>NC_092748.1:67686036-68051036 GCF_047496795.1 Chiloscyllium punctatum
TCTCTTTCTTTCTGTCTTTCTCTCTTTCTTTCTCTCGCTCCCCCCTCTCCCCCCCGCACGTGCACTCTCACACAGACCCTCTCTGAGACACTCACACATACACACCCACACACTCAGCCACTTGCAGAATTACATTTCATTTTGCTCAAAAACTGCTGAATCCGTTTAAGATTCTGTAAATCCCTGTTTTAGAAATAGAATCAGTCTGGGCATTGGGGCACAAACAGCCTCACACAGGGCACCTCACATCTTCAGTGCATAATCTGAGATGACATGGCACCTATTGTTAAAATTCAGATGAGAATGTAACTTTTAAACAAAAAGTCTCTGAGTTGCATATGAAAGAACTGAAACCCAAATGGTCATTCTAAAAGATGACAGACTTAACAAACAATCCAGGTATTTTTCAATATATAATTTCAATTGCATCACACTGTAAACTTTGCTATAAATTCTGTGTCTTATGATCTTACACTCCACAACCACCTGACGAAGGAGCAGTTCTCAGAAAGTCAGTGCTTCCAGACAAACCTGTTGGACTATAATCTGATGTTGTGTGATTTTTACATGTGAAGAAAATTCTCATCCTTACCTGGTCTGGCTTTTGTGTGATTCCAAACCCATAGCAATACAGTTAACTCTCAACTACCCTGTGAAATGGTCTAACAAGCCACTCAGTTTATCAATCACTATGAAGTCTCAACAAAGAAATGAAACTGGGTGGTCTACCTGGAATGGACATAGTCACCAAAAAGGACGATAGCAGAAACAAAGTTTCTTTTGACCCCGCGAAGTTCTCCTGACTAACACTTGGGGGCTAGCACTACTGCCTCTCGAACCCGGGTCCCTGGTGCTGATTCCAGCCGAGGGCAACTGTCTGTGTGGAGTTTGTACGTTCTCCCAGTGTCTGCATGGGTTTCCTCCCACAATCCAAAAATGTGCAGGTCTGGTGAGTTGGCCATGCTAAATTGTCCAGAGTGTTAGGGTGCATTAGTCAGGGGTAAATATCGGATCGGGGAATGGGTCTGGGTAGATTACTCTTTGGAAGCGCAGTGTGGACTTGTTGGGCTGAAGGGCCTGTTTACATGCTGTAGGGGATCTAATCTCTAATCTAATCTCTTTCTCTTGTGCCAAAATTGGAAGTTTTCTCATAGGCAAGTTAAGCAAAGCCTGACATTGTCTGAGAGATAGGATTCTATGAGTATCACTATATCACAGGCATTACCATCACCGTCCCTGGATATGTTGTATTGTACTGGCCTGATGGACCCAGTGGACATGATGGCACAGTGATATACAGTTTGGAATGAGTTGCCCTGGAAGTCCTTAAGTCTCATGACCTCAGGTTAAACAATGGAAACATTACCCCTGCTGGTAGCCAGGACCGTCCTCCCTCAGCTGATGAATCAGTACTCCTTCACGTTGAACAACAGTTGGCGGAAGCATCGAGGGTTGCAAGCGTGCAAAATATACTCTAGGTGGATGTTTTCACTGTCCAGCATCTAGAATGGCTTGGCAGCAGCACTATTGATTGACCTGGTGGTGTCTGAAAGGATATAGCTGCTAGATATGCAAGGGCATCAATAAGAGGAAGAAAACATAATTGACCTCATCCTTACTAGTCTGCCAGCTGCAGATGTATCTGTCCACGACAACATTGGTAAGAGTGACCAAGGAATAGTCTTTGGGGAGACAAAGGTAAAAACAATAACTGCAGATGCTGGAAACCAGATTCTGGATTAGTGGTGCTGGAAGAGCACAGCAGTTCAGGCAGCATCCAAGGAGCTTCGAAATCAACGTTTCGGGCAAAAGCCCTTCATCAGGAATCTGGGCTTTTGAAGGGCTTTTGCCCGAAACGTCGATTTTGAAGCTCCTTGGATGCTGCCTGAACTGCTGTGCTCTTCCAGCACCACTAATCCAGAATTCAGGGAGACAAAGTCCTGCATTCACATTAAGAATATCCTCCATCATGTGTGGCAGTATCACCTGTGTTAAATGGGTCAAACTTCAAGATCTAGCAACTCAAGAATGGCAACCATGAGGAACTGTGGGCCACCAACAGCTCCAGAACTGTACACCAGCACAACCTGTACCCTCATTACTTGGCATAACCCCTCACTTCACCATTAACATTACTGGGGATCAACCCTGGTTCAATGGAAACTGCATGCCTGGATCAGCAGCAGGCATAGCTGAAAATGTCATGTCAACCTGGTGAAGCTACCAAACAGGCCTTCTTGCATACCAAACAACATAAACAGCAAGCGATAGACAGCGCTAAGTGTTCCCACAACTAACAGATCAGACCTAAGCTCTGCAGTCCCTACTACATCCAGTTTTGAATGGTGGTGGACAACTGAACAACTCACTGGAGAAGGTGGTTCTGCAAATATCCTCATCCTCAAAGAAGGAGAAGCCCAATGCATTAGTGCAAAAGACAAGGCTGAAGTATTCACAGCAATCTTCAGTCTGGAATGCCAAGTGGATGATCCATCACGGCCTCCACCAGTGGTCCCAAGCATTACAGATATCAGTCTTCAGGTAATTCAGTTCACTCCATGCGATGAGAGTAAATAGTTGGTAGTCTTGGATACTACAATGGCAATGGGGCCTGACAAGATTCCTGAAGATTTGTTTTCCAGAACTTGCAGCTTCTCGAACTAGGCTCTTCCAGTACAATCCCAACACTAGCATCAACCCCAAAATGTGGAAAATTGCCCAGTTAATTCCTGATTAAAAAGCAGGATAAATCTAACATGGCCAGTTACAGTCCTATCAGTGTACACTTGGTTATGAGTATACTGATGGAAAGTGCCATCAACAGTGCTATCAAGCAGCGCCTGTTCAGTGATGGCACATTTGGCTTCTGGCAGGGCCACTCTGCTTCTGATCTCATTGTAACCTTGATTCAAAAATGGACAAAGGAGCTGAATTCCAGAGGTGAGATGGTGGTGACAACCCTTCACATCAAGGCTGCCTTTGACTAAGTATGGCATCAAGGAACCCTAGCAAAACTGGAATCAATGGTTATAGAAGGCAAACTCTCCGCTGGTTGGAGTCATAGCTGGCATCAGAATGTGTTTGTTGGAGGTCAGTCATCTCAGCTCCAGGATATCTCTGCAGGGGTTCCTCGGGGTAGTGTCCTATGCCCAGCCATCTTTAGCTACTTCATCAATGACCTTCCCTCCTCAATAAGGTCAGAAGTGGGGATGTTTACTGATGATTGTGCAATGTTCAGCACCATTTGTGACTTCACAGATGCTGAAGCAGCCCATGTTCAAATGAGTCAAGATCTGGGTGGCAAGTGACAAGTTACATTCACGCCACATAAATGCTTGGCAATGACCATCTCCAATAAGAGGCGATCTGAGTACCACCCCTTGACATTCAATGGTATGACCATCACTGAATTACCCACAATCAACATTCTTGGAGTTACCATTTATCAGAAACTCAACTGGAGTTGTCACAAACTCAGTGCCTACATGGACATGTCAGAGGTTAGAAGTACTGCGGTGAGTAACTCACCTGACTTTCCAAAGCCTGTCCAGCAACTACAAGGCACAATTCAAGAGTGTGATGGAATATGTCCCACTTGCCTGCATGTGTGCAGCTCCAAGAACACCCAAGAAGCTTGACATCCTCCAGGACAAAACAACCTGCTTAATTGGCACCACGTCCATAAGCATCCATTCCCTGTGCCAGTGATGCTCAGTCGGAATAGTGTGTACTATCCACAAGAGGCACTGCCGAAATTCACCAAAGATCTTTAGACAGCACTTTCTGAACCCACAACCCACATCCACCTGGAAGGACAAGGGCATCGGGTATATTGCAAAACAATTTGCAAGTCCCTTTTCGAGTAAGTCACCATTCTGACTTGAAAATATATCTTTTAGAATACTATGTACAATTCTAGTCCCACTCTGTCAGAAGGATATTGGTAAACTTGAGGGTGCAGAAAGCATTTACAAGGAAAACATTTGGGACCGAATGGTTTGAATTGTAGGGAGAAGCTGTATAGGGTGGGACGTTTTCCCTGAAGTGTTGGAGGCTGAGGGGGTAATCTTATAGAATTAAAATCATGAGAAGCATGGATAGGTTGAAAAGCAAAGATCTTTTTCTATTTAAAAGAACACTTGTGGAGCTCAAAGCTGTTTACTCACTGCTTCTGAAGCAGTGCTCTGATTTATTTTGACTTGCTTAAGATTGTTTGAAGTTCAAGAGATGAAAAAAAAAATCTGCAGAATGGCAAAGTTATGCATAAGCATTATGTTTCATTATTCTGAATGTGTGACTATGCAAAAAGAGACTATTGCCCGGTGACTTAAATTAATTAAACTGCAGAGCAGGAAGAAAAAGTACATGGTTTTGGGACATTAAAATACAACACTTGACTTCATAAATGCATGGGTAATATCTGGATTTTTGTTGCAGGATCATCAAATTTCTTTTTTAAGAAAAGGTAATAAGCCTCCAATACCCATTTCACTAATTAATTCATTTTGTGCCTTATGATATATGTTCATAGTGAGGTCATTCTGTGTGAAAATTAAAGATAATATTGAAATTGTAATCTCTTCGTAGTATTTGTAATAAAAAATTGATGTAAAAGCTGGGGAAGTGATATGGGCCAAATAGGACTAGATTTATCAAGAATATCTGGTTGGCATGGACGAGTTGGATGGAAGGGTTTGTTTTAGTGCTGTATATATCTACGACTCTGACTTTGTTGCGTTTTGAAAGATTCATTATGCTTTTTTGCATAGAGTTATTAATATATCACATTTTTATTTCCGTATTCATTTCTTGCTACAGTAGTATACATTCTACTTAATGCAATTACAGTGGAGCTTAATTTGTAGTTTCAGTAATTTATCAAAGTATTTTTATGAATTAAAAGAGTTACTGATATGTGCAACAATGTAAGAACGCAACTTCAGTTTTGTACGCTGAAATTGTCTGTGAAAACCATGAGAAACGTTGTGGCTGAGAGCCAACTGATGTATCCAGTAGGGCTGCCTAGCTTGTATGCTTGACCAATTTCCCTGCATGTTTACTCTTCTCATTCATTGCACGACACCTATTAATTTCAGATGGTTGGTTCAGCATTATGTAAACCACGATTAACCCGCTTTATGCTTTTGCAGAGCACTAGTACTTTGAAATAGCTTTTGGAACTTAATTGCATTGTCATTCTGCAGCCTTGACTAATCAACTCTATGAAGAAATGCACTAATCTTTCAAGCTGTCTTGTTCTGGGATACTGACATCATTGCAGAGCATGTGCCAAGTGTAATTACAAGTTGATGACTGTCATCTGGATTAAATTGTTGGTGCAGAGCACCTTTCTGCTATGTAGCAATTTTGTGATTTAAAAAAAAATCATTGTTTTGTGAAAAGATTCATTATTCCTGGACCCTATCAAGGAAAATAGTTTGAAAGGTCATACCCATTGTTTTCTCAGGTTTTAAATGTGTAAGTATTGAATTTGCAATTCAGTGAAATTGTAAATATCTTAAAATCAAAGACAACAGATTTATATTGACATTTATCATGATGCATAACATTTGTCACATTTTGGTCATTGATTTGCCTAATGTTAATAATTTTCAGTTTGATTGGCACAACATATCTTGATGTACCTGGATATGGTTTTGACTGGTAGTGATTTTGTATGGTTTGACTTCTTGTCCCAGCCACGAGTTCAACAAAGCTGGAAGATTTGAATTACCTGGATGAAAGGAATGCACCATTACGTACCTCTTTTAGGATGCCTTGGCATAACACAGCTGGAGGAAGAGTACAACAAAATGTAAAAGGTGTGGTATTGCTGCATATACATATGTTTTTGTAATAAACCACAAATTTGTTTTTAGATATTAGAAATATTGCAGCATGGTTCATGATATAACTTGAAACAACGTTGTATTATTTTTCAAAACATTATTACTTTAAAACCTGCAAGATACAGTAAGTAACTTTGGATAGAAACAAACTTATTGAGAATGTGAATTGTCCTACTTTCAGAATAATTTTTTAAAATATATTTTTATTCGAAAAGAAAAATTTTTCCTTTGAATATTACAAATGCAAAATCAACCAATTCAAACCAGTATTTAAAAAAACCTGCTAATTACATAAATAATAACGAATAACTAAGCTAAAAAAGGAAAATCTAACGATAATAACCATAACACAGTTCAGCAAAACAAAGCAATAATCCTCCATCATTGAGCGCATAAGTTTATACATGTTCATATGTTCGTAGTTCCTCCCTTCTGGATACCAAATCCATTGCATACAGTTGCCATGGCTATATAAAGGCTCTTAGTAATATGGGGGGAAAAAATCTGTACCCAGGTTGTCCAAAAATGGCCGCCATGTTTTATAGAAATTCTCAGTTTTATGGTGCACCATACTCTTAAGAAAGCCCAAGGAGATGTGCTCCATGACTAGCTTACACCTGCCGCCGGCCCTGGGGGTTTTCCAGCACCACCCTGATAAAATGTTCTTTCTTGCACAAAATGTGAGGATATTGAAAAGCCTTTTTTTTTGTGTGCATCTAATGAAACCAAGAAGAAAAAATCCCGAGTCCATCTCCACCTCTGTCCCCAAAGCCTTCCCTATTTCGCCTACCACAGCGTTCCAGTATACCCACAGTCTGTGGCAGGACCAAAGACAATGAGTAAGCGTGCCCATACCCACTTTACATTTGGGGCACATTGGAGATGGTCCCACTTAAATTTAGCGAGGCCTTGTGGTGCCAGATGGACCCTGTGGAGAATCTTCAATTGTAAGGCATGGGTCCTGTTGCATTTTCGCAGATATCCTCCTATATGTCAGAAGAGGTCTCAATGTCCAAATCCCTCTCCCAATCCTTATAGAGCCATTCGGTCTCATTCAAGGGACCCTCTCCTAATAGGTGATAAGTGATAAGTACATAAGTGAAATGTACCCTCAGCACTTAGCACTCTCTTCTCAATGTTGGACCTACAAGAATCAGTTAGAAATGTGGTCTCTTTTTGAATAAAGTTTCTAATTTGAAAGAAACGAAAGGGGTACCTACTGGGCAATTCATAATTCCGAGCCAACTGGTCAAAAGACATCAGTATGTCTCCTTTGAATAAATCACCCAGACAAGACATGTCCCTAGCCGCCCATAGTTTAAATCTAGAGTTGCTCATCCCTGGCACTTCTTTTCCTAGCAAGGCATGCTAAGTACTTGCCCAGCTTATCCCCATGCTCAAACAACCTTTGACTTGCAAATGTAAACCCCCTCTTGGCTGTCCGTGTGAGCATGGAGTTCAGCATATACCGAAGCGCTGTGATCCTCTGCAGTTTAACTAGTGAGGGCCTGTCAAAGTATGCCTTTTCAGCTACTTTTAGACTTGTCGCAAGCAAGTATTGCTGCTCACCTGTCTCTTGCTTCTTACTGGCTGAATAGGAAATAACCCCCCCCCAGCAGAGGCTTTAGCTGTTTTCCTAAAAATGGTTGGGCTACTGGCTGAGCCTGAATATATAAAAACGCCCTGAACTCAGTACAAAATAATTCAGTAAACTTGCTATCCTTGAGGATGAAGGGGTCCAGTCGCCAGTGTCTCGAGCTTACCATCGTATGACAGTCTTTGTAAACTCTCTAGGGAAAGAACTTTAAAGATCTCTGAGAGAATAAATTACCTTGTCTCCATATTAAATAAGGTGACTTCTAATTCTGAAGTTTTGCATTCTAGTTTGAGTCCTCCACAAAGTGAAACATTGTCCAGCATCCACTCTTGTCAAACCCCACAGAATCCTCTGTTTGAATAAAATCACCGCTCATTCTTCTAATCTTCAATGGCTAAAGGGCTAAGCAGCTGAAACTTTCCTTGTAAGACGATCAGTTCATCCCAGCAATCACATAAATTAAACTTTTTTTTAACTATTTCCACAGTGTGCATATCACTCCTTAATATGGAGTATATGGTCACATAAAAGTCCTATTCAATTGGAGCAAGATTTTCTTCCTTTGGAACAGATACAGCCAATACTTGCTATCCCCCTGCGCAAAATAGAGGGAGCCCTCCATAAACATTACATTACCTGAGCTTTACTGCCTTATTTATTTCTTTTGGTTCATGTCATGCAGATATCCCTGGCTAGGCCAGCATTTTTTTTGAGGCCTACCTTTTAAGATTAGATTCATTGGCACCCAGTTCACACTTAATTAAAAGTGAGATGCAGCAGTTGGCTTTGTGCAATGGTATGGCAAATGAATTTCTTTGCTGAACTAATTTTTTCATTTGTTGATTGCTTGTGAGTGTCTCTAGATATGCCAGCATTTATTGTCCATCCCTAATTGACCTGGACAGAGTCAGAAGTTGCATAACACCAGGTTATAGTCCCAACAGGTTTATTTGAAATCATAACTTTTGGAGCACTGCTCCTTCATCAGGTCATTTCACCTCCTGAAGGTGCAGCAGACTGTAACTTGGTGCTGTGGAAGTTCTGACTTTGTCCACCACTGTCCAACATCGGCATCTCCACATCATGACCTGGAGAAAGTGATGGTGAGCTGTTTCCTTGAAATGCTGTTCCCCACAGAGCTGTGAGGGACGGAATTCTATGATTTTGACTCTAATAGTAAAAGAACAATGTACAGTTCCAAGTTGGGTGAATTTCTACAGAACATTTTGTAGATG
This sequence comes from Chiloscyllium punctatum, assembly GCF_047496795.1. Classification (NCBI taxonomy): domain Eukaryota; kingdom Metazoa; phylum Chordata; class Chondrichthyes; order Orectolobiformes; family Hemiscylliidae; genus Chiloscyllium; species Chiloscyllium punctatum. The sequence goes on from NC_092748.1 coordinate 67,694,718, forward strand.
GTACATACTGCTGCTACTGCTGCTACTATGCATTGGTTGTAGGTGTTTCTCTGGATGTGGTGTTAATCAAGTAGGCTGCTTTGTCCTGGATGATATCAAGCTTGAATGTTGGAGTTATACTTAACCAAGCAAGTGAGGAGTGTTCCATAATGGCCCTGACTCTCTGCTTTTAGATGCTGGACAGGTTTTGGGAAGTTAGGAGGTGAGTTATTTGTTGCAGGATTCCTAGCCTCTAACCTGCATTTGTAACCAAAGTATTGATAGAGTTGGTCCAGTTGAGTACTAGTCAGGAGTGTGATTGAATACTGCCCGTTTGTCTAGATGGATGCATGTCCAACAAGCCTCAGGAAGTATGACACCATCCAGGAAAACGTCACCCACTTGATTGGCACCACATGCACTCCCTTCACCACCAGTGTCAGGAGCAGTGTGTACTATTTACAAGCCGCATTGCAAAAAATCATCCAAAGGTCCTGAGACAGCACCTTCCAATCCACGGCCATTTATATTGGGTAGGACAAGGGCAGCAGCTACATAGGAAAACACTGCCTTAAAGTTCCTTTTCAAGCCATTCATCATCCTGACTTGGAATATACCGTTCCTTGACTGTCTAGTAGAATAGTGGGTCTACTTAAAGCACATAGACTGTAGTGGTTCAAGAAGAAAACTCACCGTCAACTTCTCAAGGGCAACGAGGTACATGCAATAAATGTTGGCCAGCCCGCGATGTCCACATTCCACAAGTGAATGAAAAGAAAATTTGGAAATCTGAATTGAAAATACTGGAGAAACTGAGCAGGTCTGGGAGCATCTGAGAAGAAAGAAACAAAAGTTAATGTTTCAACTTCAAAGAATTTGGGACTTTTTTTTTAACCTCCTGCTGTGTGGATAGTGTCTTAACATTTGCAATCACAGGGTACTGTATTTTCTTTGTTACACGTTTTATCTTTAAACATCAGTGACCTGTTAAAAGATTTTATCTATGTTAAAAATGTCTTGGTGATTACTCATTCAGGACATGGCAAAACCATTTTGCCTTTATTGTTGCACTCCTACTGCATGGAATACATAACCGTGCCTTATGATTCAGTCTGTCCTTTGATGCAGATGAACTTGTTGTAGTCCAGCCTTCAGGGTAACTTCCCTTTCTTGCAGGATTGGACCACAGACTGGACTGTTATTTACTTGAGCTACCTTGAAACATATTAGCAGAGAATTTTGGATCTTGGGGTTGGCAACCATTCTCATCATCATCCTTGCTGGAGAAAATTCTTGCTTGCCAAATTGTTCCAAGTTGTTGAATTTTTTTCTTCAGAATGGTTGACTGTCTCAATGGTGGAAACTCCCAATCCTTAGCCATGCCAGTTTTTCACTTTGAACTATGATTTTCCGCTTGCTTTTTAACTTCATTTTCTCCAATTGACAAATCTTCTAAGTTTTTCTCATAGGTTTATCCATATTTGATGGTTTGAACATTATCTTCTAGAGAGATCTTTTTGTAAAATGACTTACCCAGAGCACTGAAAGTTTGCACTCCAGCATGACCTAATTCTGCTCTGATTGACTGAGGTATATAACAATTTTGCATAACTGGCTGATCTGGAGTTATTAATACAGAACTTTGGATTACCATAGGCATTTGTTTTTGCTGGCAGGAGTGGCAGACATCCTTGACGGAAGTGGAATTTTTGTTTATCTGAACTTGATGTATTGTAATAAATATATAATATAATTTAACAGAAAAGGTTTGAATATTTCTGTTTAGGTACTAAATTTTAAATTCAATGCAACTGAATTTAATATTGGCATTATCAGAATTACTATTTCTTTGAAATCTGCCTGATGGCATATATTACGGTGACATTGTACGAATGCAGTCTTTAATTAAATTTTATGTATTAGATATGTGTTGTGGTAACACACAAAATACTAAATTGGTTTTCTGTTCAAAACATAACATTGAAATTATACAAACTGTAATTAACTATACTATTTCTGGACACTGAGTAACCTAGTGTTTTTGGCTTGATTTTGCTTCAAATTTTCAGATGCAGTATATAGTTAAGACTTGTTTTTTCATTGGCAAAAGTTTTAACTTTGTTCTTGTACACTAAGTGTAAAATGTACTTGACTAACAAAATTATAGTACTATTATGAGCATAATTTTGAGACATCAGTGAAAATTAATCCAGTCTCTTTTCTTAATTTTATTTAGTGCGATTTTCTCCATACAAGCCAGCTGATATTGTATTAAAGCCACTATTGTTTGAGGTGCCAAGCATTACTACAGATTCAATATTTATTGGTCGGGATTGGCTGTTCCAGAAGATAGATGAGAACTTACATAATGGAGAAACTCCAGAGAATAAAGGAGCAGTAATTATTGGAAATGTTGGTTTTGGGAAAACAGCCATAATTTCAAGACTGGTGGCGCTGAGCTGTCATGGAGGTCGGATGAGACAAATTGCATCAAATTGTTCCAGTGTAATCTCAAAGAGTAAGTTTCTTGGCTGCAATATGTGAAGTATGGAACTCAACTCAGGAAGATCCCAAAGGGGATTTGTTTCAGGCCATTGAATCAAAATTTATCATTGTACAGAACTGAAATGCATTCTTTGTTTGAACGTAAACAATGTGTTACCAGTAGCTTTCAAAGCACTGCTCCTTCAAGTAGCTGATGCAATACTTGATAAAGGAGCAGTGCTCTGAAAGCGAGTGCTTCCAAATAAACCTGTTGGATTATAAGCTGGTGTTGTATGATTTTTAACTTTGTCCTTCTCAGTCTAACACCAGCTCCTCCACATTGTGATATCAGTATAAAGTGGTTGCCAGAAATTTGATATATGGAGAGAAAATGTTGAAATTGCTAATTTATGTATTTTGTAATCTTTGGTACCCAGAATGAGTTCTACAATTTCAAACTTTAGTTGCTTCTCAAATTTACTTTTTAAATCAGCAGCTGCAAGTCATTATTTTGTTATTGCAAATTGCAGCGCTTCGAGGTCAATCTTTTCTTTCATTGTCTTATTGCTCTCCCTTCTGACCTATGCCACCATCCCTTTTATTATTTAGTTGCTTCCATTCCAGCACAGGCTTTCCCTTTTGTGCTTACTGCTCATCTCTTCCACTATTGGCCACTCCTTTCCAGGTCTATACTTGTTTAAAATGTGTTACACTTTTAGTATTTTCCAGTTCTGATGAAAGGGCATCAACTTGAAGTATTAATTTACTTTCTGTCTTAGTGTTTTGCCTGACTTCATGATGATTTCCAGTGTTTTGTTTCTTTCACTCTTCAGTGTTATGGATGTTAGGTGTGTATACATTGGATGTGCATATTTTTTATTTGATTTGACCTCTAAATGGGCAGCACGGTTGCTCAGTGGTTAGCACTGCTGCCTCACAGTGCCAGAGACCTGGGTTCAATTCCCGCCTCAGGCAACTGTGTGTGGAGTTTGCACATTCTCCCTGTGTCTGCGTGGGTTTCCTCTAGGTGCTCTGGTTTCTTCCCACAGTCCAAAAATGTGCAGGTTAGGTGAATTGGCCATGCCAAATTGCCCGTAGTATTAGGTGAAGGGGTAAATGTAGGGGAATAAGTCTGGGTGGGTTCCTCTTCGGAGGGTCAATGTGGGCTTGTTGGGCTGAAGGGCCTGTTTCCACACTCTGAGTAATCTAATAAATTAGATTTCAAAGAACCTTATTAGCAATAAGTTTAATTTCACAGTTTTTTTATATTAACTTCATTCAGTCATAGAGTCATAGAGATGTACAGCACGGAAACCGACCCTTCGATCCAACTTGTGCATGCCAACCAGATATCCCAATGCAATCTAGTCCCGCCTGCCAGCAACCGGCCCATAACCCTCAAAATCTTTCTGATTCATATACCCATCCAGATGCCTTTTTAGCTAGTTACAATCGTACTAGCCTCCACCACTTCCTTTGGCAGCTCATTCCATACACGTACCACCCTTTGCGTGGAAAAGTTGCCCCTCAGATCTCTCTTATATCTTTCCCCTCTCACCCTAAACCTATGCCCTGTAGCTCTGGACTCCCCCACCCCAAGGAAGAGACTTTGTCTATTCAACCTCTCTCTGTAGCTCAAATTCTCCAACCTGGCAATAGCCTTGTAAATCGTTAGTGAACCCTTTCTCTCAGATACTCATACCCCCCCCATCCCCACTCCCAACAAAAACACATACACACACACAAGTTTGTGGGGTGAATTTGTACTTGTAGAATTACAATGCTCAAAAACTGCATGAATCCATGTAAGGTTCTGTAAATCCGTTTTTTAGATAAAAATCAGTCTGACCATTGTGGCACAGACCACCTCATGCAGGAGAGCTCACACCTTCAACACGTTATCTGGGTCGACATGACACCAATTAAAGTTCACTTGAGGATGTAACTTTTTTAAAAAAAAGTTTTGCGATTTACGTATGAAAGAACTGAAACCAACATGGTCATTCTAAAAGGCGAGAGACTTAACAAACAATCCAAGTCTTTTTCAACATGTAATTTCAGTTACATCACACTGTAAACTTTTGCTATAAATTCTGTGTCTTACAATCTTATTCTCTGCAACCACCTGATGAAGGAGCAGCGCTTCGAAAGCTATTGGTGCCAAATAAACCTGTTGGACTATAACCTGGTGTTGTGATTTTTAACTTTGTACACCCTAGTCCAACACCAACTTCTCCAAATTATGACTACATTTTCCAGAACAGGTACTTGTTTGAAAAGGGGATAGCCACAGAAGACTCCTGTACTACCCGCCTACCTCTCCTACTCTTTTTGGAGTTAACCCATCTATCGAAGTGTATCTGCGGCTTTTCTCCCTTCCTATAATTGCCATCGTTCACACCCCCAGCTGTTGTAAATTCGTCATTGCCTCTAACTGTCGCTCCAAACGATCCATTTGATGTGGCAGGATTCACAATTAACGGCATTTATTGCAAATATAATCCTCACTAACCCTTAAACTCTCCCAAAACTCCCACATCTGACAAGAAGAGCACATCACTCTACGAAAGGCCATTTTGCTTCTTCCAATCCACAGACCCAAAGAATAGCACCGCTTATTGCCCTACAAAACACTGCTCCTGGCTAACTTAAAACTTATGGCTTATATTTTTAAAATTTAATCCATGAGACAGATCCCAATAAAAACATATCATCAAGAAAGAACCCGCTGTACTCACTATTGTAGATTTAAAGCAAGACTATACTTAAAACAATTTACTTATCTGTTGCTGTGCTGTGAGCTCTCCCAAACAGGTTCTTCCAAGATCAGTTGTGAGTTTCGCTATTTAATTTTTCCTCGACATACTCCTGATGTCCAGCGATACGAATTCAAGCAGCAAAGGCAGTAACTGCGCAGATTCACTGCTGGGTCAGTTAGCAGTGTGGGTTTCTTTCTCTCTCTCCCTTACAGACCATGTGCTTTCTGCCTTTGTCTGTCTTTCTCCTTTTAAAAGTGCTGTTGTTTTGACTTTTTTCAAACTTCCAAAACAATCGCAACAGCATATAAAATAGTAATATTCATTCACAGGGTGTGGGTGTTGCTGGCTGGGCCAGCATTTATTACCCATCCCTGATTGTAATTGAGAAAGTGATGGTGAACTACTTATGAATTGCTGCAGTCCATTAGCTGTAAGTTGACCCACAATGTCACTGGAGAGAAAGTTATAGTGAGAGCAGTCATTTTACAGCTGCTGTGGAGATGCATCATAATGTCTGAAGTTTGATAGAGAATAATTTAGTTCTTGTGCTGTGGTATAGTGATAGTGTCCCTGCCTCTTGGCGAGAAGGTCTGGGTTACAGTCTCAACTGCTCTAGAGATTTGTCAGAACATGCTTGATTGGGTTGATTGAAAAAAAATCTGCTCAACCATCACATTTAAGAACAACGAAGGATCAAGGCCTAGAAAAGCTGAATGAAAAATGCAACTTGCTGAAGAAGCTCAGTAAATCTGGCAGCATCTACAGGAAGAAAGCAGGGTTAATGTTTTGAGGCTGATGACTCTTCAGCTGACCACCAGCCTTGACTACTGGACTTGAAAAGGGCCCTTCAGCCCCGCACAAATGAAAAACAACTAACTAATTATTCTAATTCCATTTTTCCAGCACTTGGCCCATAACCTTGTTTGCTTTGGCATTGCAAGTCTACAACTGAATTCCTCTTAAAAGTTAAGAGGGTTTCTCCTCTACTACCACTACAGACTGTCACTTCCAGTTTACCACCACCCTCTGGGTTAAAACTTTTTTCCTCAAATTACCTCTAAACCTCCTGTGCCTTTCCTTAAATGTATGCCCTAGGTTATTTTCCCCTCCATCAAGGGGTGATACTTTTGCATGTCTAGCCTATCTAAGGCCGTCATAATTTCACACCGCTCTATCATGCCCCCTTTCAATTTGCTTTTCTCTAAGCCTCGGTCTGTCCAATCTTTCTTCATAACTGAAATTCAACAGCCAGACAATATCCTGGTATATCTCCTGTATACCATCTTCAGTGCCAGTACATCCATCCAGTAATATGCATTCTAGAAGTGCACACAAGTACTCTGTGGTCGAACAAATGTTTTATGTAGATTCAGCATAACCTCCCTGCTGTTAAACAGTATACCTCAGCTAATAAAAACAAATGTCCCATATGCTCCCCTAACCGCTTTATCCATCTGTCTTTGATACCTTAGACCTGTGGACGTGCATGCCAAGGTCCCTCTGGCCCATAATGCTTCCCAGCGTCCTACCTACTTGCCATGTTCATCCTGCACAATTGTATCATCTTACATTTATCGAGTTTGAATTTCATTTGCCATTGATCAACCCATCTGCTCAGCCCATCTAATCCTCCTCTAAAGTAAGAGTATCCTCCTCCCTACTAACTACACCACTAATTTTAGCATCGTTCGCAAAACTATTGATAAACTGTCTCTACGTTCAAGTCTAAATCATTCATGTGTGTGACAAACAGCAAGTGCCCCAGCACTATTCTTTGTGGAACTTATCTCAACACCTTTCTAGTCACAAAAATACTCATCATCTATCACCCTCTGCTTCCTGCCACACAACCAATTGTGAATCAATTTTGCCAAATTTCTTTAGATTTCATGGGCTGTTCGCCTGCTATCTGTCTCCCATGGGAACCTTATCAAAAGCCATGCTAAAATCTGAGCAGACTGCATTGAAGGCATTGCCCTTATTTACACACCTGGGTACCCCTTCAAAAAATTCAAACAAGTTGACCAGAGATGACTTCCCCTTAACAAAAGCATGCTGACTGTTCTTTATTGATCCCTGCCTCTTGAAGTGCATTCTGACCTCCAAATTGCTTCCAGTTGTTTCCCCATCACTGAGGTTGGTTTAATTTGACCAGGTTCATCTCTTCCTCCTTGAAGTACCAGGCTTAAATTTGGGTGGTCACTTTAATGGGCAAATTGATGTGCAAATCCAGAAGTTCTTAAAAATAACAAAAGCTAATTGTTTGCATTCTGCCATTTAGTTAATACGTAAATTCTAGAGGTTAATAACTTGCATTTTGTGTTTTAGATCCTTGAGCTTGCAGCTGATTTGCATGTTAGTAACAGTACAGAATACAGTATCGAATAGCATACAGTGCAGGAAGGAGGGCATTCAGCTCATAGAGTCTGCACCGACTCTCTGAAGAGCATCCCACCGTAGCCCCATAACCGTGCATTTACCAAGGTTAACCCACCTAACCTGCCACATTCCTGGACAATTGGGCATGCCAATCCACCTAACCTGTGCACCTTTGGATTGTGGGAGGAAACCCACGCTGAAATGGGGAGAATCTGCAAACTCCACACAGACGGTCACCCGAGGCTAGAGTCAAACCTAATTACCTGGCGCTTTGAGTCAGCAGTGCTAATCATAGTTTATTGAGCTTTTATTTTCTCTGGCAAGATCCAAGCTTTTTACTTTCAGCCCAAATGTCTTCGTACCTATGCTGATTGTTTAGAATCTGGAACCTCTTCTCAGTGACACGTGTATCGTTTTACATATTTTGCTTTGTGATTGATTTATAGCTTTTTTTTGGGGGGGGTAGAATGATGGATGTTGGTTGAAGTTCTCATTTTCATTAACTATTATTGTTAATCTACTTAAACTGTCAACAGATATGGACCTACCCCAGGAACTTCCATTGAGCCAACTGTCCCAAATGCCTTCACCCTTACATAGTAGCAACGTATCGAGCAATGAGAGTGTTCCTAGAATGCCTGAGTTACAAAAACGAAGGGAAGAAGCTTTGAAGAGACTTGCAGCACAGGTAAACTGCACCTTTACTCTATGGTATCTTTTCAATTGAAATTTTCATTTTCTGAACAGCTTTTATGTAAGTTTCAACATCGGTGCATGCATGTGATTCCAGAGCTCATTGTGTGGTGTAACATTCTACGATACTATTGATCTCTGGTTATTGGCATTCAATGATTGAATAAGTCAAAATCTTCATTTTGAGGGACTTCATAAGCCTATTCCATTTTTCCTTGAAAGCCAAACATGAAAAACTTCATATGATTTGGTGTATCTGAATTTAATTGTTGCGATCAAACATTTTACCAATTTTCGTTTTTAACAAGATATTTATGGTTGTGCGTCATAGGTTCGCAGCGACCTACAGCACAGAAGAAGGTCCGAATCTACACCAGTCAAAAACAACCTTGTAACTCTTCTAATTGTCATTTTCCAATACTTTGCCCATAGCTTTATGTGCCATTGCTTCGCAGGTGCACATCTAAATCCTTTTAAATGTGTGGGTTTCTGCCTCTGCCACCCTTACAGGTAGTGTGCTCCAGATTCATACTATCATCTGGGTGAAAACGAATTGCCTCGCATCCTCTCTAAACCTTCTGTCTATTACCTTAAATCTCTGTCTCTGGTTATTGATTTCTTCTCCAAAGGGAGGTGTTTCTTCCTGTCTACCCGATCTATGCTCCGAATAATTTTATACATCTCAATTATGTTCTCTGTCAATTTCCTCTACTCCAAGGGAAACAATCGCAGTCTGTCAAATTTCTCTTCATAACTAAAATTCTGTAGTTCAGAAATATCCTAATAAATCAACTTTGCACTCTCCCAGTAAAATCCCATCTCTCGCATAACATGGATTCTACAACCGCACTCAGTATTCTAGTTGTGGCCTAACCAGCTCTTTAGACAGTTCAAGCATCACCTCCTTATTCTTAAACTTTGTGCCTTGGCCTTTTACATCTTTGCTTTATTCATTCTATGTGTGAATTAATTGACTGAGAGGATGGAAAACAAAATTCTTTCAAATGTTTCTGAATAATCAATTAGTTTTCAGGAGGTGTATGTACTTCCAAATAGGAAGATGAGGAGTAATTGATATCAAGACTGAGATCCGAAACTCTTTACATGAGAAACTGCAAAACCTCATTATGTTATTTTACAGTATGACTTCAATTTTTGAAAGATCACACTGAAAATCTTTATACTGGTTCAAAGCTAGATAAAAACTGATGTCCGACATGAAGCTGATGCCTCGAAAATATATTGCAGAAATTAAAAAGAAGTTGTTCAATATCAATAATATGAGGCCAGTGTCATCTGCTTATTCATTATTTTGGGAGTGAGTACATGCAGTTCTCATCCCAGCTGATAGTAATACAATTGGTTCTGGTCTCGTGTGATCTTGCATTCTAAGAAAATTGCACAGTAGCAGCACTAAGTAAATTAATGGGGCCACAACCACATTATAGCCAACACAAGTAAGGAAAGTTGGCGTGTCACGTCAAAGCCAATTTGCGTTGAAGAAACACATGTAGTAGCAGAACCGACTGTACTGGACAAGTCAAATCTTCGAATCCTAACCGAACAGAAGAAGCCATTTGGCCCATTGGGTCTGCAACAACCCTTCGGAAAGCATCCCATCCAAACCAACCCCAATTTTCTTTTGCTAATCCGCCTAGCCTGCACATCCCAGGACACCAAGGGACAATTTAGCATAGCCTATCCACCTAACCTGCATGTCTTTGGATTCAGCATGAAACTGGCTTGATAGATCATATGTTTAGTCAATTAAACATATTCACACAAGGCTCTAGATTTTCTTAATGATACGCAGATGTTAATTACAAGGAGAAAAGAACAAAGCAAACTAACTAAACATAAAAGACCATTAGGATGATCTACCACCGCAACAAAACAAAGATTCAACCTAGTTCTTTTTACCATCTATTGCACAGACTTGAGTCCTGAGAAATTCCATCCTTCTCTCAATTGTTTAGTGTTTATTTACTATGAAATGTGGAAATAATTCAGTAGTCTTTTACAAGTCAACTTCATCAAAGCTTTTCAAAAATCTTTGAGCCTAAATTTTTCTCAATTCTTATAACATGCAGATTTCTAACTAAACTCTCCCAGTTGGGATGATTAACAAACAGAATTTTGTTGAGGTGATTAGTTCTGTGAACTACCGTTCTGAGCTCGACCCTAGATTCTTTTGAACTCAGAGCAAAAGAAGTTTTTTTTTCTCTTCACACTACCTACCATAAATTCAAAAGTATTAACATTTCATTTTGTTGACACCAGAGGAATTTGCAGTTGCATGCTTTCTGATCTTTGCTGGATTTAGCTCACTATTTCATATTGACTTGCTGGCCATTTTTGAAAAAAGAATCTCTTGCTACTCACCACTTTTTCTTTCAAAACAATCAAAATTCCAAAACTGGTCACATTTAATAGAAAGTGAAAATAGAAAGTTATGTTCTGTGATTAAATTGATAGCAAGCTACTTTTTAATTGATATTTTAGAAGAAGTTAACTTCATAACTAAGTTTAAAATACAAGCATAATTATAAAAAAAATCAGTTACTTTGATCCATAATTCATTCAGTATTTGAAATCTGTATTTATTACTGGATAATATGTTCAGTTTGTTTGTGAGGAACCTCTTTTTCCGTACCGAGTGATGATAACCTAGAATCTGTGGCCAAAATGGCAATAATCAAAAGGAATCTTGAAGACAATGGGGATAAGAGCAGGACAATGTGATTAACAGGAGTGTTCGACAGAGTCTGCACAGGTTTGATTAGTTTGATAGTTGTTGCCCAAGTCATACTTTGAGAATGGCTTATCACCTTGTTAAATGCATTTTTTTTAATGTGTAAATTCAGGAGGACAATCAATTTGATAGGTTATTAGTCTTTGTTCAATATGTCCTCTGTATGCAAAAAAAAAAGAAAATGCTGCATCTCAATTGCTATTCCCACAGATTTTTTTTGTCTTTGACGGGACCAGTAGGAGGTTCCAGTATGATTTTAACGTCCAAGCTTTGCAAGGATCTAGCTCTTATTACTAAAAACACAAATAGCTTGTATTTGTTTAATATTGTTATTGAATGGAGAAGACAATGAGATGAAAGCAGACTAAAACCCAGAAGTATGATAGATGAAGTGGATACTACCAATAGATACTACCAATAGCTCTGCAGAACTAGTAACCAATGATTGGTTCCATGATGATATCCAGTCATATTTTTTGGATATTGAAATGGCATCTACAATTGATGGAAACTTGCAAGCTCCTGAGCTTGGATTTCTGTTCTGGATAGATGCATCCAGTCTGGAGTTGGATCTTACTGAGAATAGTTGCTTTGAAAATATTCCTAAGTCATTAAAGAATTGTCAAAATAATTCTTACAATATTGAATATTGTGGGAGACAATGAAATGATGCTCTTGTGAATGGGCTAGTCATCCAGTGTTCCTGGTAAATTTCCATTCATCTAAGTGTAAGTTCCACTGGTGACCGATGGTGAATTCATTAAAAGTCTAATAATGACCATGAAATTATTGTCGGTTGCTGTAAAAACCTATCTAGTGTCCTTTTTGGAAAGGGAATTTACTGTCTTTATTTGATCTCATCTTTGTGACAATCCAGAATCTCAGGATGCCTGTCGTCCCTGCACTGTCTGTTCAAATGTCCTTCACTACCTGGTGCTAATCTTCTGCTTTCTCCCCATACACTTGTATACTATTCCTATCCAAATACAGAAGAATCTCTATTATCCGATCGAGATGGACGAACAATATTTCGTTCCGATTATTGATTATTTGGATAACTGATTCAATGTCTCTCCTCTGGGACTCTTGAAATTTCCTTTTTCCTCGCTCTGTCCGACTGCTCCCTCTCTGTCTCAGGGTTTGTTTCTAAGTAGAAACACATTTGTGTGTAAAGGTCCTGCAGCATTGTTGAAGCCTCCTGCACCCTCCATCCCCATTAGTTCAATGGGATTGACACAGTGAGCAAATGCTAAGTTTGCTCCCTCTTAGGAGACTAGGCAGCAGCACACTGTGTGCGCGCAACTTTTTGACAAGTTCCATCTTTGTCCTACACAGGATGATGTTGAAGAGATTATCTGGGGAAGGAGGAGTTTAGGGTACATCTCTCTGTAGAATTCTAGGGAAAATGTTTGGGGGGGGTTGGGGGAGGGGGTTGTGGCGGGGGGGGGGTTTGGGGGAGGGGGTTGTGGGGGGGGAGGGGGGAGTGGAGAGAGAGAGAGGATGGTCAGTCAGTCATTTGGTGACGGTGCCTGGGCTCCAGTCAATGTCCAGGACTGTTCTCAGCAGCATTTTAGAAAGCCAAATTCACTTTTAATCATTGTAAACAAATGACGTGATCAGTGTTGGAAACATCTCTGTTTTTATCGGGACCTTGAGATCTTCTTTGGATAATCTGAAATTCGGATAATTGATATTCGGATAATCGAGATTCCTCTTAATGACTCTTAACTACCTTCTGAAATGGCTAGCAAGCCAAGCAATTGTATTGACCATGAGAAATACTCAAGAAAGGAGTGGACCACCTGGCATTAACTAAGGCACTGGAAATGATCCTTGCAAACTCAGCCCTGTCCACCTTGCAGAGTGCTCCTTAATAACGTTTGGGGGCTCATACAAAATTGAGAAAACTCTATCACAAACTAGTCAAACAACAGCCTGACATAGTCGTACTAATGGAATTATACCTTAGCCTCAATGTCCCAGATAGCACCATCACCATACCTGGTTATGTCCTGTTTACTGCTGGACAGATCCTGCAGAGGTACTAGCACAGCGGTATACAATTGGGATGGAGTTACCCTCCTTCCAAGTCTTCAACATTGACTCTGGACCCAATGATCTCTCATGGCATCAGACCAAACATGGACAAGGAAACCTCTTGCTAATTATCATATATTGCAATGAATTGGTGCTTGTCCATGTTGAACACCTGAGTCTGTTGTCTCCTATGTTAATGGAAGGAAATATCCCATTATGAACTGTACAAAGTTTAATTGACTGGATGAGATAAACTATTGATTGTTTCATCAAAGATTTGTACAGCTTTGTTGATTGTTAACAAAGAATTTTGAAAGTTGAACTTTTTTCGGGACTGCATTGTAATTGGGGCGCTAAACGACATTGTATTCGAATTTTTACAAAGTAAAAATTTCCATTAGCAAAAGCAGTGCATTTTCAGAGACAGGCTAACTCTGATGTGCAAAGTAGACTCCTCTTTTAAAATTAGAGTTTTCCTGGTGTCATGATGTGGAGGAGCTGGTGTTGGACTGGGTGGACAAAGTTAAAAGTCATACAACACCACATTATAGTCCAACAGGTTTATTTGGAAGCACTAGCTCTGAGTGCTGCTCCTTTGTCAGGTAGTTGTGGAGCAGGACCATAAGACACAGAATTTATAGCAAAAGATTACAGTGTCAAGTAATTGATTTGATATATTGAACAAACCTAGATTGCTATTAAGTCTTTCATCTTTTATAATGGGTTGCAGGTTTCGGTTCAGTAATATGTAAATCCTAGAACTACTTTTAAGTCTCACTCTCGAGATAACTTGAGGTTTTATAATAAAAAAGTGACATCTCAGCTCAGCCAATGCATTGCAGGTGTGAGGTTAGAGTCTGTCTGTATCTCAATCTTGAGTCAGACTGGTTCGATTTCCAAAGTGGAATTTACAAAATATTACATGGATTAACTGCCTGCAAATTATGCATTTTTTGAGCAAAATAGAATTGATCTGCAAATACAAATTCATCCCATTGACTTACATGAATGAATGAATTGAATTTATTGAACGTGTACCGAGGCACAGTGAAAAGCTTTGTCTTGCAAGCAATTTAGGCAGATCACATAGTTATGTAGGATTGATAGCAAATAATACGTAAACAGCGGCAAAAAACAAAAACACAGGTACAGACGAATGTTAAGCGTTTGAGAGTCCATTCAGTATTCTAACAACAATAGGATGGAAACTTACAAAACCGGCTGGTGCATGTGTACAGGCTTCTGTACCTTCTCCCTGATAGTAGGGGTTGTAGAAAAACATTGCCAGGGTTGGATGGATCTTTGAGAATGTTGGCAGCCTTTCCTTGATAGTGGGCCTGGTAGATGGATTCTATAGATGGGAGGTGGGCCATTGTGATTGTCCGTCCCGGGTTCACCACTCTCTGTAACCGGCTTCGATCTTGAATGGTGCAATTGCCATATCAGGTAGTGATACATCCAAACAGAATGCTCTCGATGGTGCACTTACAAAAATTGGCAAGGATGTTTGCCGTCATGCCAAATTTCTTCAGCGACCTGAGGAAGAAGAGACATTGTTGGGTCTTTGTAACCAGTCCGTCCACGTGAAGACTCCAAGAAAGCTTGTTGTGGATGACCACTTCCAGGAGCTTGACACTCTCCACTCATTCCACCTCTGTGCTGTTAATGTGTAGGGGGCCATGAGTAACATCCTGCTGAAAGTCAGTAATTAGTTCCTTGGTTTTGCTGGCATTGAGAGCCAGGTTGTTCTCAGTGTACCATTTTTCTAGATCTTCCACCTCCCATCTGTAGTCTGTGTTTCGTCACCATCTGAGATTTGACTGACTATGGCGGTGTCATTAGCGAACTTGTAAATTGCATTAGTCTGGTATTTGGCGATGCAGTCATGGGTATACAGTGAGTACAGTAAAGAGGCTGAGGATGCATCCCTTGGGGGGGTTCCAGTGTTGAATGTTAGTGAGGATGAAATATTGTCCCCAATTGTCACTGCTCGTGGTCTGTGGGCCAGGAAACTGAGGATCCAGTTGCAGAGAGTGGGGCTTGGTCTGAGATCACTAAGTTTGATAATCAGTCTCCAGGTGATAAGTGTTGAAGGCTGAACTGTAGTTAATGAGTAGGATTCTTACGTAGGTATACTTGTGTCAAGATGTTCTAGGAGGGAGTGAAGGGCAAGTGATGTGGCATTTGACGTGGATCTGTTAGTCCAATAGACAAACTGGAGTGGGTCAACAGTAGTGGGGAGGCTGGAGGGACAGTGGCCTGCTGCAGAGAGAGGTTGAAGATGTCCGAGAAGACCTCTGGCAGTTGACCTGAGTTCACAGCCTGGTACTGGTCCCATCGCTTTCCTTGGATTCACACGAAGGAAAACTGATCTGACCTTTGCAGTGATTGTTGGGATAGGTTTGTCAGGACTTGTTGGAATAGGTGTTACCTCTCCACCGAAATTCCGCTCAAAGCGAGCACAGAGGGCGGAAGAGGGGGATTCCTCCAGGGTTTCCTGTTGGGGAACACGGATTGACTTCCTCAGTATACAGTCCTCCCCATAATTGCTGATAAAGTCTTGATGGTGGTGGCGTACTCGTCCAAGGTACCTGCAGACTGTTTGAACATGGTCCAATCAGCTGATTCCAGACAGCACTGGAGTTGATCCAGTGCTGCCTCTGACCAGCCTTCTTATGTGTAGGTGCATGCATGAAGGGGAGAGAGAGAGTGAGTGCACAAGAGCGAGTGTGTGTTTGCTTGTATGCACGCTTGGTAAAATGAGCGTGTGAATAAGCTTGTGCGAGTGTGTGTGCGCATGGGTGAGAGTATGGGGGGGGCTGTATATGTGTGTGTATGAGAGGGAGTATGTGATGAGAGAGAGCTTGCGTCTGAGAGTGTGTGTGTGTATGTGCTTGTGTGAGAAAGTGTACAGTGTAGTGGGGGTCACCTGTTGTGTGATATGAACCCAAGGTCCCAGTTGAGGCCATCCTCATGGGTACTGAACTTGGCTATCAGCCTCTGCCTGGCCACTTTGCGTTGTTGCCGATCCTGAAGTCTGCCTTGGAGGATGGTCACCTGAAGATCCGAGACCGAATGTCCCTGACCGCTGAAGTGTTCCCCGACAGGGAGGGGCATACCCACTCTGTGGTGTTTGTTGCGTAGTGTCCATTCACCCATTGTGATAGCGTCTGCTTGGTCTCACCAATGTACTATGCCTTGAGACATCCTTGCCTGCAGCGTATGAGATAGACAACATTGGCGAGTCACATGAATACTTGTCACATACATGGTGGCTGGTGTCCCCACATGTAATGGTGGTATCTATGTTGACACTCTGATACGTCTTGCAGTGGTTGCTCTGACAGGATTGTACGGTGTTGTGGTCGATGTCTTGAAGACTTGGCAGTTTGCTGTGAACAGTGGTCTATTTAAAGTTTAGCGGTTGTTTAAGAGCGAGAATTGGAGGCGTAGGGAAGGTCTTGGCGAGCTAATGTTGCAGGCTGGGAAGAATATGGCGTAGTTTCTCAGCACTCGGGAAGTACTGGACAAGGAGGGGTACCCTATCAGTTTGAGGAGGAACGTGACTGACATCTGAAGGTGCTCAAGGATGCCCTCAAGAACGGGGTACAATGTTCAATTCATCGATCACCATTTCCAGTGTGGCACAATGAGAAATCTTAATGTCCTCCTCAGCAGACAGACGCAAGTTGCAACCGATAAGGTACTCTTTGTTGTCGAGTACTTCTTGGGAGCTGAAAAACGAAGCCATGTTCTTCCCAGCCAGCAATGCATTATTGATGAGGATGAGTACCTCGCCAAGACTTTCCCTACGCCTCCATTTCTTGCCTTTAAACAACTACCCGATGAAGGAGCAGCACTCCGAAAACTAGTGCTTCCAAATAAATCTGTTGATCTATAACCTGATGTTGTGTGATTTTTAACTTCCTGGGGTTGGACTACTCAGGAAGGTAGTGCAGTTCTTTCATTCTGTTTGAAAAATATCTAGAACATGCTGGAGCAGGATATATTAAGGATAATTGTGATTAGCCACAAGATTAAGTCTTCAACCTTAATTTGCTCAATGGAAGTAGTGGAAGAAAATAATATAGCTCTCGAGGAAAATGATCTTTTAGGATAAAGAGGTCCTGGGTCTTTCATTACCCTTTGATTTGTTAGTAAAGTTTGTTAATTTCTTGCTTTTTCTTTTTGGAAGAATCACACTATTGTTGCAGAAGGTAACACAGGAAAATTTGTCTGCTATTCCATTGTGCCCTTTGACATTCAGCAACCATTAATGGCCACCATTAGCAGCATTTTAAAAATTGTGGCCAACTCTTTGTGGTTGTCGTAATGGCAAAACAGTGTTTGCATTATATATTCTTCAAAACTGGTAGCAACATCTTGAATCCACATACATATATAAATGCAGTTGCTGGCAGTAATTCTAAGATTCTCCAAAGGACAACTGTTAAGGCATCCCAGTGGTTGCCAACCGCCCTGAAATGGTTGGAATATCCCAGAATCAGCTTTTACCTTCTAATAACCAAACTAAATTCCATGAATAAGCATTCTTGGAAGTTTGTTAGCTCTTGAGGAAGACTCGCTGCTGGAGTATTGGAGCTCCTAAATCCCTTAGGTGACCAGCTATCCAATCATTGCTTGTGCTTGGGGACTCTCTGATTTCTCTTATTTTAGAGACCAGTCATCAACCAGCTAGAGCTTCCATTCAGATATCACCTAACCATACCTGTGTCAAGAACCTACTTCCCATCCTTAGATAAGCCTGACTTGACAGGGCCACTTGACTGAAATATTCAAATAAAATGTGAACAATGCTCCATTCAGTCAAGACGCTTGTTTAGGCAATGGAGCTAGAAAAGAGAAAATGCTGATTCTGAGCAAAGGTTGTGCTCAGGCTGATACTGCTGGATGTTGGTATAATGCTTAGCTAGTGTTAATAATGTTATTATTTAATCTCAGTCTGAACCCAGCAGACTCTGATGTGTTGTGGATTTGCATCCTTCAAGGGTTGACAGTATGGGAAAACTTATTCGTGGAATTTAGTTTGTTCCATGTCACTCATTGTCACACTGAATCATTCAGCTCAACTGTACTTTTAGTCATGTTCCCCTCTCTCCTAATTTAACATTCATTACTTTCAGCTGCTTTGCCATGCTACCAGCTTTTCATGAGGTCATTTTCGATGTCTCCCAGAATGTTTCTAGCCAGAATTGACAACCTGAGGCATGCCCAAACTACAATCAGTGAAAAATCAATTTAATTAATGGAAACTTACTCTTCTGTTGTTATTTTTGTAGAAACATTTTAAAAATTTGAGGTGTAACTCTGTGAAAATGAGCAACGTTTTATTTTAACTTCTTGGTTGCCTTAAGATAAATACTTAAATATGACTAACTTTTTGCTTCTATCCTTGCTGGTGCATCCTAAGAAATTCCCTTTACCTGGTATCTGCTGGTAGGAAAGGAGAAACTCAGGTAATTTGGATTTCTAGATCTTTGCACCCAGCTTCTTGGACCATAGGATGTAGGAGCAGAAGTAGGCTGTTGGTCAACAGAGACTGCTTCACCATTCAGATCATAGCTGATCTTATAATCCTTAACTCCACTTTCCAACCCTTTTCATAAAACATTTGATATCCTTACTAATAAAAGTCCATCTCTGCCTCAAATATAGTTCCTAACTGGTGGCAGAATTCCACTAGCCACTAGCTGACAACCTGAGAAGGACTCTCTTACCTCTATTCTGCTTTCTGCCAGGCAGCCAATCTTCTATCCATGCTATTACCTTGCCTCTAACACCATGGGCCCTTATCTTATTCAGCAGCCTCCTGTGCATCACCGTGTCAAAGACCTTCTGGAAGTCCAAGTTGATAACATCCATTGGCTCTCCATTGTCTAACCTGCTCATTACCTTCTCGAAGAATTCTAATAGATTTGTCAGGCATGACCACCATGATGAAAAGATGTTGTCTCTGCTCCATTTTACCATGCAAGTAATTCGAAATCCCATCCTTCACAGTGGACTCCAAAGTCTTACTAACGACTGAGGTGTGGTTAATTGACCTGTAATTTCCCGTCTTTTGCTTCACTCCCTCCTTAAACAAGGGGGTTACATTTGTGATTTTCCAGTCCTTTGGGACCCTACCTGACACTAGTGATTCCTAAAAGATCACCACTAGCATCTCCACAATCTCTTCACTTAACTCCTTCAGATCTCTGGAGTGTAGTCATCTGGTCCAGGTGATTTATCCACCTTCAGACCTTTTGGTGATGTCCACTAAATTCAACTCTGCCCCTGACTCACTTTAATTTTTGGGATGTTGCTCATGTCTTCCACTGTGAAGACTGATGCAAAGTATTTGTTCAGTTCCTCAGACAGTTCTTAGTTCCCCATTACTAATTCTCCAGCGTCACTTTTTTTGCTGGCCCAATGTTCTCTGTTGCCTCAATTTTACCCTTTACATATCTAAGGAAACGCTTGCAAACTTCTTTTATGTTACTGCCTAGCTTACCCTCAAATTTAATCTTTTTCCCTCGTTATTTCTTTTCTAGTTGTCCTCTGTTGGTCTTTGTAGGTTTCCCAATCCCCTAGCTTTGCATTGCCCTTTGCTACATTATATGTTTTATGCTTTTATGCAGTCCCTGACTTATCTTGTCAACCATGATTGCTGCCGCCTCCCTTTAGCATGCTTTTTCCTAGGAATGAATTTTTACTGTGTCTCCTGAATTACTCCCAGAAACTCCTGTCATTGCTATTTCATTGTCTTTCCTGCTAGGTTCTTCTCCTAGTCAGTTGTGGCCAGCTCTTCCCTCATGCCTCTGAACTGTAGTTACCTTTATTCAACTAGAATACAATTACATCTAATTCCAGCTCCCCTCTCTCAAACTATGATCACTGCCTCAGAACGGTTCCTTCACCTTAAGTGCCCTTATCAAATCTGCCTCTTCACACATCACTGAATCCAGAATTGCCTGTTCCCTCGTGGGCTCCACCACAAGTTGCTCCAAAAAGCCATCTCGTAGTTATTCCACCAACTCCTTTTCTTGCGGTCTACTACCAATCTGATTTTCCCAATCCACTTGCGTATTGAAATCCCTCATGATCAGTGTAACCTTGCCTTTCTTTCACCTTTTCTAACTCCTGATGTATCTTGTGCTCCACATCCTGACTACTGTTTGGAGGCCTGTACATAACTCCCATTATGGTTTTTTTGCCTTTGGGGTTGCTCAATTCTACCCACACAGGTTCTACATCATCTGACCCTATATCGTTTCTTGCTATTGATTTAATTCCATTTCTTACTAATCGGGCAATCCCACCTCCCTGTCTTTTCAATAGTATGTCTACCCTTGGATATTTAGCTTCCAGTCTTGATCCCCTTACAGCCACATGTCTGTGATGCCCACCACATCATACCTGCCAATTTCAAGCTGCATCACAAGTTCATTTACCTTATTTCGTATACTGCGTGCATTCAGATACAACACCTCCAGTCATGCATTTACTGTCTCTCCTTTCATTGTCATCCCTTTATCTGGTGTGCTTGAAGTTAAATTCCCAACCCTTTACTAGTTTGTGTTCTGGAGACTTGAATAACCTCTCCTGAGTTGTCCTTTCTTTTCATGCTATTCCATGCAGTTGAATCCAACCCCCCCCCCCCCCCCCCCCCCCCAAAATCTGCTTTGTTTCCCTCCCCACTACCACTTTCTAGTTTAAAGTCCTGTTAAGCACCCTATTTACTCTTTTTGCTAGAATCTTGGTCCCGGCTCAGTTTGATTAGACCATCCCAACGGTACAGATTATTCCTATTCTGGTACCCTTCTTTCCCACATCACTCCTTTAGCCACTTGTCTACTTCCCTTATTCTCATGTCCCTATGGCAATTTGCGCGTGGCTCAGGCAGTAATCCGGAGATTAGAACCCACGAGGTTCTAATTCTTTAGTTCCTGTTTCCTGACAATCCCCAAACAGAACCTCTTTCCTCATCTTGCCTATGTTGTTTGTCCCGACGTGGACCACAATAACTCGATCTTCACCCTCCCTCGACCACCTTGAAAGGATACTGGAGAGGATGTCTCTCACCCTGGCACCAGGCAGGCAACGTACCATGTGGGACCCTCAATCCTGCTTACAAAGGATGCTATCTATTCTCCTAATTGTAGAATCCCCTATGATTACCACTTATCTTTTTACTATCCCCACCTTTGGCCTCCCCTACCATGGTGCTGTGGTCAGCTGGCTCATCCTCCCTACGGTCCTGTTCCTTATCCACACAGGGAGAAAATACTTGGTTACAAAAATAGAAGTTGCTGGAAAATTTCAGCAGGTCTGGCAGCAACTGTGAAGAGAAATCAAGGTTAACGTTTCGGGTCTGGTGACCCTTTGCCAATCTTACTTCTCCTCACAGATACTGCGAGACCTGCTGAGCTTTTCCAGCAAATTCTGTGTTTGTTTCTGATTTAAAGCATCTGCAGTTCTTGATTTTAGCAAGTACTTCGTACCTGTTGGACAAGGTCAAGAGCTGAGGCTCCTCTGTTCCTGAATACAGGATCGCTTTACCTGCCTCACTTGCAGTCACACCCTGCCGTCACTGACCACTGATCGAATTTGAGGTATTTAATCTACCAGGTGTTACTGCCTCCAGGTAACTCTCCTCTTCCCAGATGTGTCATAGTGTCCAGCTCATCAATTCTGAGCCGAGGTACCAATGCTTGCTACAGACATGGTCACTGCAGCTCACAATGGCATCAGCCAACTCCCACATCATAGCTACAGTGCATTGCCTGCCAGCCACCTCTTCGAGTTAATTAATTTATTAGTTAGTTAATTAATTGGTTTCGCATGCTTCTATTCTTTCTAGATTAATAGGAGACCCTTTACTCTGAGATAATGCTCTCTGGTCCGACACTCAACCACACAGAAATGACCTCTCAGCATGCCGCCTCTTCCCCCTCCCCCCCCCCCCCCCCCCCCCCCCCCCCACACACACACACACACACACACACACACACACACCTTATGTTTTAACAATGTCTTTTCTCATCCTTCTAAGCTCCAATGGATACAGGCCCAACTACTCAACCTTTCCTTGTAAGAAAATCCCCTCAAACCTCAAAAACCTTCAATGGATTGCCTTCGACATTGATATATCTTCCCTTCAATATAGGATCAAAGTTGTTCGTATTATTCTAGGTGTGATCTGGCTGTAACTTTTATAGGTTTATTAAGATCTCCCTATTTTTATATTCTATTCCCTTTTGGAATAATAACCAACATTCCAATTGTTTTCCTACTGATATTTTGTGCTACGTTTTGTGGTTTATGCACAAGGACCCCCAAATCCCTCTGTTGTCTTTCGTCATTTAAATAATATTCAGTTCTTTCCACATAAATCAAAAGTCTCTCTTTTCCCACATTCTATCTGACTTCTGTCCACTGACACATACCTTGTTTGTATCTCTTTGCAGACTCTGGCATCCTCACCACTTGTCTTCCTGCCTATTTTTGTGGCTTTTAAATTAGCATACTGCCTGTAAATTCCAATAAATTAGAATAACTTTATTTGTTGAAACAGCATCCAAACTGGAACTCATTTCTGTTGAAATAGGAGATGGGAAACTCAAATTTCCTATAATTGTATTTGAATTATCTTCAAATTGTGATGGTGATGTTTTGGAAGAAAATTTGTTTTTCGTAGAGTTGGAGGCTCATTTTTTTGAAAACCAGTTTTTAATTAGTACTTGCTATGCATGTAATTACTACTGAATATAAACGCAGTTAGAGTTGTATAGCAGGTGCATACAACTGAGGTTTTGCTGTGCATTTTAATTGAATTGTCCAGTAAAGGAAATAATAATTTGAACATTTGAGATCCTCTTTATTAGAACAGCACCGAATGTCCTCATAAATAGTTTATAGCCTTCATTTCTTGCATTCGAATTTATATCAGATGACAAAGTAAAGTACTCCCTTTATTTAAACTCAACATTCTGCCTGATTGTTACATGATACGTGCAGTTTGGTATTGCTGTTATTCTGTAGGAGCAGAGTAAGAACGACATACATTGGAATCACCTCATCTCCTGCCTCCTGAAAACAAGTTAGACAGCTCCAACCAGAATGTTGTGAATGAATTTGCTGAGGTGTCCCACAATACTGAAGTAATCAAATCACTTTGAATACAAGTTGGTACTGACATAAGCAGTCTCAATTTATTTGAAAACAAATTACAATAACCAGTAATATGAACAATGCTGTCTCTAATCTGATTTGGCGCCCTTAATGTTACAATACTTCCCAGGTCTGTTGTAGATTTAAGCAGTCACTCTTTCTCTCTCTCTCTCTCTGTCTCTGGGTCTGTGAAACTGCTTTCTCTGTCTGTCTCTGTCTGTCTCTCTCTCTCTCTCTCTCTCTCTCTCTCCCCCTGGATGATTGGCTCATCTCTGCCTCTTACTGTGATGGTCTCATCGGAAGGCCTTGAGAAGATTCAAGATAGGGGTCTGCCGGTTAACCCTGTTTCTATACCACCTTCGGGTGGTTTTCTGGAACTCCCTATGGTTTTGGTGAATCAGGGAGACCAGTTTAATAGTTTGACACATTGTCAATCATTTGAATCGATACAGTGCCTTTCTGTCTGGGCCCTTCTTTGTTTGTGGAGGATATGTCTAAATGGGATAACTGTTGCCTTTTACGTTATGCTAGTGTCATTAGCATCTGGCTGCTGTGTTTGCACAGTGTTTGGTGTCTTGGTTTTGTGACTTCAGAATTTTATTTGGCCAATGTACCCAGCACCCCTTGCTGTTTAATCAAGTTAGTAATCTATCTGTGTTTTATCAGCCAGGAAACTGCTGCAAACTATTTGTAAATTCATTCATTCATGGACCAGCTAAACTGTCATGCTCAGTTTGCAGTTGGAACAGCATGCATGTGCAGTGAAACGTTTTATAAGCGTTTCCAATGATATGTGCACAATGTAATGGATAACTGTCATAATGCTGCATTTCAATCTTTCGGAGAATTGTTAAGCAAATTTTAGAAAGGTGAGGTTCACCACAACAGTAAACAAGAAAAACAAAAATTATTCCAAGACAGCTCCTCATCCTACCCACTCCACTTACTTACTTAGCAACACTCTATTTTTTCCCTCTCTCCCTCTCAAATTCATTCACTCACACAAGTGTGCATATCACACTCTCTCAGGTGCATGCGGGATGTGCAAACGTGTGGTACTCTCGCATACACTCTGTCTGTCTCTCATAATCTCATGCTCTCTCCTGGACACACTTGCCCACCAGCCCGCGCTCTCATGCACATTGTCTGTCTCTCTCGTGTGCACTCTTATTTTGTTTTACACATACTGTCTGTGTTTCTCCATCTTACGTACTCTTTTTCTCATAGCACTGTTGCAGTTGCTGCTCCTTGTCACATTCATGACTGACTTGCCCCAGGACTCTGTGACGATGTTGCTCCTTTAACAAGTTTCTGTTGTCCTTGGTTTGTTTTTCCAAAGAGATTGTAAAAGACATAGACTCCGAAAAGTCTTAACCTTTGAAGGGTTTTAGGGTCGGTTTGATTATAGCTAACAGATAATGCCTCAGTCAAAAAGCTTTAAAGTTTATAAAAAGCACTTATAAAATGAAAGGGGAGCGGTCAGTTCTTGCAGCTCAGTTTCGCTCTTGTTTGATTTGGTTTTTGGCAGTCTCACTATTCACTGAAAGCAGTCAAGCAGTTGTGAAGCTGCTGGACCCAAGGGAAGAAGGTCTATGCTGATCCACCCCCTCTCCCTGACTTCTGTTCTGTAAAACCCTGTGTTTGATTTTACTTTTTGTGCTGAGGGGTGTTTATGGGGATTGTTGCAAGTATTAGGAACAGCATTAAGTTGGGAAAATCTGTTGGATTTTCGGATAGGTTGTTATTCGGTATTCTGTTTTTTGTTTGTGTTACGCTCGGTAATCTTGTAAATAAATCTTGTTTAAAATGAAATAGTATGATCATTTGCATCTCTCCTGGAATGCCCACTGTCGACCTGCTTAACTAGCAAAGTTAGGGCCTGGCCTACTTTCTTGAAGTGTTTTGAGGGGATCTGGCCTGGTCCATAACAACTCATTGTACTTGCTTTCTGAATGATTAAAAAAGACTTCCTCCCTATGCTGTTGCTGGACAACTGCCCTGCCCCAGTGGAGTGTTAATTTGCCATTTGCGTCATGTTGATGGCCTGGAAAATTGGCACTTAATAGAATGCTTCAAGTATTTTAATTAAATCCTTGCACTGGGAGACAAGTCCGAAGCCTGTTGATAAAATTCCCTTGTGGGTTGGAAGAATGAATAGTGCTAAAGGTCTCCTCATGTTATTTTGCTAAGACACAGGCCTAGCTTTCATTCCACCAATCCCCTTCAATTCTCCAATTCATTCCCCCTGCAATGAGCTAAATAATTTCTCCAGATTTTATTTATGTTCTCTTAAATGGAGTTAAATGCGAAAATTACATGGATCAATTTGTTTAATTTCATGGTAGCTGTTGCTTCCCAGTTGTACAGAATTGCATAGAATTTACAGTGCAGGCTAGGCCATCCAAAACAAGGAGGTCTAGGTGATACTTAAGTTCCAATTGAATTTTCACCCATATCACTCTTAGTACTCACATATCTCAGTATCTGCCACATGTTCAGTTTCCTCTTAAATACATTTATACTTTTGCTTCATCTACTCCACAGAGGAATGAGGTGTCTCATGTTCAGCACTACAAGGGAACAAAATTGCCCCTAGATATATTATTGGATTTATTAGTGATTATTTTCTGTTTACGTCCCTTAGTTTTGTTTCCCATTATAACTGGAAATGTTGTCTTGTCCTCAAAAAAAGGTAACCAGGAGCATTCGCTATTGCTTTTGTTCTAAAATCGGGGTTGATATGTTCAGAGAAGAATGTGTTTATTATGGTGTATTTTCCCAGTGTATATCTGGCACATTTTTGAGATGATGTAGTTTTAAAACATGTGGATATAACCTTTATAATGCTTTATTTATTTATTCGTTTTGTTTCTTTATACTTAGCCCAACATTTTGAGTACTTCACAGGACTAGCTTTAAAAGAACTTTGTTTTTATGTTATCACACATTTAGCACACGTTTGTTAATGTTTCATACATACTTTTCTGCCAAATATTCATAATATGACCATGGAAGGCTCATGTAGCTGTAGTGCCAACTGGAAGGGGACCACTTAAGATAGCTGGGAGAATCAGATGTACATGTTGGAATTTGCTTTACAGGGTTGTTCAGAACTTTGTAAATGGTGAGTAAGTTTTTAAACATAAATTTCTAAATTTTTTTGTCCTTTTACTTTTGGATTGTCCCTGCTGTACGCCTAGTCAAACTTGACAATCTTAGATACAGATTTGGTATTGATTCCCTTCTGAATGGTAGAAGCATACTTTTCAGACTGAATAAGATTCCTGCATTTTGAGATAACATATTTGAACACTATAGTATCATTTGTTCTGCAGTTTTACTAACCTCATTTGAGGTTGGCCCAGGGAGAATGTTTCTTGGGAGATTAGCTTACATACTTACTCATTTCAAATATATTCTAGCTCTCCTGTTTTTCATTTCTAATTCTCTGAGTCCTTCCTTTACACTCCAATTTGAGAGTGCTTCTTGCTCACTTTTATTATCCTCTGTATGCCTCTGGCTGGTCTACTTGCTAGAACAATCCTTCCTGAGCAATCCCTTGCCTGTTTATTTGTTTGGCAATTTAGCTGCTGCTTTTGTTTGCTCACCAATCCAATCATAGTGCTTTCTGGCTGACAAAAGCTCGGCAGAACAGCAAGTAATTGAATAGTCACAAAACAATTCAGAGTGGGGATAGAATTGCTTTTTAAAAAAGCAAGGAGTTAAGAGAATATGAGAATTAAAGAACAATCATCATTAAAAAGTAAAGGAGCGGATAGGAACCCAAGCATCCTATTAAATATAATGTAAGGTAACACTACTGGAAATCTGAAATGAACACAGAAAATTCTGGAAATTCTCAGCAGATCAGATGGCATCTGTTCAGAGTGAAACAAGAATGACATGTATTTCTCTCTGCTCTTATCACCTCTGCTGCCTCATAATTTTAGTATTTTTGTTTGTATTTCAAATTCCCAGCATTCATGATATTTTCCTGATGTACTACAAGGAATTTTTGTTGTGTGAAGAAAATATTCAGCAAAGCAAAACTTGTTTCTTTCTTTTTAAACAGGTTGTTGCCTATCACTACTGCCAGGCTGATAACACTTACACTTGCCTCGTACCAGAATTTGTCCACAGTGTAGCAGCTTTGCTTTGTCGTGCACCTCAGCTAGCTGCCTTCAGGGATCTACTGCTGAAGGAATCACACATACAGAGCGTCCTCAGTCTACGATCTTGTGTCCAGGATCCGATGGCTGCATTTAAGAGAGGTATTTTGGAGCCTCTTGCAAATCTGGTAAAAGGTAAGGCTCTTAATAGATGTAAGTGATTTGCTTAAGATATCTGCTGGGTATTATGTAATTAGTTATAGTGTCTGTAGTATTTTATACCAGATTGCCAACGTTGAAAGTTAACCTATGAAATATAGCATAGATGAACTTTTAACTGGTACCTTATGAATCTGCATGCTCGATAACACAGCAAAAATTATATATCTCAAATATTGTAAGTTTTCTGTATTATTGCAATGTCAGAGTAGTCAGTTGAGAGTGAGAAGACTTCATGCCAGTAACTTTAATTTAAGACAAAGTTGCATTATTATTTGTGATTTTTGCTGTAATTAACATATAATTGTGATGTGTGTACCCTCACTTTACCTCTCAATTACTTAGTGTGTGTTTGTACGTTGACTGTGTGGACCTCTAGATCAACCAGTACGCTCCTCACCCCATGGGTGTCGATTCATAAAATATTTGTTGTATTCACAGAGGGCTAGATTTTCATAAATATTGTGGAGTACCTCTTTATTTAGACTTGTTTAGGAACTTCAAAGTTTTAAACATTTATTTTGGCAACAAAGTTTCTGGACTTGTGAGCTAACAACTGCACAACATGGACTACAGGGCCTCTGCGACCTTAGTAAATAATGGAACGAAGAGTATGTCCTTAACTAATTAAATTAATGAATTGAGAAATAATCAGGGCAGACTGAAAAACCTGGTGAAGTAACATAGGCCAATTTAATATCAAATTAAATACATAGACAAAATAAAGAGAAGAAAAGAAGGATTGGATAGATGAAGAGAAGAAAAAAAAGCAAAGTGAAAAAAGTTTGAAAATTTCACAATTGGACAATTTTAAAAAGTAATTCAGTGAGCAGGCATGAGAGCATTTGAAATAGGAGCAGGTGTGAGCTATTCAGTCCCTTGAACCTTTCCTGCCATTCAGTAAGATTGTGACTGATCTGCCCAGGCCTCAACTTCTTTTATGTCAGTTCAGCATAACTGTCACTCCTTGATATTTTAAAAATCTATCTACCTTCTCTTTAAATACTTTCAATGATCTAGCCTACACAACTTTCCCACACATTCACATACAATCATAGAGATGTACAGCATGGAAACAGACTCTTTGGTCCATCTTGTCCATGCTGACCAGATATCCCAACATAATCTAGTCCCACCTGCCAGCATCCAGCCCATATCCCTCCCAATCCTTCCTATTCATATACCTATCCGATTGCCTTTCAAATGTTGTAATTGTATATTCCTCCACCATTTCCTCTAGCAGCTCACGTACCACCCTCTGTGTGAATAAGTTGTCCCTTAAGTCTCTCTTATACCTTTCACCTTAAACCTATGCCCTCCAGTTCTGCACTCCCCCACCCCAGGGAAGAGATTTTGTCTATTTATCCTAACCATGTCCTTCATGATTTTGTAAACCTCTATGAGGTCACCCCTCAGCCTCCGATGCTCCAGGGAAAACAGCCCCAGCTTATTCAAGCTCTCCCTATAGCTCAAATCCTCCACCCTGGCAACATCCTTGTAAATCTTTTCCGAACCCTTTCAAGTTTCATGACATCTTTCTGATGAGAAGGAGACCAGAATTGTACGCAATCTTCCAAAAGTGGCCTAACCAACGACCTGAAAAGCCGCAACATGACCTCCCAACTCTTGTACTCAGTACTCTGACCAATAAAGGAACGCATACCAAACGCCTTCTTCACTATCCTATCTACCTATGACCCTACTTTCAAGGAGCAATGAACCTGCACTCCAAGATCTCTTTGTTCAGCACTGTTGAACTGGGATCCAATGAGATTGATGAATGAACTGGGCAGATTAAAAACAAAAATACAGGCAAAGTTTAGGGTACATCTAAGTTCAATTGCATCCCATTTTTATAATCGATTTAATTCTGTTAAGCTATTCTAAATTTCCTGCTAGTTTTTCTTTAATGGACTCCCACTATCTTTCTAGTGACAGATATTAGGCTAACTGCCCTGTAGTTTCCTATGTGCTGTCTCCCTCTCTTTTTAAACAAGTGTGTCATGTTAACAGTTTTCATATCCTCTGGAATCTGCCCAGAATCCAGTGAGTTTTGGAATATTTCAGCCAATTCCACTGCTATCTCAGCAGCTGCTACTTTTCAAGCCCTTGGATGCAGGCCATCTGGTTTGAGTGCCTTATCTGCCTTTGGATCCATTGGTTTCTCATACTTTGTCCTTGTGATGGGGACTGTCACAAGGTCTTTCCTCCACTTAGAACATAGAACATAAAAGAATACAGCGCAGTACATGCCCTTTGGCCCTCGATGTTGCATCGATCCAAGCCCACCTAACCTACACTAGCCCACTATCCTCCATATGCCTATCCAATGCCTGTTTAAATGCCCATAAAGAGGGAGAGTCCATCACTGCTACTGGCAGGGCATTCATTAGAGCCTTACTTATCTGGTATCTTTAGAATGTGCTCCACCATGAAGGCTGAAGCAAAATATTGGCTTATATTATCTGTCATTTCACTGTTCTCCTTTTGTTCCTCGGTTGCAATCTTCTAGAATCTCCTCTTTTAACTCTGTATAGCGTGGAAATAGACTCTTTGGTCCATGCTAACCAGATATCCTAATCCCATTTGCTGGCGTTTGGCCCATATTCCTCGAAACCATTTCTATTGATGTATCCATCCAGATGCCTTTCAAATATTGTAATTCTACCTGCCTCCTCCACTTCCTCTGACAGCCTGTTCCATTGCACCACTCTTTGCATGAAAAAGTTGCCCATCAGGTCCCTTTTAAATCTTTCCCCTCTCACCATAAACCCGCGCCCTCTAGTTTTAGACTCCCCTAACCTTCGGAAAAAAGACCTTATTCATCCTATCCGTGCCCCTCATGATTTTATTAACCTCGATAAGGTCACCCCTTGTCCTTTGACGCTCCAGGGAAAAAAGCCTCTGCCTATTTAGGTCTCACTGTAGCTCAAACCCTCCAATTCCAGTAACTTTCTACAGGAGAATGACCAGAATTGAGCGCAATATTCTAAAAGTGGCCAAACCAATGTCCTATATAGCTGCAGTATGACCTCCCAATTCCTGTACCAGTGAAGGCAAGAATGCCAAACGCCGCCTTCACCGTCCTGTCTACATGCAGCTTAACTTTTACTTTACTACTATTACTTTAGACTTTTTAAAAAAAAGCTGTTGAAACTCATGCTGTTTTTATATTTCTTGCCAGTTTACTTGGATCATCAGTTTTCTTTCTCTTCATTACCTTTTTAGTCCTGCTGCTGGTTCCTAAAAAAAACCCCATCCCTCTAGCCTTGCACTTTGTATGCCAAAGTCTTTGGTTACTCCCTTTGGCTACCTTTGTTATCCAGGGTGGTTCATCATTCTCATTGAGTACTACTTTTTGACATGAATAAATTTTGTTGAGCATTAAAAATATCTGTTTAAATGTTTGCAGCTGACATTCTACTTAGTCTGTTTTCCCAGCTCGCTTTGGACAATCTTTTTCACTCCTCTGTAATTGCCCTTGTTTAAGTTGAAGACACTGATTTGAGATCCAATTTGCTCTTCCTCAAACTGTATTTGAAATTCTAGTATGTTGCGAAGGCTACCCTCTAGTTGATGGTTATCTGAGATCGCTTGTAAATTCTACTTCATTACACAGTAACAGACATAAATTAGCCTGTTCCTGGTTGGGTTCAGTGATATACTGCTTTAAGAAACAATCTCTGAAGAAGTCTACAAATTCACCTTCTGCGTTAGCCTTGCCGTTACTCATTTTCACCCACATGGTAGTCATTTCCATCTCTAACATTACTGAGAGAGCCTTTGACTATCCACCCTCTACATAGCTATCATAATTTTTTTCAATTTCAGTCAGGTCACCCTTCAGCCTTCAATATACCAGCAAAAAAAAATGTCCACCCTCTTATAGTTACTACACTCTAACCCAGGCAAAATCCTGGTAAACCTCTTTTGCACCCTCTCCAAAGCTTTCACATTCTTCTTATGGTGTGGTGCCCAGAACTGTTCCCAGTAATCCAAATGTGATCTAAGTAAAGTCTTGTACACCTGCAGCCTCACTTGCCAACTTTTATACTCCGTGCCCCGATTGATGAATCATGCCGTATGCGGCCTATACCACTTTATCTACTTGTGTTGCCACTTTCAGAGAGCGATTGGCTTGCATCCCAAGATCCCTCTGCACATTAGTGCTCCTAAGGGGCTTGCCATTTACTCTCTACTTGTCCCTTGTATTATAGTTCCCAAGATGTGTCACCTCACACTTGTTTGGATGAAGCTCCTTCTGCCATTTCTCTGCTCTATTTTCCAACTTGTCTATATCTTGCTGTATTCTTTGGTAACATTCCTCACAATTGACAATTTGCCCAATTTTGAAAAATTACAAATCAGACAACCTACATTTTCTTCTAAATTGTTTATATATTTTACAAACAACAGAGATTCCAGCACTGATCCTTGCGGAACACCACTGGTCCCAAACTTGCAGTCAGAGAAACCCCCTTCCATAACTATAATCAAGCCAGTTTTGTATCCAACTTGCCCATTCACCATAGATCCCATGTGATTTGATCATCTTGACTAGCTTTTCTTGAGGGAACTTGTAAAATGCCTTGGGAAAGCCCATGTAGACTACATGCACTGCCCAATCCCATTAATTATAATTATTTACTCAAAAAAACTAAATCAAATTTGAGACAGGACCTCCCCACATAAAGTCATGCTGATATCCCCAATAAGTTTGTTCTTCTTAAAATGCAAGTCGAGCATGTTTGTAAGAATGTGGCTGTAAGACTTTGGTTGCGTGTGTCTGCTTGTTTGGGTTTGTTTCTGAGGAATCGGCAGTTTGTGTTTATTGGGTACCCGTTTTCTTGAAAACGTTGAACAGGTACTTTTTTCTGCTGTTTGTAGTACTTGGGTGCTGCAGTGTGATGTAGCTCATTGAAATAATGTCTTGATGCAGCTCTGTTTTTAGTTGTTGGGATGACACGCACAGAGATTTCCTCGAGGCCTAGCATTCTAACCGGAACTCCATCAATAAATACATGATAAAAGGCTCACTGGTCTATAATTTCCTGGATTTTGCTGCTGTTCCACAAAGGAACAAGATTGGCTATTCACCAATGTTCTGGGATCTCGCCTGTTGCTAAAGAGGATACAAAGATGTCTGCCACCCCCCCCCCCCCCCCCCCCCGTCCTCTTTAGAGTCCTGGGATAGATCTCATCAGGCCCTGGAAACTTACCTACACATACAAAACCATCACGTTCTTAATGTTGACATTGCCTAGAATATCAACATACCCTTCCCTAATTTTACCATTATCCATGTGCCTCTCCTTGAAAAAAACCAGTTGGAGTTTTTAAAGAAAGGACTATCATACTCCTAGAATGTCTTTGCTAAAGTCGTAATGCTTAAAGCTACATCTTTTTTCCAGAATTAAAATAATACAATTTAAGGTACAGAAGCATACCTCTTGATGATGCATGAGGTACGTGGACTAGCAATTCTTGAGGCATTAATTTTTGAGAAGATTTGTAGCTCAGGTTGATGATACAGATGTAAATTAGCTCACTGAGCTGGAAGGTTTGTTTTAGACATTTCATCACCATTGCTAGGTAACATCATCAGTGAGAGTCTCCGGTAAAGCAGTGGTGGTACGTCTCACCTCTTCATTTATAGATCCTGGTTTCAGAAGGTGGATGATATCATTTCTGGTGTTTTTTTCCAAGGGAAGGTGGATGGGTTCTAAATCGATGTGCTTATTGATGGAGTTCCGGTTAGAATGCTAGGCCTCTAGGAAATCTCTGTGCGTGTCATCCCAACACCTACAAACAGAGCTGCATCAAGACATTATTTCAATGAGCTACATCACACTGCAGCACCCAAGCACTACAAACAGCAGAAAAAAGTACCTGTTCAATGTTCTCAAGAAAATGGGTACCCAATAAACAAAAACTTCAGATTCCTCAGAAATAAACCCAAACAAGCAGACACACGCAACCAAAGTCTTACAGCCACATTACTTTACGTCAAAGACATAATTGGAATGACTTCCAGACTACTCAGACCTCTTGGCAACATGGTAGCCCACAAACCTACCAACACACTTAAACGGTGGCTAATGAACCTAAAAGATCCATTTGATACTACCGCAAAAATAACGTCATTTCCAAAATACCATGCAAAAAATGTAAAACGACGCTACATCGGGCAAACGAGCAGGAACCTTGCCACCAGGATACATGTACACCAACTAGCCACCAAAAGACATGGTCTACTATCACTAGCTTCCATACATACAGACAAAGAAGGACACCACTTTGACTGGGACAACACACCCATCCTAGGACAAGTGAAATAAAGATACCCACAGAGATTTCCTAGACGCCTAGCATTCTAACCAGAACTCCATCAATAACCACATTGATTTAGACCCCCTCCACCTTCCCTTGGGGAAAAAAAGCGGAAATGATATCACCCACCTTCAGAAACCAAGATCCATAAGTAGAGAGGCCCGACATACCACCAGTGCTTCACTGGAGACTCTCAGTGATGTTACCTAGGCATGATGACAAAACATCTGAAAATAAACCTTGCAGCTCAGCGAGCGAACTCAAATTCATACTTGAGGTATGTGTTGTCAATGCTTTGCTTTAAGGCTTTTATGAATATCAGGGTAGGAGCATTGTATGACAGTGCATTTTATACGGGTTGGACCGAAGGGTCTGTTTCCATGCTGTACATCTCTGACCACCTTATCTCTGTCATCTGAAATTAATTGATTACTGCAGTACTAAAAGAGAAGTTAATTATGGTGAATGAAACTGGCAGTCTCGTGGGTTAAAAATGTCGCTCTAACCATCTGCACAGCGTTTGATAAATCACCACATAGGTAAATTGAGCCCACAGAATAAAAGCAGAAGTGATAGTATGGGTACAATGTTGATAACTGATGGAATTAGCATGTAATGGTGAGTGACTGTTCTTCAGTCCAAAAACAATGTTTCTCGGGGGTGCACATAAACCCACTGCTTTTCTTAAACTAGATCGTTTACTGAGACTTGGTTGAGCAAGGCACTATTGCAGACTGTGAGGCTGTAATAAAAGTGGGAAATTATTGTAAAATGTGATAGACATCAACAAATATAGGCTGGTGGTAAGAGGAGACACGTGGCAGATACAATATAATGCAAAAAAGAATGTGGTGATGAATTATAAACTTAAGGGCACAATTCTAAAGGGAATGTAGGGATTAAGGATGTGCACAGATTGTTGAAGTTAGAAAACAGGTTAAGAGCATAATTGAACAGAGATATAACATTGAGTTTTATAAATGAAAGTGTTGACTACCAACGTATGGGAGTTGTGGCGAACCTGTAGAAAACATTGATTTGAATTGAAATGGAAAGTTGTATGCAACTTTGGCATCACATTTTCAGAAGGATGTCAAGGCTTTTTAGAGAGCCTGCCAAAAAGATTCTGGTTGTGTTCTGTGTTTGGAAGACTTCAGCTACATGGATAGATTGAAGAATCTGAGATTATTCTGCTTGGAAGAGAGTAGATTGAAAGGAGATTTAATGGAGGTATGCAAAATCATGAAGGGCCGAAACAAGGGAAAACCAATTTCACTTAACAGTGTCGAGAATCGGAAGGTGCAGGCTGAGTTGTTGGCAAAAATGGGAATGCAACATGAGGAAAATATTTATTATGTAGAAAGTAGCTTGAGTATGGCATGCAGTGTGTGAAGAAGTAGTAAAGGCATTTTCAAATGTTAGTTCCGCAAAGAGGAGTTAGATAAGTACCTAACAGGAAATAATTAGCAGAGATACAGGGAGAGGAACAGGAGAAGACGAACTAAGTTTTTTTGAGAAGAGTCGGCAGGCCGACAACTGTATCCAA
Source organism: Chiloscyllium punctatum (assembly GCF_047496795.1). NCBI lineage: Eukaryota > Metazoa > Chordata > Chondrichthyes > Orectolobiformes > Hemiscylliidae > Chiloscyllium > Chiloscyllium punctatum. The sequence goes on from NC_092748.1 coordinate 67,730,178, forward strand.
AGCTGCAATTATTATATAATTTGATTTTTTAAGGTATATTGATGGAGTCTGGATAACTCAGTGGGACTGGGTGTGTGGAATGTGTAGTAATGTAGATTCTATGCAGTAAAAATGTTTAATTAATTTTAACTTTCTCTGCAGAAAAGAAGATCCCTGCAGATGATTATATTATTTTAGTGGATGGCTTAAATGAGGCTGAGTTCCATAAGCCTGATTATGGTGATACAATTGCATCCTTTCTAGCTAAAATAATTTCCATGTTTCCATCTTGGCTAAAGTTGGTTGTTACAGTTCGAACCAACCTGCAGGTAAAAACCTCTATTTACACTTTTACAGATAAAAACGAACCTCCGATATCTAGAGACACATTGCAACAAGATATTAGGTCCAACAGTCAGCTTGAATTTATTGTAAAGGTTACACAGATAAAGTTGTTATAAAATTTAGAATTGTGATTTTCATTTTAAGCCATGAATTAAACTCGTGAGAGACAACAGTGAAGAGGAAAAAAGTCTGTTGCTCCTTTGGCATGAAAATTGAATTATTGGCTAAAGTTCAGGTAACTGGACACCAGACCAATTAAAATGGTTGCATGTTTATTGCGTTAATTTGGCTGGTGTTCTTTTCTTAATTGCACTTTTAAATATTTTGTTGAAAGTATTTCAGTTGTTTATTGATATGCAACAAATTAATTTTAAGTGTTGCTCAAGAATAATTATCTTTTGAGTCTGATCCTCATTAACAGATCATGAGATGATATTGTCAGTAGAAGCTGGAAAAGTGCCATATCACGATCAGCTGCTGAAAGCTAAAATATTTTCTCATTACTTAAGGATTAGTTTTTTTATGTATGTTTGTATTGCATTATTCTGAAGAATCAACGTACAGTGAACAACACAATAAACTGTCTCTCTCAGGTGGGTGCCAGCATAGAACATTACTCAAATATGCAGGTTAAGTGGCTTTTTAATTAAACTAAATGAGGTAACCTTAACTAAAATAAAGCAAAGAACTGAGGATGGTGGAAATCTGAGACAAAAACTGAAGTTGCTGGAGAAACTCAGCAGGTCTGACAGCATCTGTAGAGAAAGTAGAGTTGACATTTCAGGTCCAGTGAACCTTCATCAAAAGCCGACCTTAAATCTTTCTTTAAACTTTGATCTTTAAATCCAGTTGCACTTCTCATATATGCCACTTGGAAAAAAAAAGTTTTAATTTTTAATCCTAATTGTGTAACTTGAATAAATTTTCAGTATGCACATTCTACCAACTTTACAATTTTAGTTTTGGATATACATACTGATAATAAGCTATGTGTAAAATTGGAATGTTGTAATTTTATTTTGCTCCACCATTCCCCACTCTGAAGTAACTGCAGAACCACCACAGGTTAAAAGACTTAAATACAGTATGACAGGTTACATCAACTGCTTTCTTGTACCTAATATACAAGTACACACAATTTTATCAGAATATGTACAAAATACGTGACTTCAGAATGGTACACGTTTTATTTTTTAAAAATCAACCTTCATGATGAACCACACACTCGACTCAGATCTCCAGCACCTGTAGTCCTCACTTTCTGCCATTACAGGTAATTGAAAACTACCTTAGTTGTGTTTACTTCTAGCAATTACATTTTCTATTCTTAAGAAACAGCATTATGATCGTAGTTGATGTGATATTAAACAAATTAGATTCCAGAAACCTGGTTTAATAGACTATAAGTTTTATTTTTCTTTTAGTATACCCTGGAGGTCACAGTTGGGGTTTTCTCTAATTTTCTTTCCAAATGTGCGGGCCTCAAAGGTCTGTGTGCAGCAGTGACTTCAAGAATTGGAATTCAGTGCCACAGTCAGTGTGGTGCCAGTCGTCGTATGCCATGCAATAGCTGTGTGTGTACACAGCTTAGAAGGAACATTGGTCACTAAACCTATTTAAAAGAAGCTGCCATTGTACTTTTAACAAAAGAACATAAGTATTACATGCAGAGGAACAACACAAACTAATCTCACTATGCAGAACTTTTTCATAATGTTCTTATTACAAATAACAAAGAAAAATTCAACCATTTTATTCCCACAGTCCTTACAGTACTCATATCTGAGTGAAGGGTTACTCTAGTCTCCATGTTGAAACTCCTTGTTCAGCTGACATGGCTGTAACCTGTTTCATTTTCATCAAAGTTCTGTGCTTTCTTGTGCAATTTTGCTTTTAATATTAAGATAATATTTCCTCCTGAGAAGCTTAACTGATCTTCAAACTCAGCTATCTTGCTATTTTACATGTGTTCCTTAAAATCATGTCTTTAATGGCCTCTCGTTTCTAAAGCTTTATTTTTACTGACTTCTAAGCCACTTGGGGACTACTTTTTTGGCTCAGATTCCTTGGACACTGTTAATAACAGCACTGTTAACAGCCTGTTCTTCTATCTGAATTAGCCTGCAGACACGTTCTTTCAGATTGTTGTGAATTGGACTCTTATTGCTAGATAAGTTTTTTTTTCCTCCCTTCCACATTTTTTTCTCAATTTTGAACTGTGCACCTCAAGAGTCTACCTAAATGCTTATGACCAAGGCAAATTTCCAACACCATATCACCCTCCTCACAGCAAGTCAGAAATAAAACTAAAAACCCTTCTTAACTCACAAAATTTAAAAAAAACACATTATTTCAACTTAAAGCTATACATTGTTCTACCACTTAAGATCCCAAGCGCTCAAATAATATATTATAAACTTTAACACAACAAATGCAAGTGGTAATGCAAGATATTAACAAATGACTGATAAATTATGCAATATATGTTCACAATGCTCTTGCCATAAAATGTGTATGTCCTACTGTATGCATTAGTAGAGATCCACTAGTGTATATAGAAAAAATTGAGATGTACCTTTTTTCTGGTATTGTTTACAAATTTCTGGTTTATACTTGGGTGACATGGAAAAAATTTTAAAAGAGATTGATAAGTTTTACTGATTTTTATAGCCTTAGGAATAAAGTAAAAACAACAGCTTGGAAATGGAATAAAAACAGCTTTCATTTAAATAGCTCTTTCAAAGCAAAAACTACCTTGATGTGCTTTACATGAATCTAAATAATCAAAATTTGATACCTGATGTACAGAATTCAGTATTGGGACAGAAGTCCAAAGAATGGTCAAAGAGATTGGTTTCAAGTTGGATCTTAAAGGAGGAGAGTTAAATAGAGAAGCAGAAACAATTAGGAGAGAATTCCAAGCCTGGGGTCTAGGCTACTGTTGGACTTAGAATTGAGTATGCTTAAGATGCTAGAATTAGATGATCACTGAGATTGTGAAAACTTGTAGAGTTGGAGAAGGCTACAGAGAAACAGAAGCGACATAACTGTGAAACAATTTCAAAACATGGTTCAGAATTTAAAATTTGAGTTGTTGCTACTTCAGAAGCCAATATAAGTCAGGAATATTGGTAATAAATGAATGGGATGTGGTACCAGTTAAGAAACAGGCAGCAGAGTTTGCATAATGGATAACCTCAACTTTATGTAGCATAGAAGATGGGGGACGGGCAGAGTTTGTCAGTGATATGAAGTTGATACTAGACAGTCATGTTGATGAAGTGCATATGTTGTTTTTTTTTGTTTCAATTATGGTACCAAGGATTTAAACTGTCTAGTTCACCTTATATTTGTCAGATTAGGTTGCCACAGGTAACAGCTTCTAACCTATAGATTAAATTTCAATGTAACAGATCTTCAATGATGCTTGTTTATACCAGTTAGATTTTGTGACCTCGCATTACCCACTGTGTCACTGTTGTAGCAGGACAATATGTTAATTGCTGTAATTCTTCTGATCGAAAAATGTTTTCTATTGGCTACAGTGGCACAGTGGTTAGCACTGCTGCCTCACAGCGCCAGAGACCTGGGTTCAATTCCCGCCTCCGGTGACTCTGTGTGGAGTTGGCACATTCTCCCCGTGTCTGCGTGGGTTTCCTCCGGGTGCTCCAGTTTCCTCGCACGGTACAAAAATGTGCAGGTGCGGTGAATTGGCCATGCTAAATTGCCCGTAGTGTTAGGTGAAGGGGTAAATGTAAGGGAATGGGTCTGGGTGGGTTGCGCTTCAGCAGGTCAGTGTGGACTTGTTGGGCCGAAGGGCCTGTTTCCATACTGTAAGTAATCTAATCTAACCTACAGAATTCTCTAGAAGTTTGTACAGGTGTTTCTGTTACCTCTTGAATTTCACAAACCTATTGTATGCAATATAAATTACAAATTGCAAATGAAAATTAAATACTGTCTCCAACGTGAATACCTATTTTAGAACTTATCTCTTCTATTTTGTACCTAGGCTTAAAATTAAAAGTATGAAGAAATTGTCTGACAATATTGTATTTATTTACTACATCATGACAGTGATCTGTATTGGAGTAGTACCAGACTTAAAATACTGTGGGTTTTGAAATTCTGTAATGAAAACCTAAAATGCAGGAAATGTTCAGCAGCAACTGTGTGAGAAACAGTATCAAAATTTCAGATTTCTCTTGTTAGAAGTAGATGTAATAACAAATGTAGTTCATCAGCGATTAATAGTTTTTAAGGAAGGCAAAAACCTCTCTGGAGGGGTGGATGGTTGGAGGGATTAAATGACATGTTGGCGAGGTAAATGAGATTGTAATTGGGCAAATGAAAAAAACATATGCCTATAAGAGGAGTAAATGGGAATATCTGAATCATGAACAATGGCTACCACTCAGTTTCTTCCCAACTACATACATGATTCTGTTATTCAGCGTTTTTTTGAGATTTTCTCAATGAAATTTAATATATTTAATGCAATAACTTGTGGTGCATTACGCCTTCACTCTGGGTTGACATCATTATCACATTGATTGTGCAGGAATCTTCTGAAGAACTGTTCATCATGTATGTTTCCTTATCAAACTGGAGAGTGAGCTTGGGGCAAAATAGGTTTAAGCTCATAGTCAAGAAATTAATTTGCGTTGAGCATCAAGAAACTACAATTCACATTGTAATATGATCTGTCTGTATTACTCGCAAGACAAAGCTTTCACTGTGCCTCGGTACCCATGGCAATAAATTCAATTCAATTCATGATTTTCTACGTATGATGAACAAATCAGAATAGCTGACATTACAGTTATCCTTTCGTGAATAAAGTGGGACTGCTGCACTGTTAGGATGCACGATGAATTTTCATTTGGTACCTACGTATAAAAGCAGATTTAATTTAGTGGAATTAGCAGCTAAAGATGGAAGTTTTGTCTGAAACAGCCAGCGCTGCAGCTACAATCTCAGTTAATACATCGAAGTTGCTTTGTATTCCCAATCAGGTTGAGAGAACTCCGGTTTCTTCTACTGTGGCTGTCTTTTAGGAGTGGCTGTTGTAGATTTTCTCTTAGCAGTGCATCTGGAGGAGGAAAGTTTCAAGGAAAGGGGAATCCCATCAAACAGAACTGAAGTCTGATCAAAAGGCCAATGAGATGTTCCCTTCATCTTTGCACCCATGTTGGCAAAAAAACATCTTACTGATTTTATTTTGGCAACAGTCAGGAATTGTTTCAGAGAAGATTAAAGTTCAACTGGAACGTTCTGGAGGAAATGGCCTATAGTTTGTGTTGTTTGCCAGAACTGCTCTGATTGGCTGAGAATGGGACTTATTCTTTTTAAAGTACACCCCAGCTCATTTTATAATACAAGCTCCTACTTCACATTTGTTTTTTCGTTTGGGACCACTGATTTATTTGTCAGGGCAAATGCAAGAAAGCCTCAGCAGAAGTCGCATCATGCAAACTCCAGTAAGAGTTTGCAAGGAGTTAGATTTATCAAATGCTTCTTTAAAGTACCGTTCTATTATTACTATTATTGTGCCCCATGTCAGTGAAAATTTAGGTTATTCCACATTGACCATATGTAACTTTATGAAATGAACAAAAAGTCATAAAAATTCAAATTTTAGAATGAATTTAAGTTTGAGAGTTTAAAGGTATGCACTCAAAAGAGCTGAGCACCAAAGTGCTATATTGTTACAGTTACATTATTTGAATAAGATATTGAGCTTTGGTTCCAAATGTGACATCTCTTCAGATGGCTACAAAAAGTAGAATGGCATTATTAGAAAGAAAAGCAGGGGACGTTCAATTGATGTCCTGGAAACTAAAAATATAAAATAAAAACTAGCTATTCATCTTGTTGTTACAGGACCAGATGATAGCAATTTGACTGCCATATTTTACCAGTTTAACAATAGTGGCAATGCTTCAAAGATGTGATTTGAGAATATGGAAGAATTCATGTAGATATTAGTCTATTTAGAAAGTATGAACCACATGAAATTTAAAATTTAAGCATTTAATAGATCAGAAAAGGCATTTTAGTGCAGTTCAGGGTTTCAAATTCTCAAATTGAAACTACCAGAAGGGGCTGGGAATCTATCTAAAGTCACTTAAGGCTACAAATTAACCTATAGCGTTATGAGAAGCTGAAATGTAAGGCGTTGTCTTTTAAAGCATCAAAAAAACTCAAGTTTTGAAAACAAACATTTGTCTTCAAGCACATCAAAGATCACTAAATGTAACTATAGATATTTTTTAGCTGAATACTGAAATATAATGACTTGAAAATGTAAGAATGATATGGAAACAAAACAAAATTGTTTGCAAAAATGTTCCTACAATGGAAATATGTCAACTTGGATTTTCAATATTTGCAGCTTTTGTTGTGATTTCTTTTTGTCTCAATCTTAAAAACCTTATTTCTTACAGGAGATCACAAATCTACTTCCATTTGTCAAAATTTCTCTGGATGATTTTCCAGAGAATGAAGATATTAATGGGGATCTGAATGCATACATCCATCACAGAATTAACAGTAGTCATGGAATACTGAATAATATCTCTTTGAGTGGAAAAACTGACACTATCACAGTGAGCAAAGTCAGCAATCATCTCATCATGCGTAGCCAAGGATCTTACCTATATTTGAAGCTGACCCTGGATTTGTTTGAAAAGGGTCATTTAGTCATTAAGAGTGCAAGTTACAAGGTAGTTCCAGTATCCTTGTCTGAACTGTATCTGTTGCAATGCAACATGAGGTTTCGAACACACACTTCATTTGCAAAGGCCCTTCCTGTGTTGAATGTGGCCTTGGCATCCCTTCATCCACTGACAGATGAGCAAATTTTCCAAGCAATAAATGCTGGCTTTGTGAAGGGTGACTTGGAGTGGGAGGACTTCCAGCAGAGAATGGAGAGCCTTTCATGTTTCCTGATCAAACGAAGGGATAAGACTCGAATGTTCTGTCATCCATCCTTTAGAGAGTGGCTTGTTTGGAGAGCTGATGGTGAAAGTCTGGACTTTCTCTGTGATTCAAGGTTGGTGCATTTGAATTTTTAAGCAGTTCTTACATGTTTGATTTATAATGGAAGATTTACTTGGATCTTTTTTGTCCATTTTTTAAAAGCAAACTTGCATTCCTTACTGATCCTGGATTAATGGAAGTTAATTCATTGCCATACAGCAAAATTAGAACTTTTAAAAAAAATCTTTAGGGTTAAAATGTATTTCTCGCAATGACGGAAAGCATAATTAAATGGAGGCTTCCTTTGATCAATATACATGTGTTTTGCTGTGGCTCAGTTGTAAGTATACTTATCTGGATTAGAATATTTTTCTTTGAAATTGCCCTTAGGACTCTGTGTTAGAAATTCAGGTCCTTTTAAGTTCCAGAGTTGATTGAAAGCTGGTGATTGTCATTGGACTTTGGGTTCTTTCGGGCTCTTGGCCATGCTATGGTAGTGTCCCTATCTCTGAAGTAGTCGGTTCAGTTTCAAGTCCTGCCTGCTCCAGATGTATGTATCAATATCTCTGAATAGATTGCTTTTTAAAAGAAAGAGTAGAAGAGATTAAAAGAAGAGTGGAAACTGTGGACCGAGAAAGGAAAGAATAAAAATGGTATTTGGGCTGAACTATGAATTTACAATAAAACTCATGTAAATGTAAATTTTCTGCTACTTAGTCCAATAAATGGATGTTAGTCTATTAAACGTACAAGGCTGACACTCCTGTGTGAATTTGACAGAGTACTGTAGTTTCTGAGCTACCTCTTAGTATCATCAAAAAAAGATGCATTGCTAGTTTTCAGGTATACAGGTGATGTCTAGTTCCATCCCATCACCATATATCTCAACATCTCAACTCCTCAACTTTTGTTAAATTATCAAATCCAACCCAGCCCAAGTTGATGGACAAAATACTCATCTATGCCTTTATTACTGTCAGACTTCCCAAATCCTACCTTCAATAAACTTGAAGTTAGTCATATCCCAGCTTCTTGTATCCTTATTTCACAAACTGTCATTCATTCATTACCCCATATCCACTTATCAACCATGTTGCTAAGCAAACATAACCTTGATTTCAAAAAAAATCATCCTTGTTCTCAAATCCTTTCTTCTTCTGTTTCTGAAATCTCCTTCAGTCCCACAGATCTCTAACATGTGCATTTATTCAATTTTAGTTTCTTGTGCATTCCCAATTTGTACTCATGCTTTAGGCTGCCTATGCCCAATTCTCTGGAGTTCTCTTTCTAAATCTTTTGACCTCTGTTTCATCCATTAAGGCATTCCTCAAAACCAGCTTCTTGGATGCAACCCCTGGTCATTTGACCTAATGCCTTTTGTGTCTCAAGAGTCAAGTTTTGCTTTAAATGCTGCTTTAAAGTGCCTTTTGTAATGTTAATGGCAATATATATATATATATATATATATATATGTGTTGTTCTTACTTTGCAGAAAACTTTTTTGCCTCAATGCAGATTTCCAACTATTTTACATAAAATATATTTTGTTGCATGAAATAAGACATTTTCTGAAACAGGTGTATGCAGCTTTTATAGTTCACCAAAGAAAATCTAATGTTAGCAATTTAAGACTTCAGCTATTTCAGGGGATTTGAAACTCTGGGTCCATTTGAAGTTTGCCAATAATATTTTACAAAAGCAAAATACTGTAGATATTGGAAATCTGAATTGAATTGAATCGAATCATTTATTTGTCACGTGTATTAAATATGAAAGTGATGAACCATCTCCATGCATAGGCACCATTCTCGTCAACTGAAAATAAAAAGTAAAAATAACTTAGTGTCCAACTTTTCCTTCTCCACTGCTATACTCCCGCTTTAGCCCACACTGTGCCGTTGCCAGAGTCCCGACTTCTGACTACATCAGCCCACAGCATGCTGCTGCTTCGGGCTTTACAGGCCGGCTGACTCTGTAGCCACGCTGCTTCTGAAAATGCTGCTACTGATCCAGAACCCATCAAAAGGATAATCTGAAAGAAAAAAGGAAGCAATAGTGAGAACTGGCCAGAAAAGCACAGCAATAGTCATGGGAGATTTTCATCTACATTCCAACTGTGACCAGTGGAGTGCCACAAGGATCAGTGCTGGGCCCTCTACTTTTTGTCATTTACATAAATGATTTGGATGCGAGCATAAGAGGTACAGTTAGTAAGTTTGAAGATGACACCAAAATTGGAGGTGTGGTGGACAGCGAAGAGGGTTACCTCAGATTACAACAGGATCTGGGCCAGATGGGCCAATGGGCTGAGAAGTGGCAGCTGGAGTTTAATTCAGATAAATGCGAGGTGCTGCATTTTGGGAAAGCAAATCTTAGCAGGACTTATACACTTAATGTTAAGGTCCTAGGGAGTGTTGCTGAACAAAGAGACCTTGGAGTGCAGGTTCATAGCTCCTTGAAAGTAGAGTCGCAGGTAGATAGGATAGTGACAAAGGCATTTGGTATGCTTTTCTTTATTGGTCAGAGTATTGAGTACAGGAGTTGGGAGGTCATGTTGCAGCTGTACAGGACATTGGTTCGGCCACTGTTGGAATATTGCTTGCAATTCTGGTCTCCTGCCTATCGGAAAGATGTTGTGAAACTTGAAAGGATTCAGAAAAGATTTACAAAGATGTTGCCAGGGTTGGAGGATCTGAGCTACAGGGAGAGGCTGAACAGGCTTGAGCTGTTTTCCCTGGAGCGTTGGAGGCTAAAGGGTGACTTTATAGAGGTTTACAAAATTATGAGGGGCATAGATAGGATAAATAGTCTTTTCCCTGGGGTGGGGGAGTCCAGAACTAGAGGGCATAAGTTTAGGGTGAGAGGGGGAAGATATAAAAGAGACGTAAGGGGCAACTTTTTCACGCAGAAGGTGGTAAGTGTATGGAATGAGCTGCCAGAGGAAGTGGTGGAGGCTGGTACAGTTGCAACATTTTAAGAGGCATTTGGGTGGGTATATGAATAGGAAGGGTTTGGAGGGATATGGGCCGGGTGCTGGCAGGTGGGACAAGATTGGTTTGGGATATCTGATTGGCATGGACGGGTTGGACCAAAGGGTCTGTTTCCATGCTGTACATCTCTATGACTCTATAACTAAAGAGCAACCAAAGAAAAGGAAGATGTAGAGTACAAGTAAAAGCTAGCTAGATATATAAAATAGATTGTTAAGAGTATGTCTAAATCAAGAAGCAAATGTTAACAAAGTGAGCAATGGTCCTATGTATGGAAAGTCAGACTGGAGAATGACAGATGAAAGGTATTTTGTATCCATGTTCTTCATAAAGGATATGAGTAAAACTCCAGGAGCTGCAATGCTTCAGGAAATGGAAGGGAGAAAGGAGCTTAGAAAAATTCCAATTAACCAGAAAAGTGGAACTGAATATGTTGTAAGAGCTTAGAAGACACTTACTGTTATCATGTAATAGAAATGTACAGCATGGAAATAGACTCTTTGGTCCAACTCATCCATTCTGACCAGATATCCTAAATTCATTTAGTCCCATTTGCCCGCACTTGGCCTATATCCTCTAAACCCTTCCTATTCATATACTATCCAGAAGCCTTTTAAACATTGTAATTGTCTCCCCCTCCAACACTTGCTCTGGCAGCTCATTCCATACATGCACTCCTCTGTGTGAAAAGTTGTCCTTTTTAAATCTTACCTCTCCTGCCATAAACCTACACCCTCTCGTTCTGGCATCTTGACATGTGTGCACATGACATACCTGCACTTATCAACCTCACCTCTTGCCTGAGGGTAAACTTACCACAAGTTGTCTCTTTAATGTAAGAACAGACTGTGGTCCTCTAGAATTTTTGATGACATTCATGTGGAGAATATATATGTGTTACGTGGAACTTTTCTAATTGTTGGAGTGAAAATGAAGAGCAAATCTGAAGGCTGATCGAGCTAATAGTAGTAATATTATTGTTGTGTGAGAGTTTAGACGTGACTCATTGTATAGAGCAGGTAGTGAAAAAATGGAGAAAAGTGAGTGAAGAATATTTTCTTTAAGTAATAATCTTGTATGCTTAAAGAACTGATGCATTATTGGATCAAATTATGAGAATGAAATCTATCAGTCAGTTGTTTTCAAGCAGATTACCTTGGTGTGCATCAGCAATAATAACATACGTTTGTATATGGCTGTTTTTGTGGCTAACACAACGAGGTGAACCGCCATGTGCAAAATTACATATGCCCACAGTTCATGTGCCTGTCAATCACTGACCATCACTCTGGCAACCACTGTTGCATTTGTAAAAGTCAAGATATGTATGAGTTAATGTTATTGCAAATTTTGCTCCTGGAATATCATATCAAAGCCTATGAAATATGTATCAAAATCTTTATTGTTTTATTTATGCATTGAATCTAATTGTTAGATAACTTTTCTGCCATATTTAAGTGTACAAAATTAAACACATTTACAATTTTTCCAAAATGCTATTTTACTAATACTAAATAAATTTAATTTGAGGTAGTTCTCCTATAATGTCATAGTTGCATTCCTGTGCAATGCCATTTTACAGAAAATTGTGTAGTAGAAATGATGGGGCTGTGGGAAAAACAGGGTAGGGGCACGCCACACAAAATATCAGTAAAAATCAAAACAAAAATAGTAGTTACCCTAACACAAATGATTGCACAGTCTAAGTAAATTTTGACCTGTTGTAATTGACCTGTCAAGTGCAATTCATCAGAATTGTCCCTGCCTCCACTCAATTGGCATCTATACCTGCTGCCTGCACTACATTAGAGCCAGTCTTCTGGTCCCATCCAATGGTAACATTGCATAAGTCAGATCCCAGCTTTGATTAATCAAGGGCTTAATCTTAATTTCAAGTTTTTTGCAGGGTTTCATACCGTGATGCTTGGGACATTTTTCACCTTACTTTACATAACCCACCTGATTTATCACCAAACCCACCCTTTGGTGCCCCTATCTTACATTCTATCCCAGAATTGATCAACATCTGTGATGCAGCATCATGAAAAAGTTATTGTACACCCAGACAAGAGCTGTCAATTGGAGCTGCCCTGCATGGTTCCTGATATTGGTCCTAGACATGGCAGACAATGGAAAATTGGTGCCTCTGTGGGTAAGGACATGGAGATGCTGCTGATGGGGATGGGATTATGTAGAGGCAGGATGCCCTTTTCTCCCAGGCCAACAAAGGATGGCATTCTACTAAAGCCACACCAACCTGGACCAGGGTTACCATCCAGCTAGTGAAGTCTCAACCATTTGAAGGAATACACAGAATGTAGGAAGAAGATCAATGACCTTCACTGTGCCAATCAAAGTGCCACCATCATCTTGTTGATACCTCTCACTCACACTCTCTCTACTATGTACCCACCATTTTCCCCACTCACATTCTCACATCTTCCCCACTCACACTCATCCTGGCTAACATCTGACCCTGACTAACCCTGAATGTCTTCTCCACAACCGACTCGCCCCCTCAGGACATGTCCACACATGTATCAAAAGTAAGTGTGCCACCCACCTTTCTCTCCCTCACCCACTATGTGCAGTTTCCTGACTCTCTGACCACCCTGAGTGACCATGTCCAAGCCTCTGTACTGGATTTTATTTTGCATTTGGCTACCAATGTGATTAGTCACTGAAACAGATTCATGAATCCGCAGATATTCTTTAACATCTAAACATATTATTTTAAACAACAAAACCAAGATTCAAGCTGCTCCTCAACACTGTCCTTTTTATTGCTAGTCAATTCCAGTGAAATTTCACTCTTACCTCAACTCTTTAAGCTTTTAAATTAACAGATTGCTCCTAGCTTCTTGTCCTTAGAGACACCTTCACAATGCTTTTTCAAGTTCACCATCACAAACATTTCACAATACCTTTTCATGAGAGAACACAAAAGCTGGGTGATCATCTGATGCCCACGCGGTGCCCAGTGCTCCGTGTACCGCGACACCTAGTGCCAGGAATGAGAATTGCATAACAGTGAAGGGAAGTTTTTATAAAAGGTCAGCAATTCACAAATCATTGCAGACAAATTGAGTTTGATAAACCTGCGTTACAGGAGAACTACCTGTATATCAATGGATTAGTTCATTTTCTCGTGACAGTTTACAATATTTGACAGTTTACAATAACTAGTTAATAGCTTTTTGTGCATTGTCCTTATACATAATTTGCGTTCTGCACTTTCAAGTTTAATTTTGGAACAATAGACAAATGGTTTCGTAAAAAGACACGTGGAAAGGTAATAACATCGATGCACTGTTTCTATTCCATGTTGTTTCATCTACGTTGCAAGTACAAATGTGCGTTTGAATATCACGGCAATAATTTTTAATGATAGACCCTTTTCTGCTGCATGCAAAACAGCTCATTCATGTGGTATCTTTTAATGTGGAAAAATTCTCCAAGGCACGTCACTTGGTATAATAAAAAAAAGCACTCTGAGCCACAAGAAGGCATAATAGGAGATTGTGTTTCTAATTCGATGTTTTCAAAACACTTGCCTCAAGATTGAAGCAGATTGATTCTGATGGTCGATTAGTACAGAATAAGGATGTCAGATTAAGTACGGGATTTAGGACAGCACGCAAAAGCTTTTTTTAAAAGAAAACCGGATTGTAAGGACTGTGGAATGCACTTTTAGAGATTGAAGTAAAGAAACGGACAATACGTAAGAACAGATTTGAGGTGGGGGGGAGTGGGAAGCAAAAGGGGTATTACTTCAGTTTGAGTACATGGGAATAGGAATACTGACAAACAAAATGGACTGGATAAATTTAAATACCTGTTCCAGCTTGTTCTGTACATGCAACACCCTTTGTGTGGAAAAGGTTGCCCTCAGGTCTCTTAAATCTTTCCCCACTCACCTTAAACCTGTGCCCTTTAGTTTTGGACACCCTACCCTGGGGAAAAGATCTTTGCTATTTGTTTTATCTATATCTCTCATGATTTTATAAACCTCTATAAAGGTCATCCCTCAGTCTTCTTCACTCCAAGGAAAAATTTCCCAGCCTATCCAGCCTCCTCTTATAAGTCAAACCAGTGTTGGTAATATCCTTGTATATCTTCCTTGCACGCTTTTCAGCTTAAAACATCCTCCTTATAGCTGAGCAACAAGAATTGTACGCAGTAGTCTAAATATGGTCTGACCAATATCTTGTACAGTCGTAATGTGACGTCCCAATTCCTATGCTCAGTGACCTGACTGATGAAGCCAAGTGTGGCAAATGGCATCTTCACCACCATATCTACCGGTGACACTACTTTTGAGGAACTATGTAACTGTACCCCCCAGTCTCTCTCTTCAACAACAGTCCCCAGGGCCCTACCATTAATTATCTAAGTCCTGCCCTGGTTTGACTTAACAAAATACAGCACCTTACGTTTGTTGGCATTCCTTGGCCCACTGGCCCAGTTGATCAAGATCCTGTTGTACTTTTAGATAACCATCTTCACTGTCCACTATATCACCAATTTTGATGCCATCTGCAAATTTGCTACCATACTTCCTGTATTATTATCCAGAACATGTATATAAATGACGAACAGCAATGGACTGAATACTGAACATTACAGCACCCTGCTGGTCACAAGTCTCCAATCTGAACACAGCCCTCGACCATCACCCTCTGTCTCATGCCAATTTTGTATCCAATCAGCTAGCTCTTTTTTAAAGTACATTTGGACAACATCTACCACTCTGCCTTCATCTATTTTATTGGTCATCTCTTCAAAAAAGACCAAGTTTGTGAGACATGATTTCCCACACACAAAGCCATGCTGACTATCCCTAATCAGTCTTTGCCTTTCATAAGAACATAAGAAACAGGAGCAGAAGTAGGCCACCTGGCCTGTTGATCCTACTGTGCCATTCAATAAAATCATGGCTGATTTTTTTCATGGACTCGGCTCCACTTATCCCCCCTACTCGCCATAACCCTTAATTCATTTGCTATTCAAAAATATATCTATCTTTTGCCTTCAAAACATTCAACGAGGTGCCCTCAACTACTTCATTGGGCAGGGAATTCCACAGATTCGTAACTGTTTGGGTGAAGAAATTCTTCCTCAACTCAGTCCTAAATCTGTTCCCCCCGACTTTGAGGCTATGCCCCCCGGTTCTAATTTTACTTGCTAGCGGAAACAACCTTCCTGCTTCTATCTTATCTGTTTCCTTCATAAATTAATATGTTTCTATAATTCCTCGCTCACTGTTCTAAATTCTAATGAATATAGTCCTTGTCTACTCAATCTGTCTTCATAAGCCAACCCTCTCAGTCTAGTGAACCTCCTCTGCACCCCTTCCATTGCATCCTTTTTCAAGTAAGGAGACCAAAACTGTACACAGTACTCGGCAAGTGTGGCCTCACAATCATCGTATACAGCTGCAGCCTACCCTCTCTGTTTTTAAACTCCATCCATGGAGCAATGAAGGACGATATTCCATTTGCCACCTTAGTTATCTGCTGCACCTGCAAACCAATTTTTTTGTGATTCCTGCGCCAGGATAACCAGGTCCTGCTGCATAGCAGCATGCTGCACATTTTCATCATTTAAATAATTGTCCATTTTTGTTTTTCTACTAAAATGATGACCTCGCAGTTTCCAAAATTGTACTGCATCTGCCAGACCCTTGCCCACTCACTTAAGCTAACCTTAACTTAACCCAGATGTCCCTCTGCAGACCTTGCTCTACCACTCATTTTAGTGTCATCTGCGAATTTTAACACCGTGCACTTGATCCCCAACTCTAAATTATCTGTATAAATAGTAAACTGTTCCGGTCCCACCACCAATCCCTGAGGCACTCCACTAGTCTCTCATTGCCAACCATTAAAAAAACGTATGTCCCCACTCGTGACTTTCTATTAGTTAACCAATTTTCTATCCATGCTAATACATTATCCATATGCAGTACATCTTTATTTTGTGTGGCAGCTTGTCAAATGCCTTCTGGAAATCCAGATACACCACATCCACCAGTTCCCTGTCGTCCACCATGCTCATAATGTCCTCAAAGAATTCTGTAAATTAGTTAAACAGGACTTGCCTTTCGTGAATTTATGCTCTGTCTGCCTAATGGGACATTTTCTATCCAGATGTCTGGTTATTTCTTCTCTTGACTATAGATTCAAGCATTTACCCCACGACAGAAGTTAAGCTGATGAGCCTGTAGTTACCTACCTTTTGTCTACCTTTTCTTTTATGTCACATTTGCTGTTTTCTAATGTGTTAGAACTGCCCCAGAGTTCAATGAATTTTGGTAAATTACCACAAGCACATTAACTATTTCCCCACAATCTCTTCTAGTAGCCTGGAATGCGTTCCATCATGGCGAGGAAACTTGTCTATTAGCCCCATTAACTTCCCCAACACTACCTCTTTAGCAATAATGATCATTTCTAGGTCCTCACCTATCATAGACTCCCTGTTATCAATTATTGGCATGTTATTTGTATCTGGATTAGAGGTGCTGGAAAAGCAAGCAGTTCAGGCAGCGTCTGAGGAGCAGTAAAATCAGGAATATGAAGGGCTTTTGTCCGAAACGTCGATCTTACTGCTCCTTGGATGCTGCTTGAACTACTGTGCTTTTCCAGCACCTCTAATCCAGAATCTGGTTTCTAGCATCTGCAGTCATTGCTTTTACCTAGTTGATTTTAACCCTCCTGCGAATCCTCTTGCAAGGATGCCTGCCTTGAAGAAGTTTTCCTCCTCTCTCTACAAGAACCTCAGGGAGTCCCTCTCCCACTGCAACTCCCAGGTCATTTCCTCTGCCCTGAAGCTCTTCAACCATGTCCTGAAACAGACTTGCTACCACAGCCACATTTGTTTCCTCAGTGCCTGCTCTGTATTTCTGATGAAGGGCTTTTGCCCGAAACATCAATTTTACTGATCCTCGGATGCTGCCTGAACTGCTGTGCTTTTCCAGCACCTCTAATCCAGAATCTGGTTTCCAGCATCTGCAGTCATTGTTTTTACCTATATTATTTGTATCTTTTCGTGTGAAGACCAACATAAAATACCCATTCAACGCCTTGGCCATTTCCTCGTTTCCCATTGTTAAATCCCCCTTTTCGCCGTCTAAAAGACCAATGTTTACCTGAGTCATAATTGTTCATTTACATACTTGTAGAAACATTTGCTATCTACTTTTATATTCTGAGCTAGTTTACTCTCATAATCCAACTTTCTTTTCTTTATAGCCTTTTTTGTGGCTTTCTGTTGACCTTTAAAGATTTCCCAATCCCCAGTTTCAAATGCAAGTAGATCCTGTCTCTCAGGCTCTCCTCTACTTAACAACTTAACCAGCACTGATATCAAGCTCACTGGTTTGTAGTTCCTTATGGGTTTTCCTTCCAGCTTTTCCTAAATAACAGCACCACATTAGCCACACTCCACTTGTCGATCATTCAAGCAACCCTGCAAATTCTTCCTTAACTTCCCATAATGTCCTGAGATATGTTTGATTAGGTCCTGGGGATTTATCTACCTTTATGCATTTTAAGACCTCAAGCACCACCTCTTCAGTAATGTGGACATTTTTCAAGACATCACTATTTATTTCCCTGAGTTCCCTACCTTCCATGTCTTTTTCCACAGTAAATACATAATACAAATACTAATCAAATATTTTATGTTTCTATATAATCTATGGAAGCCAAGGCCTAGAAATGAGTGTAGTGGCCATCACTGAGAAGGTCTGGGGAAGCTGAAGAGTGGATAAGTCACCTGAATTGGATGAACCCCCGATGTTCTGAAGGAGACAGTTGAGATAGTGGAGGTGTTTGTGGCAGTCTTTCAGGTATTGTTGGAGTAAGGGTGTGTCCCAGAGGGCTGTTAAATGGCTGAAGTAACGTCCCAATTTGAGAAGGGAAGCAGGCAGATTTTGGGAAGATGTAGACAGAGTAACCTGACTTCAGTCATTGCTAAGACATTAGAGTCCGTTATTAAAGATGAAATTGCACAGTAGTTAGAAGTGCATGATGAAATAGGACTGAGTCAGCATGGCTTTATCAAGGGGAGGTCATGCCTGATTAAATCTATTAGAATTCTTTGAGAAGGTAACAAGTGCATTCTACAGAAGAAAGCCAGTGAGCATGATATGTTCAGATTTCCAGAAGGCCTTTGACCATGTGCCAGGCAGGAGGCAGCTAAATAAGAAAAGAGCTTATGATGTTAGGGACAATGTATTGGTGTGGACAGAAGATTGGCTGACTGGTAGAAGGCGGAGAAGTGGGTCTTTTTCAGGGTGGCAGCTGGTGACCAGTGAAGTTCTGCAAGGGTCAGTAATGGGACAAAAACTATTTATCTTTTTCAATAATGATCTGGACAAATAAACTGAAGGCATTGTTGCTAAGTTTGCAGATGGCACAAAGATAGCTGGAGAGGTGCCAGGGAGCCTGCAGAAGGTTGGACAGACAAGGAGAATGGGCAAAGAAGTAGTTGATGGAGTACAATGTGGCAAAATGTGAAGTTATTCACTTTATTCAGAAGAATTGAGGTGTATTTTCTAAATGGGGAAAGGCTTTGGAAATCTCAAGCACAGATTTCTTCAGTAATATGGACGTTTTTCAAGGCATTACTATTTATTTCCCTGAGTTCCCTAACTTCCATGTCTTTCTCCACAGTAAATACTGGCATAAAATATTTGATTAGTATTTGTATTATATTTTAATATGATCTGTGGAAGCCAGGAGTCTTAATCTTGTTAAGGTTAATATACAAGTTCAGTTAGCAGTTAGGAAGTCAAATACAATGATACCATTCATTTCAAGAAGGCTAGAGTACGAGAGGAGAGGTGTACTACTGAGGTTATATAAGGCTCTGGTCAGACCACATTTGGAATATTGAGCAATTTTGAAACTGATACTTGAGGAAATATGTGCTAATCTTGAAGGGAGTTCAAAGGATGTTTAAAAGAATGATCTCTGGGATGAAGGGCTTGTCATATGAGGAGCTGTCAAGGACTCTGGGTGTGTACTCAGGGTTTAGAAGGATTGAAACTTAGAGTATTGAGTGGGTGGGATAGAGAGGACGTGGAGAAGATATTTCCACTAGTAAGAGATACCAGGATGTGAGGGCACAGCATTAGATTGAAGTATGGCCCTTTAGAAGAAATGGTTAATAAGTTTGCACATGACACCAAAATTGGTGATGCCGTGGACAATGAAGGAAGTTACCTCAGAATACAAAGGGACTTTGAACAGGTGGGCAAATGGGCTGAGGAGTGGCATGTGGAGTTTAATTTTAATAAATGTGAGGTGCTGCATTTTGGTAAAGCAAATCGAGGCAGGACATATACACTTAATAGTAAGGTTCTGAGGTGTGTTGCCAAACACAGACCGTGGGGTGCAGGTTCATTATTCCTTGAAAGTGGAGTCACAGGTAGGGCAGTGATCCATTGAGTATGTGAGTTGGAAGGAAATGTTGTGGCTGTACAAGATATTGGATAAGACACTTCTGGAATAGTGTGTTTAATTCTGGTCTCCTTGCCAAAGGAAAGATGTTGTTAAACTTGAAAGGGTTCAGAAAAGATTTACAAGGATGTTGCCAGGGTTGGAGGGTTTGAGCAATAAGGAGAGGCTGAATAGACTGGGGCTATTTTCCCTGGAGCATTGGACACTCTGGGTGACTTTTTAAAAAATCATTAACATGATGAGGGTGTTGCTGGCTCGGCCAGCATTTATTATCCATCCCTAATTATCCAGAGGGTATTTAAGAGTCAACGACATTGCTGACAGTCTGGAGTCAAATGTAGGCCAGACTAGATAAAGCTAGCAGTTTCTTTCCCTAAAGAACAGTAGTGACCCAGATGGATTTTTCTGACATCTATAATGGTGTCATGGTTATTGGGCGTTTTATTTCCAGATTTTTATTGAATTCAAATTTCACCATCTGCATTGGCAACATTCGAACCTGGGTCTCTAGAACATTACCTGGGTCTCTGAATTAACAGTCTACTGATGATATCAGTAGGCCATCACCTCCCTATAGCTCGAACCCTCCAGCCCTGGCAACATCCTTGTAAATCATCTATCTGCACTCTGAATGCCTAACATTGTGATGCACTTGGAAAGAAGACCTGAAGTGCTGTTCTGCTTAGAAGTTGTGACCCGGATTAGCAGATCTCTGAAGTTGTGAGGAATACTGCAAAGATAGACAGTTCTTGCAGTCACTAGGAGAAGAACAAGTTGGGATCATTATGAAGTCATTCTGCATTTGTGAACACTCCTGGAATAGAAAATGAACTCCTTGTTCTCACTAAGAAAAGAGTGGGAATTGAGTTTGTAGTGTTGCATCATTTGCAGGGATTTGAAAGGAATAAGGAGACCGGCTTAATAGTGTTTTGAGAGAGTGATGCTCGAGAGAATATGGCAGAAGCTCACGTTGCCCCCTCTTTGGTCTGACAGGTATTCCACTTGTTAGATCATCTGAAACATTTTCTCTGCAACATCAGCCAGCACTAACCATTACTGTTGACTGTTCTTTTTACATAAACAACATCAATTATATACGAAGTGCTTTCAGTAAATAGTTTTTAATAAGTATAAATTTCCATTGACAAAATCATATCTCAAATTTTAAAAATACTTTTTCAGATACTGAGATGAAAGAAATAACCTTCATCTTCAAAATCAGAAATAATTTATTTAATTGAAATTGAAGGCTAAATACTGAAGATATGAGCTTGTTAATTGGCTTGGAGAACAGTCAAACCAGAGGAACACAACTTGATTAAGGTTACACTTTTTTGGAAAATAAACTAATATTTTCAATTTTTTGAAGTTCTTGAAACTACAGTATGTAATAACATGGCATCTTAAAAAAAAAATTACAGTCCTCCCATTTTCTGTTCATATTATATTTTCTGATGTAAAATAGATTATCCTGAGCTGGAAGAATTTCAAATAATGGTAAGTGTATAGTGTTAATCAGCAATCAGTTGCAACATTACCACCTTGATGCTCTTCTCTTATAGGAGTGGACATGCTCTTATGGCATTCATGTTCTCTCGTCAAGAAGGAAAACTAAACAGACAGCAGACAGTAGAATTTGGCCATCACATCTTGAAAGCCCATATTTTCAAGGTAAGCATTGATCCAATGAATTCATCTTACAAAAAGAAAACTCTGCTATATGCTTAGATGTGCATTATATACCAGATACATAATTTAAATAGGACGACAGCTTTTAGTTTTATGTTTAAGGAACATTTGATGAATACTAAAAATATATGAAGGTCAGCCATCTAAAAAGAATTCTTGCTTTCAGTCTGAGGTGCACAATTTATATTTGTTATCATTTTTTAGAGTTTTGATTTCAAACATTTGGATTTAACTAGGTCTTTCCAGAAGCATGATTTTAAACCAGTATGTGTTAGAGGCCAAGTCTGAAAGCCACCTGGAATGTTATGGAAATTTGTTTCTATTGTGGGATCCACAACAGGAGGGGAAAAAGATCTCATGCTGTAGCAGCATCTTGGATGATCAAATTTTAGAGTTTATTTCAAAACTTTTCAGAACATAGAACTGTACAGCACAGGAATGGGCCCTTCAGCCCACAATGTTGTGCCAAACGTAATGCCAAATTAAACTAATCCCTTCTGCCTGCCCATGGTCTTACCTTAAATGTATGCTCTCTAGTATTAGACATTTCATTTCTGGAAGGAAAAGATTCCTACGGTCAACCCTATCTATGCCTCTCATAATTTTACAAACTTCTTTCAGGTTTCCCCTCAGCCTCTCCAACTCCATAGAAAACAGACCTAGTTGTCCAGCCTCTCCTTATAGATCATGCCCTCTAATCCAGGCAGTATCCTGGTAGACAACTTCTGCACCCTCTCCAAACCTTCCATATTCTTTCTTTAATGTGGTGACTAGAATTGAATGCATTTCTCTAAATGCAGCCTAACCAAAATTGTAAAGCTGCAGTATCATTTCCTGACGTTTTGTACTTGGTTCCTCAACTAAGCATGCGTATGCCTTCGTTACCACTATATCTACTTGTGTGGCTACTCTCAGGGAGCTATGGACTTGAAACCCAAGATCCCTTTGAACATCATTGCTGTTAACGGTGCTGCCATTAACTGTGTACTTTCCCTTAATATTTGATCTCCCAAAGCCCGGATTAAACTCCATCTGCCATTTCTTCACTCATATCTGCAACTGATCTAAATCCTGCTATATATTTTGATATCCTTCTACACTGTCCACAACACTCCAATGCTTATGTCATCTGCAAACTGACCAACCCACCCATCCATGTTTTCATCCAAGTCATTTATATAAATCACAAGCTACAGATGCCCCAGTATAGATCCCTGCAGAACACCACTCATCACAGATCTCTAGCCAGAAAACCACTCTTTCACCACTACCCTCTGTCTTCTATGGGCAAGCCAATTCTGAATCTAAGCAGCCAAGTCACGGTGGATCCCATGCATCGAAACCTTCTCAATGAGCCTTTTAGGTTCAGTTCGAAGAAGACGACTGAAATCAGATGCAAGTAGAATCCTTCCTATAGAAAGGTAATTGTTTAGTGTGCTTAAAAAACTAAATTACCTTGGTGAAAAGATGCAGCCTGTGAAACCTTCAGCCAAGATTGTTTGGTTAGAAACCTGGATTGTGTACTTAAAGCTGTGTGAGTCTAAGATCTCAGATATGAGTACAGCGGAATCTTGATTATCCAAAGGATACTGGCAGGGAGTATTTCGTTCAGTTAATCGAATGCCCTTTAACATAGTTTAGCAAAGTATTGAGACTGTGCGATCTTGCCGGATAATCCGATATTCAGATAATCGAATGCTGGATAACTGAGATTCCTCAGTATTCCAGGAAAAAGCTTTGCAGCTCACAGGATTGGAACTGAGAGAAAGCAATGAATTCAAACCCATAGATTTAATTGGCAAAAGTTTTTCTGGCTCTTGAGTAACTAAACTGATAGTGTTTAGGATAGATGGGATTTTGTTTGCGTATGTTTCGAAATTGTTCAGTGCTATATAGATAACTTTCTTTGTTTCATTTTTATTTCTTCTGTGCAATAAGCTTCTGTCATGTTCAGTGGTAATATTAGCTGGGATCATGATAAATGGGGGCTTTAAGATGGATCTGACCTTTTTGAATTTAAAAGGGATCTGTGTCTCTTCAAAAGAAATTAGTACATTGTGGTGCTGGACAAAATGGCTGAGTTGTGAAATTTACTGTCCATATTTTGAAAATATTTTTCTATACTACTAAGTTTACTGGGAGAAGATATTACAATGAAGAATTTGAAATTTTTGACTAAGGCTAAACTGAGAGAGTTTAAAAACTAAAGTTTGTTTTTAACTCACTCATTGGATGTAAGCATTGGTTGGACCAGTATTTATTGCCCATCTGTGGGTACCCTTGAGAAGGTGATGTTGAGCAGTTTTCTTGATGCACTGCAATCCATTTGGTTTAGGTACACCCTCAATGCCTTTCGGAAGGAAGTTCCAGGATTTTGACTTAGTGACACTGCAGGAATGGTGATCTGTTTTCAAGTCAGGATGCTGGATGGCTTGGAGGGAAACATGCAGGTGGTGGTCTACTCATGTATTTGCTGCCATTGTCCTTCTGGATGCTAGTGGTCATGGATTTGAAAGGTGGTGTCTAAGGAGTCTTCGAAAATATTTGCAGGGCATTTTGTAGATGGTCTATGCTGGTATTGTTGAACATTGGTGCTTGAGCAAGTGAATGATTGTGGATGTAGTGCCTGTCAAGAGACCTCCTTTGTCCTGGATAGTGTCAAGTTTCTTCAGTGTTTCTTGGAATTGTACTCATGCAGGCAAGTGTGTATTTTCCATCGCACTCCGAGCTTGTGCCTTGTAACTTGAAGACAGGTTTTGAGGAGTCAGGAGGTGAATTACTCACTGCAGTATTCATAGCCTCTGGTTTGTTCTTGTAGCCACAGTATTTATATGGCTAGTGCAGTTCACTTTCTAGTCAATGGGGTTAATCCCTAGGATGGTCATTGTCTGACACTTGCATAGTGTGAATGTTAATTGGTACTTGCCAGGCAAGCCCGGATATTGGTCAGGTCTTTCTGCCTTTAGACATGGACTAATCCTATAACTAATTGTGAATGATGCGGAACATTGTGCAAATATCAGCAATCGTCTCCACTTCGACCTTATGATGGATGGATGGATGGGTTGTGGAATTAACTAGGATACAAAAATGAGCAAGTTTTGAGAAAGAGAAATGAAAAGATTTATGTCTGAAAAAATGAGAGAAAAAGAATATAAACATCTTGAACTCCAAGGAGATGGGGAAATTTGACAAAATTGAGTTAACCATATAAAAACCGAAAGAACTGCAGATGCTGTAAATCAGAAGCAAAAACAGAAATTGCTGGAAAAGCTCAGCAGGTCTGTTAACATCTGTGAAGAGAAATCAGAGTTAGGGTTTTGGGTCGGGTGACCCTTCCTCAGAATATTGCCCTTACTGACATGGTAGAACAGCTAGTAGAAATACAATAAATTGAGATATTATAGGAGGGCGATCCTAGATCGTTTCCTGACTGTAAATATGACTTGAATTAGACTGGAAGAAGAGGAGTCCATGAAATAGAGAGGTGACTTGCAAATTCAGTAACACAACACAATTTTCAAAAATGTAACTAAAAAGACTGGAAGTAAAGAGGATGACGCTGAAATTTTGTACTCTTTTTAATGGAAATGTAACAAACTGGCCCTGAATTTTCAGAGTTAGACCAACAGACTAATCGGAAACTGAATCTGACCATACTGACTATAAGATGTACGAGTCAAAGTCGATCAGCCTATTGAGTATATTCCATCATTCAATAAAGTTGTGACTCATCTTATAATTCTCCACTCCACTTTCTTTCCTTGTTCCCATAATCACTGATTCCCTTACTGACTCAAATCTTTCAACTTGTAATATATTTAATGACCCCTCTTCAACAGCTCTCTAGTAAAGAACGCGAATGGCATATTGCACTCTTGGAAAACAAGTTCCTCCTTAACTCGATCTTAAGTGGATGGCACCTTACATCTTAGGTAAAAACAATGACTGCAGATGCTGAAAACCAAATACTGGATTAGTGGTGCTGGAAGAGCACAGCAGTTCAGGCAGCATCCAACGAGCAGCGAAATCGACATTTCGGGCAAAAGCCCTTCATCAGGAATGCTTTTGCCCGAAACGTCGATTTCGCTGCTCGTTGGATGCTGCCTGAACTGCTGTGCTCTTCCAGCACCACTAATCCGGCACCTTACATCTGTCTGGTGTTAGTCTCTCTGGCCTTAGTCTCTCTTACAGGGGAAACAATATCTTTGTGTAAGTTATCTTCTCATTCTTCTGAACTCCAATTAAGATGTGAGCAACTACTCAACCTCTCCTCCTGTGAGAAACTGTTTCAGTGTCCGGGATTAGGTGAAAGCAAGGACTGCAGATGCTGAAGATCAGAGTCGAAGAGTGTGGCGCTGGAAAAGCACAGCTGGTCAGGCAGCATCCAAGGAGCAGGAGAATCAATGTTTCAGGCATAAGCCCTTCATCAGGAATGAATTCTCCTGCTACTCAGATGCTACATGACCGGCTGCGCTTTTCCAGCATCGCACTCTTCGACTCACGCCCAGGGTCAATCTAGTGAACCTTACTTAAACTGCTCCAATATCAGTTTATACTTCCTTAAGCAAGGGGACCAGACTGTTCACAGTATTTCAGATGTGGTTTGACTAGTGCCTTGTTTTCCTGATGAAGGGTTTATGCCCAAAATGTCAACTCCTTTCCTTGAATGCTGCCTGACCTGCTGTGCTTTTCTGGCACCACACCTTTTGACTCTGATCTCCAACATCTGTATTCCTCACTTTCTCCTAGTGCCTTGTTTAGTATTAGCAAGACTTGCTTAGTTTTATATTTCGTTGCCTTTGAAATAAAGGCTAGCAGCCCATTTACCTTCCCCATTACCTGCTGAACCAGGATGCGAGCCTTTTGTGATTTATCCACGAGGACTGCCAAACTCTGGTGCTAAGTTTTCTGCAGTCTCTCTCCATTTACATTATATTTAGCACTTCTATTTTCCCTGCCCCAAAGTGCATGTCTTCACATTTTCCCACATCTTCCACTTTGCAAGTTTATGCCCACTCACCTAACGTATGTTCCTTGCAGTCTGTATATTCTTCAGTACTTGCCACCCCATCAATTTTTGTCATTTGCAAACTTGCCTCATCTAACTCATTAATGTATATTGTAAATGAATTGTAGCCATAGCTCTGATCCCTGTAGTAATCCATTAGTTATAGGTTGCCATCCTGAAAATGCTTTTTTTATTCCAACTTTCTGTCTTCAGCCAACATTCCAATCCTCTATCCCTACTAATAAAGTACCCCCAATACTATTGGCTCTTATTTTAGGTGGTCTAATGTGTGGTACCTGTGTGAATACTTGCTGGAAGTCCAAATATGTTAGTTACACCTCCTGGTTCTCCTTTATCAATCCTACTTGTTATTTCCTCAAAGAAGTCTAAAAGATTGTCAGGTGTTTTCCCTTCATGTAGCCATGCTGACTGTGATCATATTATGCATTTCTAAATGCTCTGCTGTTGTATCCTTTATATTAGCCACAAATAATTTCCTGATAATTGCAAACTTTTTTTGCATCTGCATTTTAATTAGTTTCCTTTTTGAATAAGGATTACACGGTAGTTTTCTAATCTTCTGGTATTTTTACAGAATCTACAGATTCTTGGATCTTTACTATCCCTGTAGCTACTTCCTGTAATCATCCAAGATGCAGACAATTCCCTCCAGGGAAACTATCCACCTTTCATTAGTTTCCACTGTATTCTTTTCTCCACTCATAGTTCCCCCCGCCCAATCCTTTAGTTATTTCATTATTTCTTATCTGTGGAATACTATTATTGTCCTGTACTGTGAAAACTGATGTAAAGTATTTGTTCAACTTCTCTGTAGTTTCCCGTTTCCCTATTATTATTT
This sequence comes from Chiloscyllium punctatum, assembly GCF_047496795.1. Lineage (NCBI taxonomy): Eukaryota > Metazoa > Chordata > Chondrichthyes > Orectolobiformes > Hemiscylliidae > Chiloscyllium > Chiloscyllium punctatum. Next base: position 67,757,499 of record NC_092748.1, read on the forward strand.
CCTCAGCCTCGTTGTCTAAGAGGCCTGTGTTCACTTTTGCCCTTGTCTTCCATTTTGATATGACTTGTTTGTTCACCCTCAAAGTTCATTTACTCCTTTTTTAGGGTCATCATTTGTTGACTTTTACAGCTTTCCCCATTCTCTGGCTTGCCACTAATCTGGACCACATTCTGTATTTCTTTTACTTCAATTCAATATTATTCTTAAACTTCCTTGGTTAACCATGGTTGGTTTATCCCCTTCCTAGAATACTCCGTCCTCACTGTGATATATCTTTACTGTGAGTCATGAACTATTTTCTTAAATGTCTGCAATTCCTCCCTAAGTTTGGTTGGTCCTCTTTTCCTTCCTTCTCAGATTGACAGTCACTGCTTCCATCTGATCTCAAATTTTGACATTGCCCTCTCCGTTGCTACTAATAATTCAATTATACTTCCTCTAATTCACAATGCCAATCACAAATCACGAGGCTAGATTTACTCATTAACATCAACACTCAAAAAGCTATGAGGCAAGGTGCATTTTATCCTCCTTAGGTTTGGAAGTAAATATTGTCATGTGGACTCAAAACATTGTTACATTTATGTTGAAAGTACATAGTTATATCTCTAGGTTCAATGATAAAGTGCATCTGTATACAGTTTGTGTTTTGCGAAAGGCTAGGAGACTATGCTCAAAGATCAACACCCTCAAACCATAACTTCATAAGCTCCATCAATCTTTTCTGTATGGACATATAGAACAGACCAATGGTTTCTTGAAACTGTAAGCTACAACTGTGGCGGCATGGTGGCTCAGTGGTTAGCACTGTTGTTTCACAGCACCAGGATCTGCGTTTGGTTCCAGCCTTGGGCGACTGTGTGGAGTTTGCACATTCTCCCTATCTCTGCATGGGTTTCTGCTGGGTGCTCCACTTTGCTCCCATAGCCCAAAAATGTGCAGGTTAGGTGGGTTGGCCATGGTAAATTGTCCACAGTGTCAAGGGATGTGCAGGCTAGGTGGGTTAGATATGGTAAATGTGGGGTTATGGGGTAGGGCAGGGAGCTGCGTCTGGGTTGGAAACTCTTCGGAGGGTCCATGCTAATTTGATAGGTCAATTTGTCTTTCTACACTGCAGGAGCTCTGTGATTCTATGGTATGGATTTTGTTCACAGTTCATAAAGCATGTCTTTAATATAATATTTAAGTGTTACCTAGAATGTTTAAGAACTTCAGAAAATAAAATGTAAGGAACTTGATTTTTAAATCTAATAATTCATGTTTTAACTTATTGCAGGGCCTAAGCAAAAAGACAGGAATATCCTCCAGTGTCCTTCAAGCACTATGGATAAGCTATAGCAGTGATGGATTGTCTGCTGCCCTTACGTCTTTGCGAAATCTTTATACTCCCAATGTGAAGGTAAGGGGCTTTGTATAGTTGCAGAGATATTACATTCATTCTACATTGTGAGCAATTCTTTAACAATTTCCTTTGTATTACTCCGTATGTGGCTGATGAAGGATCACATAGGAGCTGACTTTTATTCAGTTTTGTATTTATTGAAGCATTTATAAGCATATTACCTCTTAATCAAACTCCTTTCTGTTTTATGCTTGTGAAACCCCATTTAATGCTCTTCACCTGCATATAATTTGCACAACTGATATACAACTAACAGATTCCCTTTATCTACTAAATAAAACTTAGTTCACATAAACAGTAGTTTAAAAAAATTCCATATGCTGTACAGAGCATTAAATTGCAAAATGCACTACTTCTCTAGTCCCTAATGGTTTTTTCATTCAGCCATTTATTATTGCAAAACAATGAGATTTACATTGACTTACTTCATTTCATAGATATCCTTATTCTCCAGCTTTTGTTTCAGGTCAACAAGATTAATACAAACTTTCTGTCTCACCTTTTGCACAATAACCTACCAGTGTAGGAATATAGCAATGTAAAGTACTCTATTTCAGCTTAGAGGGTATAGTTATAATGTTTGTGTTTTCTTCTGCTAAGGAAGGCTCTGTAGAACCTAACTCCAATCTTAATGTTGAATCAATGCTTGAATTAAAGTTATTTCACTTCAAGTTGTGATTTTTAAGAACTTAAAATAAGGATGGTGACCATTCTATGTGGTGCATGGCCTAACGTATTTCGTAGTTCAAATAAGTTAATATTAGTTTATATTCTGTATCATTATTCTCGTAGTGCAATTTTATTTTGTGGGTAGTTGACCAAGGAACTGAAATAAATCTGCTGTTTTGAACCTCAGCAGTCTTGCCAACACCCTTACTTCCTGAATTAGTCTTCAGAACCTTTTGAGGATTCAAGGACCAAAGTTACAGCTGTCATTTCCCAATTCTCACTTGGCACTGACTTAATGTAGATAAGGTTATATTTATTGCTGTTTCAAATTAATAGATGGAAGTTAAGAAATAGGATTGTATACCATCCATCATGTTGTCCCAGTATGCAGAATGTTAACCATTTTTGAACTATTAGTAAGAATTATGTATTACACAATCATTATTAACACGCACAAATAAACTTTTAATCAGAAGTTCGTCATTTATAATTCCAGAATTGTTTTTATTTTAAATCGTTAAACTTCAAAATGACCGTAACATATTAAAGAGGCAAAGATATCAGTTTACAATAGACAATTTATTTTTTCTTAACTGTTTAAGCAGAATTTATCTGTGTACAGTTCATGAGAGAAACAGCATTTGTTATTAATGTCAAATTTTATGATACAAAGCATTTGGAAATTCAGAAGCCCTGTAGAAAAAGATAGGAAACTGAAATCCAGGTAACATGAGTGGGACAACCATTTACTATTCATGTCCTCTTGCAACTGTTGCATGTGGGGAAATTCTGCAAACCAAATATTCTCAAAAATGTTGCAACAATCTCTGGAATGAAAATAAATGTTTAAAGAAAAAGTTGAACAGTAAGTGACTAACTGAAAGAAGTTGACTCAGTTTCTCATTTCTTGTAAAATTAAAATAACTTTTACCATATATTAAACGAGCCAAACAAATCAAGCAATACTAATTTAATCAGTACTTGGTGTTTAAATCTGATTCCCCTTTACTGTAGTTCCACACAAGAGTGGCTTTTTATAGTATAAATATAATGAGGATTAGTTTGCTTCTTTTGTAATTCACCAAATATGCTACATCTGTCAGAAGTTCACTTCAATTTCTCCTCCGTGTTCTAGTTACACTCTGAAGCCAGATTTTGTGGGAACTCTTCCATTATCTTTTGGCTAAGCAATTCTCCAACTTTGACAATTTCAACAACCATGAACTTCTCACCTCAAGCTTAGGCTTCACTATATTTGTGCTCACTGATTTAAAATCTGGTTTTAAAAAGACCTTGACACTCCTTGACTTGATTGACACAGACATAACACAAGCTGTTTGTTTTCACTATCAAGATCCCTGTAAATCTTTTCACTTAGATTCAAGCAATCTTCCAGTGTCCTTCTCACTCATGAACTCTAGCTCTGAACTAATTGCTTACTTCTCCAAGTGGTGTTACGATACAGGGAAAGCAAGCTAAAGTAAATCAGACGCTGGATTCACAACATTGTGAAATTAATATATTTAATGATCCTCAAAATTGTTCAGTTGTTTCTCACCAGACTTTACAAATAGCCAATTTTGAACACAAGTTTATAACTTAAAAATGAAGAATTTATTATTAATAATTTAACTTCAGAACACACATGAATTACAAGGCAATCTTAATTAATATCTATAATCTAAGCCCAATCATCTTTGATCACCAAACCCAACCTCTCACACCAACAGACAGACATAAGAGAATCCTAAATTGCCAGTTTATTAATATTTGCAATGATGAATGTCAAGCCTTCGTGAAATCTATTAGATTGTATTACAGGCACGTAGGATTGTATCTTGCAGAATTGTATCTTGCTTAAATTTCAAAGTCATCAGTCAATGCAAACAGCTTCTGCTGGCCTCTGGAAACTGTTCTTGACGACTTAAATATAGAATGTAGAACAGTACAGCACAGGAACTGAAGTTTTGGCCTATGATGTTGTAACCGAACTAATCCTTTTGCCTGTCCTTGGTCCATATCCCTCCATTCCTTGCATATTTGTGTGCTTATCTAAAAGCCCCTATCGTATCTGCCTTCACCACCACCACCCTCAGTAGCACATTCCTGACTCCCACCATTCTCTGTGTAACAGGTTTGCCCCTCACATCTCCTTTGAACTTTTCTCTTCCTCACCTTAAATACATGTCCCCTACTTTTAGATATTTCAACTCTGGGGTGAAACAAAATTGTGACTATCAATCCTAACTAGGCATCTCATAATTTTACTTACATCTATTAAGTCTTCCCTCTGCTTGCACCGTTCCAGAGAAAACAAACTGAGTTTCCTACCCTGTCTTTATATCTCATACACTCTAATCCAGGCAACATCAGGTAAACCTCTTCAGCACCCTCTGCGAAGCTTCCTCATTCCTTCCTATAATATGATGACCAGAATTGAATGCAATACTCTAAGTGTGGCCTAACCAAAGTCTTATAAAGCTGCAACATGATATTCTGACTCTAGTACTCAGTTCTCCAACCAATAAAGGTAAGCATGTCATATGCCACCTTTACTACTCTATCTACTCGTATGACCGCTTTCAGGAAGCTGTGGACTTGAACCCCAAGATCCTTCTGTACATCAACCCTGTTCAGGGTCCTGCCATTAATTGTATACTTTTCCTTAACATTTGATCTTTCAAAGTGCAGCGCCTCACACTTACCTTGCAAATGATCTGTAACTTGCTGGATACTTTGACAATCGTCTACACTATCCAAAACTCCACTGATCAGTGTATCGTCTACAAACTTACTAACCCACTCATCTACATTTTCTTCCAAGTCACTTATATAAATCACAAACAGTAGAGGTCCTAGTTTGGATCCCTGCAGAACACGACTTGTCATGGACTTCCAGCCAGAAGAATACCTGTCCACCACTCCTGTCTGTCTGTCTTTGGGCAAGCCAATTCTGAATCCAAGTGGCAGATGGAGTTTAATCCAGATAAGTGCACTTTGAAAGTGCAAATGTTAAGAAAAAGTATACAGTTAATGGCAGGACCCTGAACAGGGTTGATGTACAGAGGGATCTTGGGGTTCAAGTCCAAGTCACCCTGGATCACATGTATCTTAATTTTCCAAATGAGCCTACCACGAGGGATATTGTTGAAAGCCTTACTAAAATCCATGTAGACAAGTTCCACTGCTCTACCCTCATCAATCACCTTTGTCACCAATTTTAAAAGCCATGCTTACTGTCCCTAATTAGGCCATGCTTTATCGAGTGTGTCTAAATCCTATCTGTAAGAATTCTCTCTGGTAGCTTGCCAACCATGATGTGGAGCTAATGTCTATAGTTTTCTGGATTATCCCTATTTCTCTTCTTGAACAGAGGAACTACATTAGCTATTCACCAGTTCTCTGGGACCTTTCCAGTGGCTAGTGAGGATATAAAGATCTTGATCAGGGCCCCAGCAATCTCTTCTCTTGCCTTGCTCAATAACCTTGGGTAGATACCACCGAGCCCTTGGAATGTATTCACCTTCAGGCTCTTCAAGAGATTCGATACCACTTCTTTCTTGACTGTCAAAATGGTCAAGCATATTAGTATGCTCCATGCTAATGTCACTATCCTCCATATCCTTCTGGATGAATACCAATGCAAAGTACTCATTTTGGATTTTGCCTCTGCCCTCAAGCACAAGTTCCCTTCTTCATCCTTGTGTGGTCCTACCTTTTCCCTAGTTATCCTCTTGTTTTAAATATATGTAGAGAAGCCTTGGGATTCTCTTTAACTCTATTCACTGAGGTCTTTTTATGGCTCTTTCTTATTCTTCTAATTCTCTGCTGGAGTTCTTTCCTACTTTCTTTATATTCCTCACTGTCCCTGTCCATTTTTAGCTTTTTAAATCTTATATATGCTTCTTTTTTCCTTTTGACTAAAATCCCAACCTCCTCCATTATCTAAGGGTCCCTTACTTTGCCATCCTTGTCCTTCCTCCTCACTGAGACATTCCAATCCTGAATTCTGATCAGTAGATTTTAAAATAACTTCTACATATTAAATGTGGACTCGCCTGAGAACAGCTCCTCCCAATTAACAATCCCTACCTCCTGCCTAAAGCTGACATAATTTGCCCTCCCCCAATTTAGTCTCAGGACTTTCAACAAGTCATTAACTGGAGAGTAATGATAGAGAACAAAACCAAGAAGTCTAGTCCTTCACCTTCCAAAGCAGCACTGCCTCCTCAAAAAAAAATGGTCTTTTGGCTTCTCTTCCTTTTTTTGCATTCTCTGCAACTGGTCCCTTGTTGATCAATGTTTTCAATATCCAACCAGCAATTCTGAGCATAATGACATCTCTGTGCTGGTTATTCTATGCTGTTTTCAAGTAGTACTTGACCTGCATTATCTTTTCAGGCCAATTTCCAATAGCAAACATTGGTCTCTTATTCTCTCTTTTTAAAAACAGCTACAGTTCAAAGTTCAATTCTCAATTGCAAGTCTCAGTTCCAAACCAAGAATGAGTAATACAAAAGAAAAATAATGAATTACTCAACAGCAGGAAGGCACATAGATAAAAAAGCAACTTCCATAATCACCCTACCCATCTCCATGGTAAACTGTTTTGACCTGAGAACTGCATGAATATTTCAAATTATTTAAATAAGTCCCAACGTAATGTCAGCTGATTTACCGTATATACTCATGTAAAAGTCAAATTTTTAAGACTGTTTTTAAAAGTTCAATTTATAAGGTTGACTGTTACACGGGCACTAGTTTTAAGAGGCTGAAGTTCATGCTGCAGTTTGAAATACCATATTAGCAGAAGTTGATTTGATTGCTCAACTAATCCTGGGTAAAGAAGAAAAAAACAATGAATTACGGTAAAGGTAATTACCGGATAATTTTTACATACTGGTACGAATATTTAACATGTCAAAGATTCATTAATATCCTGAAAAATCACACTCTTCAACATCGTCATGGCCTGGTATCATGAAGCATTTATTAAATTCTGAATGTGTAAGTGTCTTGAACTTTCCCGCCCAATTCTTCTGTTTCCCTCCCATTTACTCTTGCATGTAATGAACCTCAACAGCATTAACAGATTTGTCAAAGAATTAAAGATATATGTTGCAAATATATCTCACTTTATTCAGATATAATAACATGATTAAAATAATTAACTTTTTAGCAGTATTAACATTTGAATGTATAATGAACAAAGTGTGATAAGTACCGATAGACTTAGTACTGGTCTGAATGAATGAATCAATCAATCTATCAATCAAAACGTACTGTAGTAAACCAAGTGGGCTAAGTAGTTATGAGTGAATGAATGAATAGAAACTCAATATCGTAAACAAAGAACGTGAGTGGAGTTACTGGTATGAATGAATGCAATTTTGTTTGTGAGTTAATGGGAACATGCAGTTTCCTTTGTGAGAGGTTTATAATGTGATATAGTAGGGTCGAAGTTTACATGAGATATATGGAAAATGCAAGATTTTTTTGTCCAAAAATAAGGAGTTGACTTGTACATGAGATCAACTTTTACACATGTATATATGGTAATATTGATTGCTTTAACACCATGAATAAAGTAGTGTCAATATATCCATTTAACACTGACTTTTCTTTAAGATAGTTATGCTACAGACACCCTGTTCTGTGTGCTACAATACAACCATGAACTTTTTTTCTAGTGCCTGCACTCCTGCTTTCAATCCAGATGTTGTGTTTGCCATCCCATACACAAAGCTTCTATTTTTAATCAGTTTTCAGCTTTAAAGCTGTCAGTGTTCATTGTTACCTCCGAGGTCTTCTGCCCTTGAACCTGGCCTGACTCACATTCTTGTCCTCCCTCTCTGTTCTTACCTGGTTCTGGTGTTCAGCTCCTCCACTCCCAGCTAATGCCTCCTCTCAGTACTGAAGCTATTGATTCTATCTAATGGCAGAGGTTGGTCTATGCAGATAGTCCTCGCTAGCTAGCTACTTCTACCACTAGATGGCGCCTGGTCAATCTCAAAGTGGCATACGTTCTTTAAATATTCTTTTAAATTTTTAAAATAATCTTTAAATATTTTTTAAATTGTTTAAAATTCTTTAATTCTTTAAATATTTTACAGTGCATTTGACCAAATACTGTATATTTATTGACTTATTTTGCAAATTGTTTCAGCTAGGAATGCACATTTCTCCATGTTTGGTACATTGTTTCAAATTTTACATTTGGTAAGAAAGAATTTAGTTTTGGCTTTAACATGGATACTTGTGGGAACCTGTGACTCCTTAAAGTTTTGACTTTGGAATGCAAGCATAACTTTAAATGATACATTACTATATTGACATAATTGTGGATCTCTTAGCCCTACCAAAGGTTCACAGATGGTCACCCACTAGAAGTTTTCTCACTTGCAGTTCTCCCCTCATTAAATAAACACAGGGGGATAACCTTTGACCACTGTTGTTTTCCAGTTCCTCAACCAAGTGTTCCATTTATTTACAGTTAACTTGTCAATTACTAAAATTACAATTATATCTTTAAATCATAAACTATCCAGTTACAGCAAAAGCCTTTGAGACTAGCCTAGGTCTTGAGTCAACGCAAGGATTAATTTGGTTAATTTGACCAGTTTTGTATGAAACAGTCTAGTTTGTTGCTGATAACTTGCATTGTCTTTTGTAGTTGAAGTATCCTGGACCAATTTTGTAAGTATTTTAAGGCAACACTCTTTCAGAAGGTTTTTATTATTATTTAGGATGAAAGTGCAAACCCACTGGTATAATAAATTAGAATATTCAAAGTAGGTTTTGGAATGATGTTCTATTTCTATTACAAATTGCAGGTGAGTCGATTGTTGATTTTGGGAGGGGCGATTGTGAACTACCGAACTGAAGTCCTGAACAATGCGCCCATCCTCTGTGTTCAGTCACATCTTGGTCATCAGGAAATGGTAAATCTGTTGCTTGAATTTGGAGCTACTGTTGACCATGTTACTGAAAGTGGGATGACTCCCTTTTGTCATGCCGCAGCTGCGGGACACTTGAATATTGTGAATCTTCTTTGCAAGAAGGGAGCAAAGGTAAGGATGGTTTTGTTGAAGATTTCTAAAACAAACTTGTCGATTTAATTGCTGTAATATCCACCAAAATTTATAAGTATATTTTTGTCAATTTCAATGATGATTTTTGTATTTGTGTTGATTTTTCTAAGTCATAAGAAAGGAGGAACCAATCTTCAATTGCAAAAACCAACAACATAATTAATTATAATTCATTATGCCATGTGATTGCAAACATCACAAATTTTCATGTCATCTGAAAACTTACTAATCAGGCCATCTACATTCTTATCTAAGTAATTTATCTATATTGCAAACAGCAGAAGCCCCATCACTGGTCACAAACCTCAAGTCAGAAAAACACCCCTGTACAACTGCCATGTGTTTTTTGTAACTGACCCAATTTTGGATCCAACTTACCAACTCACTGTGGATCCCATGTGACTTAGTCTCCTCAACCAGGCTACTGTGGGGACTCAACCAGGGGACTTTGCCTGAGTAAAGTCCACGTAGACAACGTCCACTGCCCTGCTCCCATTCACCATTTTCATCACTTTCTTAGGAAGCTCAATTAGATTTGTGAGACAAGACCTCTCCCTCACAAAACTATGTTGACTATTCCGAAGTCCATTCTTTTCCAAGTGCAAGTAAATCTTGTCTCGAGGAATCCAGTAATTTCCTTACCACCAGTGTAAGGCTTACTGGGCTATAATTTCCTGGATTTTCCCTGTTGCCTTCCTTAAACAAAGGATCAACATATTCTGCAATCCTCTGGGACCCTGCCAGACTCTGTCAAAAGATCTCTGTCAAAACCACAAAAAATTCCCCCCTTGTCTCCTTCAGTGTTCTGGGATAGATCCCATCAAACCCTGGGGACTTGCCTATCTTAATGTTTCACAAGATACCCAACACTGCATCCTCCTTAATATGGACATGCCCAATAATGTCAACATATCATCCTTGTCTTTCCCTTCAGTGAAATACTAATATGAAGTACTCATTAAGGACCTCACTTACTTGCTCTAAGTAATGAGGGTTGCAAAAGGGCCATGAGATGTCTTTGACAAATAGGATTAAGGAGAATCCCAAGGCATTTTATACATATATTGGGAGCAAGAGCGAAAATAAGAAAAGAGTAGATCCACTGAAGGACAAAGGAGGGAATTTATGAATTCATAAATTCCCTCCTTTGTCCTTCAGTGGATCTACTCTTTTCTTATTTTCGCTCTTGCTCCCAATATATGTATAAAATGCCTTGGGATTCTCCTTAATCCTATTTGTCAAAGACATCTCATGGCCCTTTTGCAACCCTCATAATTTCCAGTTTAAGTTCTTTCCTGCTTCCTTTATATTCCTCAAGGGCCTTACCTGATTTCAGTTTCCTTTTCCTTGCACATCCTTCCTTTTCCTTTTTGATAAAACTTTAAATCCCGCTTTATTCATTTATGGGATGTGGGCATCACTGGCTGGCCAGCATTTATTGCCCTTGAGAAGGTGGTAGTATGCTGCCCTCTTGAACTGTTGCAGTGCAACCATAATGCTCTTAGGGAGGGACACCTGATGTGAGTTGACCCACAGTGCCCTTAGGAAGGGAGTTCCAGGACTTTGACCCAGCAACAGTGAAGGAATGGCAATCTGTTTCCAAGTAAGAATGATGAGTGGTTTGAATGGGAACTAAGATGGTGGTGTTCCCATGTATCTGCTGCTCTCGTCTTTCTAGATGGAAGTGATCAGGGATTTAATGGAACTTGCCGTCTGAATATGTTTGAATTTCTGGAATGCATCCTGTGAGTTGTATACGCTGCCGTGTCTGAGCATGGTGGTGGTGGGAGTGGACTTTTGTGGTTGTGGTGCCAATTAAGCAAGCTGCTTTGTCCTGGATAGTGTCAAGCTTCTTGACTATTGTTGGAGCTGCGCCTGTCTAGGCAAGTAGCAAGTATTCCATCGCACTCCTAACTTGTGCCATGTAGATTATTTCAAGTGTATGGTGCTGGAAAAACACAGTAGGCTATGCAGCATCAGAGGAGCAGGAAAATCAACGTTTCGGGCAAAAGTCTGCTGTGCTTTTCCAGCACCCCACACTCAACTCTAATCTCTAGCTTCTGTAGTCCTCACTTTTGCCATGTAGCTGATGGACAGGCTTTGGGGAGTTGGGTGGTGAGTTACTTGTTGCAATATTCCTAACCTTTGACCTGTTCTTGTAGCCACTATCTTTAGGTCGTGAATACAGTTGAGTGTCTGAACACTTGTAATTTGTACTCTTCTCCTGTCATCTAGGGCTCCCAAATCTTACATAGAACATAGAACATTACAGCGCAGTACAGGCCCTTCGGCCCTCGATGTTGCGCCGATCAAAGCACACCTAACCTACACTAAGCCACTATCCTCCATATACCTATCCAATGCCCGCTTAAATACCCATAAAGAGGGAGAGTCCACTACTGCTACTGGCAGGGCATTCCATGAACTTACGACTCGCTGAGTGAAGAACCTACCCCTAACATCAGTCCTATATCTACCCCCCCTTAATTTAAAGCTATGCCCCCTTGTAATAGCTGACTCCATACGTGGAAAAAGGTTCTCACTGTCAACCCTATCTAACCCCCGAATCATCTTGTACACCTCTATCAAGTCACCCCTAAACCTTCTTTTCTCCAATGAAAACAACCCCAAGTGCCTCAGCCTTTCCTCATAGGATCTTCCTACCATACCAGGCAACATCCTGGTAAACTTCCTCTGCACCCGTTCCAGTGCCTCCACATCCTTCCTATAGTATGGCGACCAAAACTGCACACAGTATTCCAGATGCGGCCGCACCAGAGTCTTATACAACTGCAGCATGACCTCAGGACTCCGGAACTCAATTCCTCTACCAATAAAAGCCAGTACGCCATATGCCTTCTTCACTGCACTATTTACCTGGGTGGCAACTTTCAGAGATCTGTGTACATGGACACCAAGATCCCTCTGCTCTTCCACACTACCAAGTATCCGACCATTAGCCCAGTACCCCATCTTTTTATTACTCTTCCCAAAGTGAATCACCTCACACTTAGCTACATTGAACTCCATTTGCCATCTTTCTGCCCAGCTCTGCAGCTTCTCTATATCCCGCTGTAACCTGCCACATCCTTCCTCACTGTCTACAACTCCTCCGACTTTCGTATCATCTGCAAACTTGCTCACCCAACCTTCTAACCCTTCCTCCAGGTCATTTATAAAAATGACAAACAGCAATGGCCCCAAAACAGATCCTTGCGGAACACCGCTAGTGACGGCACTCCAAGATGAACCTTTGCCATCAACTACTACCCTCTGTCTTCTTCCAGCCAGCCAATTCCTAATCCAAACCTCCAACTCACCCTCAATGCCATATCTCTGTATTTTCTGCAGTAGCCTACCATGGGGGACCTTATCAAACGCCTTACTAAAATCCATATATACCACATCTACCGCTTTCCCCTCATCTACCTCCTTAGTCACCTTCTCAAAGAATTCAATAAGGTTTGTGAGGCACGACCTGCCCTTCACAAAACCATGCTGACTATCCTTGATCACATTATTCTTATCCAGATGTGCATAAATCCTATCCCTTACAATTCTCTCTAAGACTTTGCCCACAACAGAAGTGAGACTCACTGGCCTATAGTTACTAGGATTATCCCTACTCCCCTTCTTGAACAAGGGAACCACGTTTGCTAGCCTCCAGTCCTCTGGCATGCTTGTCTTTCATCCTCATAGGGACATGCTGGTCCCAAACTCTGATCAACTGGCCTTTAAAAGATTCCCACGTGTCAGATCTGGATGTGCTCTCAAACAGTCACCTCTAATCTACTTTCTCCAGTTTCTGCCTAATACTGTTGTAATTAGTGTTCCCCCAATTTAGCACTTTCACCTGAGGATCAATCTTATCTTTGGTCATAATTCAGCAATTTTAAGATAGTTATGGATATTCTTCCCAAAATGCCTCCCCATGAAACTTGTATCACATGGGCAGGCTCATTCTCCAATATAAGTTCTAGCAATCTCTTCTCTAATTGGACTATCTACATGTTTGTTTCAAGAAACTCTCCTGATGTACCTAACAAATTCTGCCCCATCTAAATCCCTGCACTAATGGAGCCCCCCCAGTCAATATTGGGGAAGTTAAAATTACCCACGAAACAATCCTTGTTTTTTTTTAAACATCCTTCCATTATTTGTCTGCATATCTGTTCCTCTGTCTCCCACTGACTATTAGCAGACTTAGTATAACTCATCATAGTGATTGTTTCTTTCTTGCTCTTGAGTTCTATCCATATGGCCTCGCTGGACAATGTCCTCTTAATGTGGTTGAATTTCCAGATGTTCTGCTGTTACTTCCTTAATATTGATTGCAATACTTTTCCAACAATAGATGTAAGGCTAATTGGCCTTTATCTTTTGCGAAGGGTCTCTACATCCCTTTGCCCACCTCTGTCTCTGTCAAAATTCTGTAAAACATTTTCCAACACTGTTCATTTCTGAAGAAGTGTCATCATGGACTCACAACATTCACTTTGTTTCTGTCCACAGATGCTGCCAAATCCACTGAATTTCACCAGCATTTGCAGTATTGTGCTGCTATTAGAGAAAATGAAGCAGTGTCTTTTCATAGTCTTGTTTATGAATGATAAATTTCAGAAGATCAGAATTCAAAATTATATGTACCGATTTGATGTACCTTTTCTCCCCATAGCTTACATACCCTTAATTGCGTATGAAAATTTAACTTACATTGGAATAATGAAATAAAAATAAGAATAATACCAATGTGAGTTAAAAACTACCATGTGAAAAGTTTTAAAAAGTAATAACTTAATAAAAATAACTTGTAGAGCAATATTGAATAACAGCTGAACGTATGTTGCTGGAAAAGCGCAGCAGGTCGGGCAGTATCCAAGGAGCAGGAGAATTGACGTTTTGGGCATGAGTCCTTCTTCAGGAATGTCCTGAAGAAGGGCTCATGCCCGAAACGTCGATTCTCCTGCTCCTTGGATGCTGCCTGACCTGCTGCGCTTTTCCAACAACACATTTTCAGCTCTGATCTCCAGCATCTGCAGTCCTCACTTTCTCCTACAATTTTGAATAACACACAGTTATGAATGTTTTGGTAAATGGTTTTTACGACTGAATCCAAGCTTTAACTGCCTCTGTAATCCTTTGTTCTGAGACTCTGGCATATTATTTTTAAATTCTCTTGAGTCCCTAGCTATAGCTAAGTAATAAAGGTCATTTGAATACTGTAGATCTTTGATCACTCTCTGTAGATAAAAGTCAGAGGATACTGGGGCTACTAGCTGACCCCAGAAATTCCTATCACACTATGATAGTCTGAGTCTAAAGTACAGTTATTTCTGTCGAAGTAATTCAAATGCTTAACTTCCAGGTTGATTATACGGATAAAAATGGTCAATGTGCATTGGTTCATGCTGCGTTACGAGGTCATCGTGATGTTATTGAGTATTTACTCCAAGCAAACTGGACGATAACCACTAGGCCACAGCATTCTTTCAGGAAATGTCAGGCTCTTCAGCAAGCTCTGGTTGCAGCAGCAAGCATGGGACATGCTGATGTAAGTTCCCAGACAGGAGTAATATTAACCTGCTTATATTATGCATACATAAATGTCGGCATTTTCCACCCAGATGCCTTGAGGAATATGATTGATTTATAGTTCTGCAACATTTGATTAAACAAAAATGTTTTTGAGGTAATCCTCCATTGGACATGCAAATCAGTGAGCGTGTAATAGAATGAAATCAAGTTTCCTGATTTGAGAAGATCTTTGCATCTGTTTGGCATCTCTCCATATGGCATACTTAAAAGTAAAGATTTATTATGTTGGTATGTTGTGTTGTGGCATCCATGTATACATTGTAGAATATTTGCAAATATTTCCAAGCAAAATGGTTTTTGCATACATTTTGTTTTGGAACCCAATTTTCCTCGAATACTAGTTGAAGAATTTGTTTATACACAACGTTTACCTGTTACTTGTCAACAGGCAGTTTCTCATTGGATGTAGGTGAAAGAGTTACTGTGAATGGCTCTCACATTGCCTCATGGTGGTCAATGAACAGACCCAGTGAGATAACTCTGTTATACAGCAGAGTGATCCAAATAAACTGGGATAATTCCTCATTTTTTCTAAATCTTGTATTGCAAAATACTTCCAACCCACAAATATTAAAGCAAAACCATGAACAGTTTGTTCATAAGATACAAATATGCTAGAGGCCTTTCTGTGCATTTTGACACATCAATCCAAAGCAACCTTATAGTATCCTCTTTTGCTGCATTAAATTGTTCTTAAAAGATTCTAAAATTTTTGTCATCATTTCTCTGCTCAAAAGTTCATTCCAAGTGTCGATCACTTTGTGAAGAACCTCCTGAAAAGAATCTGAACATCACTTATTGTAGTTTCTACCCTGGGCAACCTATCTGTTCTGTACCATCCCTTTTTATTCTGTTTTTTTTATTGTGGTACCAATTGTTGGTCTAATTTTGGTTTTCAAACTAGTCAATTAAATTCCTAATTTTATTCACAAATTCTCCTTGCCCAAAATATCATAAATAATTTGGTGAACACTGCTTTGTAACTCTGTTCTCTGAACCTTGTGAGAAAAAAAATCAAATTTTTATTATCTCATCCTTTCACTTTTTTCTTTATTAACATCTGCACTACTTATAGATTGTGAAGGATCTACACGATCTTCAAGATGATCATAGAGTAGACATCAATAGTTGTGACACACTTTGGGGTGAAACAGGTAATTGACCCAGGTTTGCGCGTTTTTCTGTTTGAGTTATAATTCAAGATTTGTAGCCTAAAAACTGCCATCTGCAGACATGGTGAGCTGAATTGCCTCTTTCTCAACTGTAACAATTTTGTGATACATATTCTTTTTGATTGTTATCTGATAACATAATATTATTAATTATTATTACAGTTTAACTTAATCATTGGATTTATTAGTTATCACTCAGCACTAATGTATGCAACACTTATGTCATTATATTGAAGATAATTTACTGTACTTGAATTTAACTTTATATTTATTAATTATTGTCACATCTACCAATCAATATACAGTGTTTTGTGTCCTTACCAAGGGCTCAGTGGTTAGCACTGCTGCCTCTGCATCAGGGACCTGGGTTCGATTCCAGCCTCGGGTGACTGTCTGTGTGGCGTTTGCTCATTCTTCCAGTGTCTGCGTTGGTTTCCTCCAGGTGCTTCGGTTTCCTACCACAATCCAAAGATGTGCAGATTTGGTGAATTGGCCATGCTAAATTGCCCATTGTGTTCAGGGCGCTGTGTAGGTTAGGTGCATTTGTCAGGGTAATAGGGTAGGGGAATGGGTCTGGGTGGGTTACTCTTCAGAGGGTCAGTGTGGCCTTGTTGGGCCAAATGGCTTATGTCCACACTGTAGGGATTCTATGAAGTCATACATAAATACATCACATAAGAAGGAAGAGGTCCTGTGAAGACAATTCGGTGAGTTAGGTAGGGCGCTAAAAAGCAGGACTATCAGGGTAGTAATTTCAGGATTACTACCTGTGCTACAGGTTAGGACCTGAGAGAGTACAGTTGAATATGTGGCTACAGAGCTGGTTTAGGAGAGAGGGCTTTAGATATATGGATCATTGGGGATGCCTTCTGGGGAAGGTGGGACCTGTACAAGAATGATGGGTTTCACCTGAACTGGAGGGACACCAGTATTCTGGATGGGAGGTTTACTAAAGTTCTTTGAGAGGGTTTAAACTAGTAACATGGAGGGGGCACTGAAACAACAGGGACAAAAGTGAGATTGAGATATGAATAGCTTTGAGTAAGAGAAGGCTGAGGGAAGTTGCAGGACTCAGAGGAACTAGAGGTCTGGAGTGCATTGACTTCAATGGAAGAAGTATAACAGGTAAGACAGATTAACTAACAGCTTGGATTCCTGCTTGGAATTATGAATTATAGCCATCACAGAGACATGGTTAAAGAAGGGACAGGACTGACAGCTTAATATTCCAGGATATTGCAGTTTTAGTTAGGAAGTGAGGTGGGAATGTTAATTGCTGATTAGAGATCACATCACATGACAGCTGTGTTGAGGGAGGACAGATCAGAGGGATCTTGCAGTGAAGCATTGAAGCATTGTGTGGAGCTCGGAAATAGGAAGGGTGAAATGACAATGTTGGGAGTTTTCTATAGACCTCCCAATAGCCCCTGGGAGACAGAGGAGCAGATATGCAGTCAGGTACTGGAAAGTTGTAACAAAACCAGAGTAGTTGTGATGGGTGATTTCAACTTTGCTGTTATTGACTGAGGCTCCCTTATAGCCGGGAGGTTGGAGGAGCAGCGAGTGAGGGAGGGTGGAGGTGGAGGAGGAGGAGGGAGTGAGGGAGGTTGGAGAAGGAGGAGGGGGTGAGGGCTGCAGAACAATTTGTGAGGTGTGTCCAGGAGGGCATTTTGAGACAGTATGTTGACAATCCAATCAGAAAGGAGGCCACAATGGACTTGGTATGAGGAAATGAGCCAGGACATGTGATCAGTGTTTCAGTCGGAGAGCATTTTGGGCTTATTGACCACAACTCCATAAGATTTCGTGTACTCATAGACCAAGTACGAGTGGCCCTCAGATGAGGGTGCTTAATCAGGCAAGGGCCAATTATGCCCAAATTAGACAGGAACTGGGGAATGTGGATTGGGTGCAGTTATTTGAGGGCAAATATACTTCTGTCATATGGGAGGCTTTTAAAGACCAGTTTATTAAAGGGCAGGACATACATGTCCCTGAAAAACTGAAGGATAGGAATGGCAGGCTTCAGGAACCATAGATGCACCAACTTGTGGACACTTCCTCCTACTGCCCCCTTGATAACGATCTCGCCTCGCATCACCAAACCATCATCTCTCAGGCTATACACAACCTCATCACCTCAGGGGATTTCCCACGCACAGCCTCCAACGTTAGAGTACAGGAACCCCGCTAAGCCCGGTTCTACCTCCTACCCAAAATCCACAAACCTGACTGGCTCGGTCGACCTGTCGTCTTGGCCTCCTCCTGCCCCATTGAACTCATCTCTACGTTCCTTGACACCATCCGACCCACCCGGTCCAGGAAGTCCACACGTACATTTGGGACACCAGCCACGCCTTCTACCTCCTCTATGACTTTAGTTTCCCCGGTCCCTAACGTCTCACCTTTACCAGTCTGTAGATACATATATCCACCATGACGATGACCTCCAAGCCCTCTGTTTCTTCCTGTCCCATCGACCCTATCAGTACCCTTCCACCGACACTCATTCATTTGGCTGAACTGGTCCTCACCCTCAATAATTTATCCTTTGAATCCTCTCACTTTCTCTGGACCAAAAGGGTAGCCATGGGCACCCACATGGGCCCCAGCTATGCCTGTATCTTCAGATACATGGAACAGTCCATCTCTGCAGCCATACTGGCACCATTCCTCACCCTTTTTCCTCTGCTATATTGATGACTGTATCAGCACCACCTCGTGTTACCACAAGGAGTTGAACAGTTCATCAACTTCACGAACATCCATCCCGACCTTAAGTTCACCTGGACTATCCCGGAGACCTCCCTCCCCTTCCTAGACCCCTCCCTTTCAATTAACAGTGACTGACTCAAATGGACATCAACTACAAACCTACTGACTCCCACAGCTACCTGGACTTTCCTCGCACCCTGCCTCCTGTAAAAACGAAATCCCTTATTCGTAATTCCTCTGCCTCTGCTGCATCTACTCCCAGAGGACCAGTTCCACCACATAACATACCAAATAGCTGCCTCCTCGAAAGACTGCAGTTTTCCCTCCCATGTGGTTGATGATGCCCTTTAGCGCATCTTATCCACTTCCTGCACCTCCGCCCTCGAACCCCAACCCTCCAACCACAACAAGGACAGAATCCCCCAGTCCTCACCTTCCACCCCATCAACCTCCAGATACATTGCATTATCGTCCTCCATTTCTGCCACCTACAAACATAACCCACCACCAAATATGTTTATTCCCTCCCATCCCGAAAGACCATTCCCTCCGCAACTCCCTTGTTAGGTCCACGCCCCCCACCAACCCACACTCCTCCACAGGAATTGCAAAACCTGTGCACATACCTCCCCTCATAACTCCATCTAAGGGCCCAAAGGAGCCTTCCATGTACGTCAGAGATTTACCTGCTCTTCCACACACATCTATGCTCCCTATGCAGTCTCCTGTACATTGGGGAGACAGGATGCCTACTTGGGGAACGCTTCAGAGAACATCTCCGGGGCATGCACAAAACAACCCCATGCAGGTCCTGGGCTGCCTCCCCTGCCAAACCCCCACCACCTGAGACCTGGAGGAAGAATGCCTCATCTTCTGCCTTGAGACCTTCCAACCACATGGGATCAATGTGGATTTCACCAGTTTCTTTACTTTCCCTCCCCCCCCCCCCCCCCCCCCCCCCCCCCCCACCCCAACCATCTTATTCCAGATTTAACCTTCCAACTTGGCACTGCCCTCTTGACCTGTCCTACCTGTCCATCTTCCTTCCCACCTATCTGCTCCACCCTCCTCTCCGACCTATCACCTTCACCCCCAACTACATCGACCTATCACTTTCTCAGCTACCTTCCCTCCAGCCCCAACCCTCCTCTCATTTATCTCTCAGCCCTCTTGGGCCACCCCCTCATTGCTGATGAAGAGCTTATACTCAAAACATCAATTATCCTGCTCTTTGGATGCTGCCTGACCGGCTGTACCTTTCTAGAACCATACTCTTTGACTAATCTCCAGCATCTACGGTTCTCACTTTCTCCCAGGGCAAATTGTAAGCTTATTCAAAAGGAAAAAATGAAGCATACCATAAGACTAGGCAGCTATAAACTGATGAAGTCCTTGAGTATGGAGAAGTTAGAAGGAACTTAAACATGAAATTAGGAAGGCTAAAAGGGACCATTAAATATCTTTAGCAAACAGGGTCAAGAAGAATCTCTAGGCTTTTTATGCATATGTTAGATGAAAGGGGGTAGCAGGGGAAAGAGTAGGTCCACTCTAGGAGAAAGGAGGGAAGTTCTGCATGGAGCCATAGGAAGTGGGAGAGATCTTGATGAGTACTTTGTGTTGGTATTCACCAAGGAGAAGGACATGTCTGATGTTGAGGTCAGGGATGAGTATGTGAAAACTCTAGAGAATGTCAATATATTGAAGAAGGAAGTGTTGGGTATCCTAATTGCATTAAGGTAGACAAGTTCCCAGTGCCAGATGGGATCTATCTCAGGTTACTGTGAGAGGCAAGTGAAAAAATAGTTGGGGTATTAGCAGATATCTGCGCATCCTCTTTGGCCATTGGTGAGGTTCCAGAACACTGCAGATTATGCAGTGATGCTCCCTTGTTTAAGAAAGGAAGCAGGGATAATCCAGGAAATTATAGGATGGTAAGACTGATGTCTGTGGTGCAGAAGCTCTCTGAGAAGATACTGAACATCAAAATATATGCACGTTTGGAAGAAAATGGACTAGTTAATGACAGGCAGCATTGCTTTGTATGGGGAAGGTCATGTCTCACCAACCTGATAGAATTTTTCGAAGTGGTGATAAAGTAATTGATGAGGAAAGGTCTGTGAATGTAGTTTATATGGACTTTAGTAAGGCATATGATAAAGTCCCACATGATTGGTACAAAAAGTTAAATTATGTGGAATTCTGTATGGGCTGGCTAGATGGGTACAAAACTGGCTTGGTTATAGAAGACAGAAGGTGTTCTACAGGATCAGAGTTAGGTCTTCTGTTGCTTGTATACATAAATGATCTGGAGGAATATGTGGGTGGTCTGATTAGTAAGTTTGCAGATGACACGCAGATTGATGGAGTTGTTGATAATGCCGATTGTGAAAGGATGTAACAGGATATAGATAGATTGGTGACTTGGCACAGAAATAGTAGATGGAGTTTAATTCCGACAAGTACGAGGGGATGCCTTTCAGAGGATCAAATTTAGGTGTGAATTATGACATTTCTTGTTTAAAATGCACTTTAATAATATAAAGAAGTTTAAGAGAATAAGAATTGAAGTAATTAAATATTCAATGATTGGAAAATATGAGAATGTTGACGAAATTAAAGTTGAATGATAAACATCTACATTTCTACAAAAAGGAAAAGAAATGAAGTGACTGAAGATAGGAGTGAACAAAAACATAAATGAGGGAAAGTAAAAAGCAGAAATTAGGTCTAAATGAGTCATTTTCTTGTTTACAAAATATAACAAATGGTGTATCACGTTCTGGTGTTTCACTTTACAGTTCATAAAGATGACATGGATGAATGGACCACAGGTGTAGTTGTCACAATTGCTAATGGAATTAAGAAATGTAGGAGAATAAATTATGAAGAATAACTAAGGAGGCTACAAATTGGTAGAGAAGGATTAGAATTAGGTTGGTTATGACATGTACAAGGAGACGTGAGTACAGCAAAATGTATACAAAGTTGACATTTCTGGCACCAATGAAGAAAATAAAGTTAAAAGATTAGCATTGCACACTTTCTAAAGCAGGGAGTCCTTGCTGGCCTGACTTGAGTCCGAGTGCCTTGAGTCTGCGCTGGCTCAACTCTGCACCACCGATGCTGTCTGTGAAATAGATTAAAGGAGAAGATAAAGATTTGGTAAATAAGGCAACACGTGAAATTGTCCATTTGCCAAGAAGAGGAAAACGCATATGCTGAGAGATTTCAGAGTGCAGAGATGTTGAAGGATCTGGGTGCCCTGATACATGAATTACGATAGGTTCATGTATAGCAAGTATTTAAGTTGGGAATACATGATAATGTTTAAAAATTGTCGAGAGAAACCTGAGATTTTTAAACCACTTCGCCATTTTCTGGATTTCTGATATCCGTAGGTCACAGTTTTCGGAGATTGGCAAAGAACAGCTTGGGGAGCGGGGAGATGACAGCAAATTAATGAACTGGAATGTATAGTCTAATCGAAACAGAAGCTGATTCAATAATCATATTCAAAAGGGAATTGGATACACATTACAAAATCAAAAATTGCAAGGCTGCATGGGTAAAAAAGGATTGTGTCTATATTGAGATTGCTTTCAAAGAGCCTGTGCAAGCAGAATAAATGGAACTGTCTTCATCTGTGATTTGTGCATTCCACATTGTTTTCCTTTCTTAGCTCTCACAGCAGCAGCAGGCAGGGGTAAACTGGAAGTATGTGCACTGCTTTTGCAACAAGAGGCTGTGGTGTCTCATTGCAATCGAAGAGGAATTTCTCCAATATTTTGTGCATCAAGACAAGGTCATTGGCAGGTAGTGTAAATGTCATTTTTTGCAATGACCTTTTCATGGTTGACAAGATCATTTTTTGTTTAAGATTCATTTTTATTTTAGTATAAATAAGAATAACTGATGAAGTCTCTGTTTCTTATAAAATAGAATGTTTGTGCTACTGCAATTCTTTCGTAAAACATTGGCATATTTATCCACCTGTGCGTGTATCACTTATGTTTGGCAGAAGCAGCTGAAATAGTTGAAATCACTGAAATAATTAATGCTAAAATTTTGATGTATAAAACAAATTGAGATCCAGCTTTTCCTTTTCAACAAGTATGCAGTGACCTTTGGTTTTTAAGAATATTTCCTGATGCAGTTAGAAAATTGAATAATAAAGTAAAGAAAACTTAATCAACTTTGGACTTTCACGAAATGCAGTATACTTTGTTGATTGGAATATAATTTTCACCTGTATTTGTAAGCTATAACCTCGCCACACACAGTGGTGATTATGTATACAAAGTAGAATGTAAAGTATTCAATGAAATAGCTGTTTTTGGCTGAAATTTCCAAGGCACTAAACTCTGGAATTGGCAGTATAGGAAATGATGAGCATTTGACCGATTTAAATGATTACCCATTTAAATCTGGGTTGTTTAAGCACTGAACTGTAGTTCCTACCAGTACAGTGCGATATTAATTCTTTTGTCTTGTGAAAATTTAGATTGCTGACCTCTTGATTCAGCATGGTGCTGATGTGAATGCAACAGATAAGCAGGGACGTACACCACTTATGGTGGCTTCTTGTGAAGGACATGTGAACACTGTTGAATTTCTACTTTCGAAAGGTAAACTACTGTCTGTCTTTATTGAGTTGTACATTGATATTTTCTCAGTAAGTTTCAATATTCAGTATTTGACTTTGATCTTTAGGTGCTTCCATATCTTCAGTAGATAAGGAAGGATTAACTCCTTTGAGCTGGTCTTGCTTGAAGGGTCAAAATCTTGTGGTCCAGACTTTGGTGGAGAAGGGTGCAGCAATTGACCACACGGATAAGAATGGTCGCACGCCCTTGGATCTTGCAGCGTTTTATGGAGATTCTGATATTGTAAGTATTTTCAAACTTTGTGTAATACAGACGTACGCATTGATGTGATGAGTTTGATAACTAAACATTGATAAATGTTGTTATACAAGTGAGAATTTAAATTAGGTGACTACATCATTATCAAGAATAGAATCCAACTTTGATTTTCTCACTAACTTGGGAAAGTGAGATGAACTGTAGTTTCCATATTCAAAGTTGAATTTGGGACTTTTATCCACTGATACATTTTAATGGATAAACATGCTTACCAATCAGAAGTGTCTTTTGAACTAAGAAACTATATTTTATCTGTAACAAGAAAAGGTTTCCAACTTTGTTTCCAATTCTCAAGTGTAATGGGCACATCTCTTGAGAGGTTCAGTTGAGTCATAAAGATTCCATATTGGATCCCTGACTTGAATTTAACATCTGTCATATGCTGACCCTTAATATGAAGGGGATAGAAAATGACTTGCAGTTTCCCTTCTTGATTGCTGGCAAGTAACTTGTGTCTGCAGCTACCAATACAGCTGTATGAACATTGAGTAGGAAAGGATTTGATTAAACAATAATGCCTTAGTGAAATAACTTTGTATCTTTGCCAGAATGCTTTGTCTTACTATGTAAAGATTTTTGTGCTTCCAAACAAGCCCTTCACCCAAACATTCTTGAAAAACCTTCCAAATATGCCATTACTAGAGAGAGTATAGTCTGTATGTCTCTAAATCACTTCACATCTTTTTCCTCCTTTTTAAAAAGCTTCTTCTCAATCTCATCAATTTTGACCAAACTTTCAATTACTTGCCAATACTAATAATTCTACATGAAATAAAGAAAGAGCTAAAGATACAAGATGTAGTATAAGCTGTGGACCCTGACAACATTCAGGCAGTCGTACTGAAAGCTTGCACTCCAGAACTAAGCATACCACTACCCAAGCTATCCATTACAGCTACAAAATTGATATTGACCGGACAGTGTGGGAAATTAACATGTACATCTTGGCCCCCAAAACTAAAACACATCCAATCTTGCCAGTTGCTGTACCATCATTCTAATCTTGAGCATCAGCAGAGGATGGTGGAGGTGTTGTGGAAAGCTTAATCAAGAAATACATGCAACATGATCTCACTGATGCTTGGTTTGGTTGGATAAGACTACACTGCTCCTTGTTGCAGCCTTATTTCAAACGTGGACAAAAGAGCTGAATTCAAGAGGCTGAATGAAAATGACTTTCATTGACATCATGGCAGCATTTGACTAAAGTGCAATATAAAGGGTCCCTAGCAAAATTGAAGTCCATGGAAATCTGGAGGAAAACGTTCCACTGGCTGGATTCAAAGAAAAATGATTGTTTGTTAAAGGCTAATCATCTCAGCTCCAGGATATCTCAGCAGATGTTCCTTAACTTAGTTTCCCTGTCCTAATCATCTTCAGCTATTTCATCAATGGCCTTCACTCCATCATGAGATAAGAATTGGGAATGCTTACAGATGGTAGCACAGTGATCAATGCTATTTGTGATTCCTCAAATACTGAAGCAATCCATATCCACATGTAACAAGATATGGGCAATATTCCGGCTAGGGCTGATAAATGGCAAGTAACATTCCTATGACAGGTTCCATATGATTGCTATGAACAATAAGAGAATCTAGTAATCTTGTCTTCACCTTAAATGGTACTGCCATTGTTGAATATCCACTATCAGTATCCTGGGGGTTACCATTGATCAGAAACCTAATGAGATATCAATGCTGTGACAACGAGAGCATGTTAGAGGCTGGAACCTCTGCAACAGGTCACTCCTGAGCGCCAGCATTGACAAGGCACAAGTCAGGAAAATACTGTAATTCTGCGTAGTCTCCTCGATCAGTTCAAGCAACATTCAAAGCTCAAAATAATCCAGGACATCGCAGCTTGATTGACACTCCATTCTCCACCCTATTAAGCATTCACACCTTAAACCACTGATACATAGTGGCAGTTGCATGTACCATGTGCAAGATGGCTCAAAGTCTCCTTGGACAGCTCCTTCTAAACCTGTGACCTCTGCCACCTAGGATAAGGGTAGCAAATGCTTGTGAACTGCCATCTGCAAGTTTACTTCTAAGTCATACCAACTTGAGTCGGAAACTCATTACTGTTGATTCATTGTATCAGAATCTGGAAATTCCCTTCCTAACGGCACTGCAGGTTTACTTAATTCAGCTGGACTGCAGCAATTAAGAATCCAGGTTTCAAGGACAATTTGAGATGAATTTAGATTTACCAGTGATGCTCACATCCAATTAAAGAACAAATTAAAATTGCTCCCTTTCCTCCATTGTTTAGCATCTGGATTGTTATCTATCTCAACTCTATTATTTATAATACGGAAGCTATATAAATACATGTGGGTGGTGGACGAAGCCAACCTCTCGTGAGGTCTTGTAAAACCCCAGCAAGAAGTCTTCAGGAGAGGAGGGAAAGGAAAATATGCTCAAGTGATTTTTCGAAGGAGGAATATTTCAAGTAAAATGAGACTGATCCATTATTATTTGCATTCATTACTTGAGAGAATATAAAAATGCTAATATAAAGAATAGATAAATGATATTAAAATGTATTTTGGGAACGACATATACTTGAATATTAGTTCTATACTTGAATATAGAAACTGACCATTCAGATCTAAAAGAATAAAGATTGAATATTCGAATTGTTTCTGACAGTTTGTTTTAAAACAATAATCCTGGAAAATGTCAAAATGGTGAGGAAATCTTATTTTGTCAATTAAAATAAACTTATTTAGTAAGTTTTATATTTACTGTTCAGGTTCAGTATCTGGTGGAAAGAGGTGCAATGATTGAGCATGTTGACCACAGTGGAATGCGTCCATTAGACAGAGCAATTGGATGTTGCAACACTTCAGTGGTGATAATGCTGCTTAAGAAAGGTGCAAAACTAGGTATGGCTTTATGACTGACAGAAAATAAGATTGCAGAAAGGAAGTGTCATTTTCTATAAGCTATGTTGCCATTTTTGTTCATAGTTAATTTCTTTTGATTTATAATTTTGTTCATGAGAATTTTGATTGTATGAAATGTCTTGGAGAACTGTATAATATGGTAATTTCTGATTCGTAAGTTAACTATATTCATTGTGAATTTGCATATGTCACATTTCCATTTTAAACAACAATTTTGGTCTGATGTAACAATCCAAGATTTTCCATTCAACATTGTTACTTTATTTTGTGAACTGGTGCATGCTATAAAATAATAGATTGATAGATTTAGACTTCCAAGAATTATAGCTTAAACATTT
Organism: Chiloscyllium punctatum; assembly: GCF_047496795.1. NCBI lineage: Eukaryota > Metazoa > Chordata > Chondrichthyes > Orectolobiformes > Hemiscylliidae > Chiloscyllium > Chiloscyllium punctatum. The sequence goes on from NC_092748.1 coordinate 67,784,317, forward strand.
CTTTGATAATTTTAATTATCTCTAATTAAAATTGAAGAAATTGATTCTAAAGACCAAAGTCTTGTATATAATTTGTAGCTGACAGTTTGTGATGTATTTTATCGTTCTTAACAAATTTTTAACTCATTATTTCCACTATAGTATAGTCATCAAGGTAGCTTTCTTTTGCAATAAATGTTTTCACTGCTTCCTACATCCTTGGTTACAAATTATACAATGGGACTTTGGTGTTCCCATTTTCTTCTGTAATGTATGTTTATTTGGATAGTGATATGACTAAATATGCTTGAAAAATGATCTTAAAGCTGAATTCCATGTTCTATTAATGCTAATACAAATTATTTTTAACAGGATATATCCAAAGTTGTACTGTTGTGTGAAACAACAGGCTTTAAGTGTTTATTTTGCATTTCTTTTATCTGTGCATAAGATGTGTGCATTGCTTACTAGGCCAGCATTATTGCCCAGAGGGCAGTTAAGAATAACTCCTATTGTTGTGCACTTAACCATCAAGTAAGGATGACAGATTTCTATCCCAAAAGGATAGAAAGTGAACGAGATAGTTTTTTTTTAACAGCAATTGATAGTGATTACACAGAGGCTGTTTTTATTTCAGATTTTTATTGAGTTTCAATTTTACCATCTTGCTGTAGAGGTGTTGGAATCCATGTCCCCAGAACATTGTCCTGGATTTCTGCTTTACTATTCCTGAGGCATTCCCAACACAAGGCCTACCCTTGCATTCCTGAATAAAGCTAGGAACATAGGAACAGGCCCCTTGAGCCTGTTCCACCATTCAATGAGATGGCTGACTTCAAAAACCTGCCTTTCGCCCATATCTCTTAAAACCTTTGCTTAACCAAAAATTATCCATCTCTGATTAAAATTAACAACTAATCTAGCATCCCTTGTCATTTCTGAGAGAAAGTTCCAAACATCTACCATCCTTTGTGTATAGAAGTGTTTCCTAATATGTCTCGTGAACGGTCTGGCCATAATTGTCAAACTAAGCCCCCTAGTTCTAAGATCTAATAATAATGATTCACTTCTAAATAAAGTATTGGCTTTTCAGGAAATAAAGAAATTCCCTACTACTCTTACCAGTGCTTCTAAATGTAACATAAATTTCATTTTTAACCAGAGATTGAATTTTTCCTACTGTGTTGTTTACAAATGACTGTAATTAATTTTATAGAATGGGAGTTTTATTGTTATTTAGAAACCAAGTGCAGCAGTGCAATACGAGCTATAGGGAGAGACTGAATAGGCTGGGGCTGTTTTCCCTGGAGCATTGGAGGCTGAGGGGTGACCATATGAAGGTTTATAAAATCATGAGGGACATGGATAGGGTAAACAGGCAAGGTCTTTTCCCTGAGGTGAGGGAGTCCAGAACTAGAAGGAATAGGTTTAGGGTGAGATGGGAAAGATTTAAAAGGGACCTAAGGGACAACTTTTTCATGTAAAATGTGGTGCATGTATGGAATGAACTGGCAGAGGAAGTGGTGGAGACTGGTACTACATTTAAAAGGCATCTGGATGGGTATATGAATAGGAAGGGTTTAGAGAGATATGGGCCAAATACTGGAAAATGGGATTAGATTAGGTTAGGATATCTGATCGGCATGGACAATGTTGACCGAAGGGTCTGTTTCCACGCTGTACTTTGCTATGACTGTAAGTAAAAATAGTCTTTGTTACAGAAATCAAAGTGTTTGCCAAGTGATCAAGTCATACAACATAAAAACAGGCCCTTCAACCCACCATATCTATGCCAACTAACAAACATCACACTACATTAATCCTATTCATCTGCACTTAGTCCATAGCCTACTATATCCTGCTATTTTAAATACCCATCCAGACATTGAGAGTAATGCAGCAAGGAAACAGGCCGTTTTGTCAACTCCTGCTCACCTGCCTACCTTTCCTGGCAGTTACCCCTCTACCTGGCTGTACCTGCAGTGTGACCACCTCCCTGAAACTACTATCTATCACACCCTCTGCCTCTTACATGCTCCTCAGTGCTTCCAACTGTCACTGCAACCGATCCATGCTGTTCGAGACTAGTTGCAGCCAGACACTTGATTGCTCCTTGATCACCCACATCTGACAGAAGGAGCATACCACTCCACTGACTGCCAACTCTGCCGCTTTAACAACTAGCACACTTAAACAGAGAAAAAAGGCCTTACCTTGTTGCTCCTCATCCTCCTCGACAAAGTCTGGTGTTCACTTAGGCCCGCTGTTAGATCCGACCAACAGCATCTCGATCACAAAACACTCGCTTGCAAAAATGGCCGGAACGAGACACAGCAATGCCTCCCTCCCCCAGTTTCTTAAATGCCCACACTTAGCTCAACTCTTTTGGATGTAGTGAAAGTACCTGCCTCTACCACCCTCTCAGGCAATGTGTCCCACATTTAGAGGGACACTTTCTCCTCACCTTAAACTTATGCCCTCTGTTCTGAGATACATTTACAAGAGGGAAAAAATTCTCAGGATCTACCTTGTCTAATTTCATATACCTTTCACTTTCCACAACTACCAATGCCCTAGCAGTTGAGGGCATTGTGAAAACTGTTTGTACACGTGGATCTGCAATGGACTCTAAACATTTGAAGGTTTTGTTTCTTTCTTTTAGTCAGATCTTTAGTTGCAGAACATAGAACAATACACAGGTCCCAGTAGCCCACCATGTCTGTGTCACCCACAGTGCCAATCTAGATGAATGCCATCTGCTTGAATATGGTCTTAATCTTTCCACTCGCTGCCTGTTCATGTGACTATCTAAATGCCTCTTCAATTTTTTTGAATGTGTCTGCTTCTACCGCCTCCCCGGCAGAGAGTTCCAAACACCTACCACCCTCTGTGTTTAAAAAAAAAACTTTGCCCCACACATTTCCCTTAAATATTTCCCATCTCAACTATGCTCTATGTATTTGGGAAAATGGCTCCAAATGTCCACGCTATTTCTGCCCCTCATAATTGTATATACCTCTATCAGATTACTCCTCAGCCTCTGATGTTTCAGAGAAAATGACCCAAATTTGTCTAACCTCTTCTTATAGCTAATGTACTCTAATCCAGGCATTCTGGTAAACCTCTTTTGCACCACCTCCAAAGACTCCATGTCATAGAGTCATGGAGATGTACAGCACAGAAACGGACCCTTCGGTCCAACCCGTCCATGCCGACCAGATTTCCCAAACCAATCTAGTCCCACCTGCCAGCAGTCAGCCCATATCCCTCCAAACCCTTCCTATTCGTACACCCATCCAAATGCCTTTTAAATGTTGCAATTGTACTAGCCTCCAGCACTACCTCTGGTAGTTCACGTACCACCCGCTGCGTGAAAAAGTTGCCCCTTATGTCTCTTTTATATCTTTCCCCTCTCACACTAAACCTATGCCTCTAGTTCTTGATTCCACCACTGCAGAGAAAAGACTTTGCCTATTTACCCTATCCATGCCCCTCATAATTTTGTAAACTTCTATAAGGTCACCCCTTATCCTCCAATGCTCCAGGGAAAACAGCTCCAGCCAGTTCAGCTTCTTGCTATTGCTCAAATCCTCCAACCCTGGCAACATCCTTGTAAATCTTTTCTGAACCCTTTCAAGTTTTGCAACATCTTTCCGATAGGAAGGAAATCAGAATTGCATGCAATATTCCAACAGTTGGCCTAACCAATGTCCTGTACAGTCGCAACATGACCTCCCAACTCCTATACTCAGTGCTCTGACCAAGAAAGGAAAGCATACCAAATGCCTTCTTCACTATCCTATCTACCTGTGACTCCACTTTTAAGGAGCTATGAACCTTCACTCCAAAGGTCTCTTTGTTCAATAACACTCCCTAGGATATTACTATTAAGTGTACAACTCCTGCTAAGATTTGCTTTCCCAAAATGCAGCACCTCGCATTTATCTGAATTCAACTCCATCTGCTACTTCTCGTCCCATTGGCCCATCTGCTCAAGATCCTGTTGTAATCTGAGGTAACCCTCTTCGCTATCCACTACTCCTCCAAATTTGGTGTCATCTGCAAACTTATTAACTATACCTCTTATGATCATATCCAAATCATTTATATAAATGATGAAAGGAAGTGGAGCCAGCACCGATTCTTGTGGCACTCCACTGGTCACAGGCCTCCAGTCTGAAAACTAACCCTCCACCACCACCGTCTGTCTTCTACCTTTGAGCCAATTCTGTATTCAAATGGCTAGTGCTCCCTGTATTCCTTGAGATCTAACCTTGCTAACCAGTTTCCCATGGGGAATCTTTCGCAGGCCTTACTGAGGTCCATATAGCTCACATCTACCGTTCTGCCCTAATCAATCCTGTTTGTTACCTTTTCAAAAAACTCAATCAAGTTTGTGAGACATGATTTCCCACGCACAAAGCCATGTTGACTATCCCTAATCAGACCTTGCCTTTCCAAATACATGAACATCCTGTCCCTCAGGATTCCCTCCTACAACTTGCCCACCACAGAGGTCAGGCTCACTGGTCTATAGTTCCCTGGCTTGTCCCTTACCACCTTTCTTAAAAAGTGGCACCACGTTAGCCAACCTCCAGTCTCCTGGCACCTCACCTGTGACGATGGATAGTACAAATATCTCAGCAAGAGGCCCAGCAATCACTTCTCTAGCTTCCCACAGAGTTCTCGGGTACACCTGATCAGGTCCTGGGGATTTATTCACCTATTACCTGTTTAAAGACATCCAGCACTTCCTCCTCTGTAATATGGACACCATCTATTTCCCTACATTCTATATCTTCCATACCCTTTTCCACAGTAAATACTGATGCAAAATACTCATTTAGTATCTTCCTCCATTTTCTGCAGCTCCACACAAAGGAGCCTTGCTGATTTTTGTGGGGCCCTGTTCTCTCCCCAGTTACCCTTTTGTCCTTAATGTATTTGTAAAAACCCTTTGGATTCTCCTAAACTCTATTTGCGAAAGCTTTCTCATGTCCCTTTTTTGCCCTCCTGACTTTCCTCTTAAGTATACTCCTACTGCCTTTATACTCTTCTAAGGATTTACTCAATCTATCCTGTCTATGCCTGACATATATTTCCTTCTTTTTCTTACCAAACCCTCAATTTCTTTAGTCAACCAGCATTCCCCACACCTACCAACCTTTGCTTTCACCCCTAACAGGAATGTATTGTCTTTGGACTCTCGTTATGTCATTGCTGAAGGCTTCCCATTTTCCAGCCATCCCTTTACCTGTGAATACCTGCCCCCAATCAGCTTTTGAAAGTTCTTGCCTAATACTGTCAAAATTGGCCTTTCTCCAATTTAAAGCTTCAACTTTTAGATCTGGTCTATCCTTTTCCATCACTACTTTAAAGCTAATAGAATTATGGTTGCTGACCCCAAAGTGCTCACCCACTGACACCTTAGTTACCTGCTCTGCCTTATTTCCCAAAAGTAGGTCGAGTTTTGCACCTTCCCTAGTAGGTAAATCCATATACTGAATCAGAAAATGTTCTTGTACACACTTAAAAAATTCCTCTCCATCTAAACCCTTAACACTGGCAGTCCCAGTCTATGTTTGGAAAGTTAAAATCCCCTACCATAACCACACTATTATACTTTCAAAAACACCATTTCCCCTCCCCTCTTTCCCCCCTTTCTATCCTTCTTGTAGCATTTGTATCCTGGGACATGAAGTTGCCAGTTCTGTCCATCCCTGAGCTCTGCTTCTGTAATTACTATGATATTCCCAGTCCCATGTTCCTAACCATGCCCTGAGTTCATCTGCCTTACCTGTTAGGCCTCTTAAACTGCATTTATTTCAATTCATCAGTCCTACCTTGTTCTCTGCTTTGTCTGCCTGCCCTGACTGTTTGACTCGCTTTTTTTCTCAAGTGTACCAGTTTCAGATTGATCCCATTCCTCACCATTTCCCTCGGTCCCACCCCCACCCACCTCACTAGTTTAAATCTTCCTGAGCAGCTCTAGCAAATCTCCCTGCCAATATATTAGTCCCCTTCCAATTTAGGTGCAATCAGTCCTCCTTGTACAGGTCACTTTTACCCCAAAGGAGATTCCAATGATCCAAAAATGTGCATTTTTCTCCATTATAGCAGCTTCTCAGCCATGCATTCATCTGCTCTATCCTTGTGTTCCTGCCCTCACGAGCTCGTAGCACCAGCAATAATACAGTTGTTATTACTCTTGAGGACCTCCTTTTTAAATTCCTGCCTAACTCTTTTGTGATCTCCCTTCAGGATCTCAACCTTTTCCCTTCCTATGTCATTGGTTCCAATGTGTACAATGACCTCTTGCTGGCCCCTCTCCCCCTTGAGAACATTCTGCACCCCCTCTGAGACATCCTTGATCTTGGCACCAGGGAAGCAACACACCATTCTGACTTTTGTCTGCTGGCCACAGAAACGTCTGTCTGTACCTTGGACTAGAGAGTCCCCTTACACAATCGATCTCTTGGAATTCTTGTACCCCTCATTGCATTAGAGCCAGTCTCAATTCCAGAAACTTGGCTGTTCGTGCTACTTTTCCCTGAGAATCCATCACTCCCTACATTTTCCAAAACATTATAGTTGTTTGAAATGGGGATAGCCACAGAAGACTCATGCACTAACTGCCTACCTCTCTTACCTTTCCTTGACTTGGAAACCATAACTGCACACAACACTGTAAATGTGGCCTAACTAAAGTCTTATGCAGCTGCAACATGACTTGCCAACTTGTATACTCTGTGCCCTGACTGATGAATGCAAGCATGCTTTACGCATTGTTTGCCATCTTATTCAATTGTGTTGTCATTTCCAGGGAGTATGGACTTGGACCCCAAGATTCCTCTGTATACCTGTGTTCCTAAGAGTACAGCCAACTGTTGTTCTGAAGCATAGGTGGACGCCCCCCCCCCCCCCGCCTCCCCGCCTCCCCATAACAAAATCTGAAATATCTAGAGGCTTAACGTCATTATCTATTGAAAGAAGTATGACAAGTGGTATAACCTACCTCTCACTCCCCCAATCTGTTACAAAGGAGTGGGTAAATGAAATGAAATACTTTGACACACTCTATAAATCAACAAGTAACAATTTATTTATCAAACTCCCAACAGTGAATAAACTAATAGAACCGCTAACAAAATGAACAGTTCCTCTCCAGCTGTTAGCTATTGCCAAATAAAACAAAATTCTAGTGTTATGCTGTTCTAATAAATACAAGTCCCACTTATGTAACAAAACAGTAGAATTTTGTCTGTCAAAGCTATAGCCAGGTTGTGTCTTCCAGATCTTTCTGTGTCTTCTCTGTTGATCTTCTTTCAGGAATGCTGCCTCCTTCGAATTCCTGCATCAGGAATCCATCTCTCTGTCAAGTTCTGGTGTCAGGAACATTAACTAAGAGTGCTGCTGTACCTTTAGTCAGATGATAGTTGGAGAGCTGAAAGAGCTAATCTCTTTAGAAAGCAGTTTGCTCTCCCTGATTTTCAAATGCCCTTTTTTATACCCTTGACGACCTATTAATTTCTTTATAATCAGATTGGTTCTAGGTTGTCAAAACTATCAGATTTAAATTTAATTGCTCCTTTGTCTCCAAGTGCCTGGTTTAAATTAATTGGCGAAATTTAAAGATCTGTTGTCTCGGTAAAAATACTGCTTTGCCTACTAACAGTATAGCCTTTTGATACAAATGTTTCAATCTGAGCACCTGCAACTGGCAAGCTGCTGCCCACAGATGCTCATTCGCAAATCGCTAAGTACAGGAAAAAAAAATCATGTTTTAAAAGGACCACGGACTCTTGCCCCCCCTCCCCGTCATTTTACAAACTTTTAAATTATAACTTTAAGTTCAGTCTTCCAATCCACAAATGTTGTACCCAACTTCACAATACTGTATACTTTTCTCTTGCATTGAACCTCCCAAAATGCATCACCCCACACTTATCCAGATTAAATTTCATTTGACATTTCCTTACCCAACGTTCCAACTCAACTATATCTTGCTGTATCCTTTGATAACCTTCTCACTATCCACAGCACCATCAATGTCATGTTATTTGCATAATTATGAATCAGACTATCTATATTTTCATCTAAGTTAATATATAAATAAAACGAACAGAGGTCCCAGCACTGATCCTTGCGGACCCCTAGTATTTGACATTTCTATCCTGACTATTCACTGGTCACAGATCTCCAGTCAGGAAAACTTTATGCCTCCTATGACGAACCCAATTTTGTCAACTTACCATGGATCCTATGCTTAATTTGTCATGAGGGATCTTGTCAAAAGCTTTAGTAACATCCATGCAGAGAGCATACATTTCTTTACTGTCAAACAGATTCGTAACTTCGTCAAAAAGCTCAATCAACTTTGAGAGACGAAATAACCCCCCCACCCCCACCCCAATGAAGCTGTACTGGACTATTCCACATTGTAACATCCACAAGCGCACTCGGTTTTTATTACAGATTTACCATAGAAAGCATCCTATTTGGATGCATCACAGTGTGATATAGCAACTGCTCTTCCCAAGACTGCAAGAAACTACAGTGTCATGAACGCAGTCCAATTCATCACGTAAGCCAGCCTTCCATTCATTAACTCCATCTACACTTCCCGGTGCCTGGGCAAAGCATAATCAAACATTTTTTACAAACCCACTGACTCCCATAGCTACCTGGATTACACCTCTTCCCACCCTATCTCTTGCAAAAATGCCATCCCGTATTCCCAATTTCTCTGCCTCTGCCGTATCTGCTCCCAGGAGGACCAGTTCCACCATAGGACACACCAGATGGCCTCCTTCTTTAGAGACTGCAATTTCCCTTCCCACGTGGTTAAAGATGCCCTCCAATGCATCTCGTCCACATCCCGCACCTCCGCCCTCAGACCCCACCCCTCCAACCGTAACAAGGACAGAACGCCCCTGGTGCTCACCTTCCACCCTACAAACCTTCGCATCAACCAAATCATCCACCGATATTTCCACCACCTCCAAAAAGACCCCACCACCAGGGATATATTTCCCTCCCCACCCCTTTCTGCCTTCCGCAAAGACCGTTCCCTCCATGACTACCTGGTCAGGTCCACACCCCCCTACGACCCACCCTCCCATTCTGGCACTTTCCCCTGCCACCGCAGGAACTGTAAAACCTGTGCCCATACCTCCTCCCTCACCTCTATCCAAGGCCCTAAAGGAGCCTTCCACATCCATCAAAGTTTCACCTGCACATCCACCGATATCATTTATTGTATCCGTTGCTCCCGATGTGGTCTTCTCTACATTGAGGAGACTGGGCGCCTCCTAGCAGAGCGCTTTAGGGAACATCTCCGAGACACCCGCACCAATCAACCAAACCGCCCCGTGGCCCAACATTTCAACTCCCCCTCCCACTCTGCTGAGGACGTGGAGGTCCTGGGCCTCCTTCACCGCCGCTCCCTCACCACCAGACGCCTGGAGGAAGAACGCCTCATCTTCCGCCTCGGAACACTTCAACCCCAGGGCATCAATGTGGACTTCAACAGCTTCCTCATTTCCCCTTCCCCCACCTCATCCTAGTTTCAAACTTCCAGCTCAGTTACTGTCTCCTTGACTTGTCCGACCTGCCTATCCTCTTTTCCACCTATCCACTCCACCCTCTCCTCCTTGACCTATTACCTTCATCTCCTCCCCCACTCACCCATTGTACTCTATGCTACTCTCTCCCCACCCCCACCCTCCTCTAGCTTATCTCTCCATGCTTCAGGCTCACTGCCTTTATTCCTGATGAAGGGCTTTTGCCCGAAACGTCGATTTCACTGCTCGTTGGATGCTGCCTGAACTGCTGTGCTCTTCCAGCACCACTAATCCAGTATTTGGTTTTCAGCATCTGCAGTCATTGTTTTTACCAAAGCATAATCAAAGACTCCTCCCACTCTGGTTGTACTCTCTTCTACTCTCTTCTGCCAGGCAGGCGATATAAAAGTTTAAGAACACCTACAAACAGATTTAAGACCAGCTTCTTGCTTGCTGTTATCAGACATTTGAACATAATTGTGAAATGTTAATGTTGCTCTCTGTCTCTGTGCCTTCTCACGGCTATAACACTGTATTTTGCTCTCTGTCCTGCTACCCTGATGCACTTTGTATGGTAGGATCTACTTGTATAGCATGCAAAGTAACACTTTTCATTATATCTTCATACATGTGACAACAATAAATCAGTGAATCTTCTCCAAATGTCGGCAAATCCCGTCTTTAGGAATCTTCAATAATTTCCCTACCATTAATATAAAACTCACTGGCCTATAATTTCCTGGATTATCCCTGTTGCCCTTAAACTGAGGAACAACAATTTTGTTTTGTGAGTACTGATGCTAAATACTCATTAAGGACCTCACCCACTTCCCCGGCTCCATATGCAAATTCCTCCATTGTCCTTTAGTGGATCTATCCTTTCCCAAGTTACTCCCTTAATCTTAATTTATGTATGAAATGTATTGGGATTCTCCTTAACCCTACTTGTCAAGGACATGTAATGGCTTCTTCTAGCCCTTTCTGCTTCCTTCATTTATATTCCTCAGGGACTCTGATTTCAGTTACCTGAACCTTTCTTTTTCTTTTTAACTAAATTTTCAGCATCTGTTATCCAAGATGCAGACAATATGCTGGTTGATGAGGTTAGTCTAGAACAGGTGTCATGTTCGGCACAAACATGGTGGGCCAAAGGGACAGTTTCTTCGCTGTACTGTTCTATGTTCCTGAATATAGTCATTCTTAACTTTCATTCTCACAGGGACATACTGTTCCTGAACTCTGATCAACTGGCCTTTAAAAGATTCCCTCATATCAGGTGGATTTATCCTCAAACAGCTGCCCCCATTCTAATTTTTCCAGTTCCTGTCTAATATTGTTGTAACTAGTTTCCCCCAAATTTACCACTTTCACCCAGGATCAGTTTTATCTTTATCCATAGTTATTTTAAAACTTACTGAATTATGATCACTCTTCCTAATGTGCTCCCCCATTGAAACTTTGGTCACCTGACCAGGTTCAGTCCCCACTTCAAGGTCAAGTACGACCCTTCCCTCGTTGCACTACCTTTATATTGTGTCAAGAAACTCTTCTGGGTACACCTAACAAATTCTATCCCATCTAAGCCCCTTGCACTAAGGGAGTCCCAGTCGGTATAGGGAAGGTAATATCACCCACTGCAACAATCCTATTGTTTTACATTTTCCCTGATCTGCTTACATTTTGTTCATCTAACCCTAATATAGTGATACCATCTTTTCTTGTTCTTCATTTCTACCCATATGGCATCACTCATGAACCCTTCAAAATGTTCCCCCTCAGTACAGCTGTGACATTCTCATTAATCAGCTTTTGCATTCCTCTCCATCTTGCCTAAAACATCCAAACCCTGGAATGTTGAGCTGACAGTCCTGTCCTTCTCTCAAACAAGTTTCTGTAATGGTTACCACATTGTAGTCCCATGTAGTAATCCAAGTATAAACTCAACTGCTTTACCTCTTATACTTGCATTAAAGAAAGGTTTAGGGTGAGAAGGGAAAGATTTAAAAGGGATCTCAGGGGCAACTTTTTCATGCAGAGGGTGGTACGTGTATGGAATGAGCGATCAGAGGAAGTGGTGGAGGCTGGGAAAATAACAACATCTAAAAGGCAGCTGGATGGGTTTAGTAAACCCTATAGGAAGCGTTTAGAGGGATATGGGTCATGAGCTGGCAAATGGGACTAGATTATTTTAGGATATCTGGTCAGCATGGACAAGTTGGACCAAAGGACTTGTTTCTGTGCTGTCCATCTCTATGATTTTATAAATACACGACAGACCACCAGTCCTGACAAGTTTGTTAACCTTGCCTGCTTGTTCTTTCTATTGAACTGCTTGACTTAATGTCGACCTACTCCTTGATCACTTCACATGCTGATCTACTGCTCTGTTTCCTACTCCCTGCCACATTAGATTAAAATCTCCCAAGTACCACTAGCAAACCTTCTTGTACAGGTCCCACCTGTGCTGCAAAAATTCTAAAGATCCATATTTCCTACACCAGTTCTTCAGTCACACATTCATCTGTATTGCTATTTCTGGCACAGGGAGTGATCTGCAGATTACAACTCAAGACGTCATTTTTTCAACTTCCTACTTAACTCCCTAAATTCCCTTTGCAGGACCTTCCTACTCTTACTACCTATGTCATAAGTATCAATATGGGCAATGATCTCGAATTGCTCAACCTCCCCCTTCAGAATATGTGCATGCTCAGAGACATCCTTGGCACCAGAGGCAACATATCATTCTGGTCACCTCATGGCTTCAGAAATGCCTATCTGTGCCATATTGCTCACGCATTTTTCAGTAGGATAGCTTTATTTAATTATACATTTGAATTTTAAAAAGCTTCTATTGCAACTTCCATTAATGTGTTGCAAAGGCTTATGACTGTTCAGTGATTGGTTTTAAACAGAATTTTCTCTTCTGTCAAAGAAAATGTCTTAAAACTTTATACAACTTGATGTAAGCATATGCCCGTGTCCTTTTTCAAAATAAAGCAATATCATTACTCATCCAGGTAATGCAGCTTGGGCAATGGCCACATCCAAACCAGACATCTTGATCATTTTACTACAGAAACTGATGGAAGAGGGAAATCTGCTTTATAAGGTATATTCTGATCATCTATTGAAATATCATATTACTTAGAAAATGCACACATCTTTAAACTATAAATACATTTCACAATCTGCTGTTCATTTATGATGTAGTGTCTTAATAGTCAAATCCATTTTCTCGCAGGGCCTCAGAACTATGGTATACCTTGGTGTCTTTCCCTCTTTTGTATACAGTAGAAACCTGTAAATAGAGTCTTGCATTCCTTAACTGTTTTCTAATTTATATGGTATTCTCTCCCATTGTTGTGGTCTGAACTATCTGCGTGGACCTCCAGTTAAGGTTCTTGGAATCCACAATGATGGTCTTTTTAAAAATTGCAATTCCCACAATGTTTGTGATTTTTTTTTAAATTAAAGAACAGAGTTTAAACACATACATTTGGGCGGGGGTGGGTGGGGGGGAGGTCTGGGGAAGCTGTATTTAACTTGTATTATTGTTCTGTTGGCACCCTGTGCATAATACTGGTATGGAAGTAAGTATTGCTCATGTCCAATATTCATCCAGTTTTAATAAATGAAACCTTTAATCATCATGTTCAATGTGGAGTAACTAAATACCATCCCAAGTATTGCTGTCATCTATACATATTTTCACTACAATCAAAAGTCTAGGCTTAAATGTAAATTGAAAATCAATCCTAATATATTATTATCATTACCATTTTGTGTTGTATACGGTATGAAAATAGGAAAGAGAAGACTGTATAAGGCATTGGTCAGACCACATATAGAATACTTTGAACAGTTTTGGACCCTTTATCTAATGACAGATATATTGGCCTGGCAGTTCACCTAATGGTCACGTGCTGATTTTGGCAATGAATACATTTTCTTACGAGGGAGGTTGAATAGATTAGGCTTGTACTCACAGGTGTTTAGAAGGATGAGAGGAGACTTTGTGAAACAGGATAGATATAGAGAGAGTCTTTCCCCTAATGGGGGGAAGTCAAGGACCAAAGGGTATAATCTCAGAGTAAGGGGTTGCACATTTAAGACGTGTGAGGAGGAACTTTTTCTGTCAGCGGGTACTGAATCTGTGGAATTCTTTACCATAGAAGGCTGCTGTGGCTGGGTTGTTAAGTATATTTAAGGCTGAGATGGGCAGATTTTTAATCAATAACGGTATCAAGAGTTCTGGGTGTATGGCATGTAAATGAGTTGAGGGTTAACTTTTCAGCCATTATCTTATTAAATGGGGGAAACAGGCTCAATGGGCTAAATTGCCTACTTTTCCTACGTCTTGTTGCCTGCTACAACAAATGTCAGATATTATCACTTAATCCTAAATTCTCTTCTAACTCCATGTTCAAGTCTGTGTCACATTGACATCAGCTGACCTCATCTCATAGAACTCTTAAAATCGGGTATTGATCTGGTTTGATGATACTGACCCTGGAGAGAACCCAGAAAATACTGGTATTTGCATGTTCCAGCTTGCAAATGCGATCTACAGGAGGGGGGGGGGGTGAAATTTATGACCATGTGCACCTTATCAACCTGTCCTAAAAATCCATCTGATTAGAAGTGGGAACAGAGCTATCTTCCATCACTGACTACTGATTATTGCCAAACTTGTTATGGCTTAAACCATGGAAGATTTTGTTTTGGAAAATTTCAAGCTAGGTTGGCTCACACAAATGTTGCTCGTGAATAGATATATTTGAAAATTTTTAATTGCATTTTCAGTACTTGGGGGCATTATCTGCCAAAGGTTCACCAGACAATCACCAAATTTCTCTTTACTATTTCCAGTCTTGGTGGGAGCTACAAAGTCTATACTTGCAAGAAGAAAATAATGTCAGTCTACACGTTTAGGGAGAGTTTACGTGTTACTGGGGATTACATCTGCAACAAATGCCGTTGGTTGTGAATCCTATCAGATTGAATGGATTGGTTGGAGTGACAGTTACAGGCAATGAGGAATTTACAAGAGCAAGGGGGTGTGATGGATGGCAGTTATAGGAAAGGTGAAAAGCTGCAGATACAGTCACATAGATGGGTTACCTCCAGGAAAAGTAGGAGAGGGAGGCAGGTAGTGCAGGAGTCTTCTGTGGCTATCCCCATTTCAAACAAGTATGCTGTTTTAGTAAATATAGGGAGAGATGGACATTTAGGGGAACGTAGCACGAACAGCCACGTTTCTGATGTCGACACAGGCTATAATGTAATGAGGGGTACATTGGGTTCCAGGCGATCAATTGTGTTAAGGGGCTCTCTAGTCAGAGGCACAGACAGATGTTTCTGTGGCCAGCAGCAAAAAAATCAGAATGGTGTGTTGCCTCCCTGGTGGCAGGCTCAAGGATGTCTCAGAGAGGGACCAGCAGAAGGTCATTGTACACATTGAAACCAACGACATAGTAAGGGAAAAGGATTAGATTCTGAAGGCAGAATGTAGAAAGTTAAGTAGTTAATTAAAAAGAAGGCCCTCAAGGGTAGTAATATCTGGATTATTCCTGGTACTACGAGCTAGTGAGGGTAGCAATAGGAGGACAGAGCAGATGAATGCGTGGCTGAGGAGTTGATGTATGGGAGAAGGATTCACATTTTTGGATCATTGATATTTATTCTGGGGTAGAAGTAACCTGTACAAGAAGGACAGATTGCACCTGAATTGGAAGGGGACTAATACACTGGCAAGGAAATTTGCTAGAGCTGCTTGGGAGGATTTAAAGTAGTATGAGGGGTGTGTGTGTGTGTTAGGGGGAAGGTGTCGGTGGGACCCAGGGAGATGGTGAGGAAAGAAATCAATCTGAGACTGGTACAGTTGAGAACAGAAGTGAGTCAAACAGTCAGGGCAGGCAGGGACAAAGCAGAGAACAAGGTTGGAATGATGAATCGAAATAAATGCAGTTTTATTTAAGAGGCCTAACAGGGAAGGCAGATGAACTCAGGGATTGGGATATCATAGCAAATACAGAAACATGGCTCAGGGATGGACAGGACTGGCAGCTTAATATTCCAGGATGAAATGTTACAGGAAGGACAGAAAGGGAGGCGAGAGAGGAGGCGAAGTGGCGTTTTTGATATAGGATAGCATTACAGTTGTAGGGAGGATATTCCTGGATATACATCCAGGGAAGTTATTTGGGTGGAACTGAGAAATAAGAAAGGGATGATCACCTTATTGGGATTGTATTATAGACCCCCTAATAGTCAGCGAGAAATTGAGAAACAAAACAAATTTGTAAGGAGATTTCAGTTATCTGTCAGAATAATAAGGTGGTTACGGTAGGGGGTTGTAACTTTCCAAGGCAGGTACTGTCATAGTGTTAGGAATTTAGATGGAGAGAAATTTAAGTGTGTACAAGAACATTTTCTGATTCAGTATATGGATTTACCTACTAGGGAAGGTGCAAAACATGACCTACTTTTGGGAAATAAGGCAGGGCAGGTGACTAAGGTGTCAGTGGGTGAGCACTTTGGGGCCAGCTATTAGTTTTAAAATAGTGATAGAAAAGGATAGACCAGATCTAAAAGTTGAAGTTCTAACTTGGAGGAAGACATATTTTGATGGCATTAGGCAAGAACTTTGAAAAGCTGACTGGGGGCAGGTATTCACAGGTAAAGGGATGGTTGGAAAATGGGAAGCCTTCAGAAATGAGGCAACAAGAGTCCAGAGACAGTATATTCCTGTTAGAGTGAAAGGAAAGACTGATAGGTGTAGGGAATGCTGGATAACCAAAGAAATTGAGGATTTGGTTAAGAAAAAGAAGGAAGCACATGTCAGGTATAGACAGGTTAGAATCCTTAGAAAAGTATAAAGACAGTAGGAGTATACTTAAGGAAATCAGGAGGGCAAAAAGGGGACATGAGAGAGCTTTGGCAATTAGGTTTAAGGAGAATCCAAAGGGTTTTTACAAATATACTAAGGACAAAAGGGTAACTAGGAAGCGAATCGATCCTCTCAAAGGCCTTTGTGTGGAGCTACAGGAGTTACTAAACGACTATTTTGCATCCGTATTTACTGTGGAAAAGGACATGGAAGGTATAGAATGTAGGGAAATAGATGGTGACATCTTGAAAAATGTCCATAATACCGAGGAGGAAGTGCTGGGTCCACTACTTTTCATCATTTATATCAATGATTTGGATGTGAACATAGGAGATATCGTCAGTAAGTTTGCAGTTGACACCAAAAGTGGAGGTGTAGTAGACAGCGAAGAAGGTAACCTCAGATTATCTTCATGTAACGGGATCTTGATCAGATGGGCCAATTGACTGAGGAGTGGAAGATGGAGTTTAATTTAGACAAGTGTGAGGTGTTACAGTGAGGGAAAGCAAATCTTAGCAGGATTTGGTGGTAAGGTCCTAGGGAGTGTTGCTGAACAAAGAGACCTTGGAGTGCAGGTTCATGGCTCCTTGAAAGTAGAGTCACAGGTAGATAGGATAGTGAAGAAGATGTTTGGTGTGTTTTCTTTATTGGTCAGAGTATTGAGTACAGGAGTTGGGAGGTCATGTTGCGGCTGCACAGTATGTTGGTTAGGCCACTTTTGGAATGTTGCGTGCAATTCTGGTCTCCTTTCTATTGGAAGGATGTTGTGAAATTTGAAAGGGTTCAGAAAAGATTTACAAGGATGTTTTGCCTGGGTTGGAGCATTTGAGCTATAGGGAGAGGTTGAGGAGGCTAAGGCTGTTTTCCTTGGAGTGTCGGAGGCTGAGGGGTGGCCTTATAGACGTTTATAAAATCATGAGGGGCATGGAGAGTCCAGAACTAGAGGGCATAGGTTTATGGGAAGAGGGGAAAGATATAAAAGAGATTAAGGGGCAACTTTTTTTTGCACAGGGTGGTACGTGTATGGAATGGGCTGCCAGAGGAAGTGTGGTGGCTGGTACAATTGCAACATTTAAAAGTCATCTGGATAGGTATACGAATAGGATGGGTTTGGAGGGATATGGGCCAGGTGCTGGCAAGTGTGGCACACTGCTTAGCACTGCAGCCTCACAGCACCAGGGTCCCAGGTTCGATCCCAGCCTCAGGTGACTGTCTGTGTGGAGTTTGCACAGTCTCCCCGTGTCCAGGTGCTCCGGTGTCCTCCCACAATCCAAAGGTGGCCATGCTATGTTGCCCATAGTGTTAGGTGCATTAGTCAGAGGGAAATGGGTCTGGCTGGGTTGCTCTTCAGAGAGTCGGTGTGGACTGGTTGGGCCAAAGGGCCTGTTTCCACACTCTAGGGAATCTTAAAAAAAAAAGTGGGACTAGATTAGGTTGGGATATCTGGTTGGCATGGATGAGTTGGACCAAAGGGTCTGTTTCTGTGCTGTATATCTCTATGATACATCTTTTCTTAGTTTGCTAACTTAACTCAAAGCAGAAGAGTGAAGGTGTTTGCTGTCTCTATGCTGTACTTTGGGACAATCATGATTATTGATTACTACATTAGTTTTCTGTCCAATATTGATTCTTTGGTATGTCCTGAGAATTACAGCACCTGTACATGGTGTGCTTTGTAACTGTTATTATGGAGTATCATAGACGAATTAGAACCAATTCCAATCTGGACCTTTTAAAAATGCTGGACATATGGTGGCAGAGCGTAATGAAGTATCAAAGATAAAGGTGCTGGATTGGGGGGTGGGGGGGAGAAAAGCAAAGTTTAGCAAAATGACAAGGGATGTGACCAAATTAACTGCACATAAAATATAGCGAACAGATTGATAGATCAACTATGGAGAATGCAAAAAGTTTTAAATGAAATGATTTCTTTTCTAATATTATGTCTTGTTAATTATTCCATATATTCTTCTCCACTAATATTCTTTATTTTCCATGGTTCATATGCCTTCTTCACTCTTAACTGATTATATTGCCTTGCAAACTAAAAACTAATCTTCTTACATTTGATATTCATCTAGATCTCCAGTCACTCTGTACAAGGTTTTTGAAATAGATTTCATTAAAATTATCTGCAGAACTACTATAATTATAGATTAGTAGTTAGGCTGATAATTCTTCTCTTTCTAAACTCTGATGTGGTCAATCTTTATCAAGATGTGATGGAATCTAGAACTGAAGAGGACCTAATTCAGAAGTTCTATTTCTCTGAGCTAACAGTATCCTTCATATAGTACATTCGCATTATATCAGTGTGTCAGGCCATTGTAGACATAAGATATTTTGGCTTTTATTGTTTTTTTTTTCCTTAGATCCTTTGGATCCTTTGTCTTAATAGAATAAATTAGCTTTAATAAAGATGTCTTCGTAGGCTGAGTTATTATTTAATATTAAAGATAAAGTCTAATATGGTGTTGCTTTCACCACCTGCAGAAAGGAAAAATGAAAGAAGCAGCCCAGAGATATCAGTATGCCTTAAGAAAATTTCCACGTGATGGCTTTGGAGACGAAATTCTATCTTTCAGAGATCTGAGGGTTTCTCTATACTTAAACCTATCCCGATGTCGGAGGAAAACTAATGTAAGCTCTTCTATTTTAATTTCATTAGGCTTCTAGTTTATTTGTTCAAAACTTGACTTATTGAAAATCTTTTGTTAGTAGGTGCTACATCATATTATCTCTGTTAACTTGCTTTTTTTAAAATTTGTATTTGTCCTGATGAAGAGTTCTTAAAATTATGCAGTCTTAGAGTTAGCTAAAGTAATATCATTGGCACATTTACCCTTTTGATTGAGAGGTAAAAATACGAAGTACTTGGAATCCAATCTAGCTTTGAGGTTGCTAAATACAGTGGTATGATTTTTCATAAGAGATGTCCCAATCATGTCAAAAACTGTGATGAAATGCTTTAACTATTGATGATAAAACAAATTGTAGTGTTTAGCTTATACACATTACTTGGTTTAAAGAAATGAATGCACTAATTTTTTTCAAGGTAACCGATAGATGGTAGAAAAAGCCCAGTTGATGCAGCTAATAGGAATTTCCAAATTTGTGTATATTTCATATACATGCAAAAGAAGTTAAGATAACTTGTATTTTATATAGCCTCCTTAACATAATGAAATATCACAATGAGCTTCACAAAGTAAACAGCACAAAATATGACAAACGCATGAGGAGCTATTAGATCAAATAACCATGGTTTGATTGATGAGATAGGTTTCAAGGAATTCCTTAGAAAGAGGAAGGTGAGGTATAGAGATGTGGGAGGAACTCCAGTACCTTGGAGAATTGCGGGACGGAGGAGATTACAGATTTAGGGAAGGGTCAGATCATGCAGGTATTGGGAGGGGGGTAATGAATAAGAATTCAAAAATCAAAGCATTACTTGATTGAGAGCAATGTGGATCAGCAACTCTGGGTTGACAGGAAAATAAAACCTGCACTAACCTTCCCAATATTCATGCCTGACTACTGTGCAGGACAAATGCAATCCATGCCAGTTTTCATCATTAACAGAAAATAACTGCAATTATTATACCAGACAATTAACAAATGACAGAAAAGATAGAATTTCTAATTTACTGCAGGGCAACTTGAACTTTAAACCCTCCATACCGGCGCACACTTATTTACAGTTTAAAAAAAAATGAAAGAAATTGTTTGACACATGATATAATTAGAAAAAATAGACTGAATGCCAAAAATCAATAATCTAGATTTCAAGAATGGGTGTGATTGTTTCACAGAGTTCCTCTTGATTTCTTGATGACATGTTGCTGTCTGTAAAGCAATGGTCATTCTTCACTTTGATCATGATCCAGCACATTTATCCAACATAAGTCTTGTTAGAATTTCTGTTCTTTGGAGCTTTCCAGGTTTTACTTTTCCCATACGTGGAGAGAAAGAGAGGAGAGAGGTGTTCAATTTGCAGGCTGTGGTGTCTCTTGCTGCCCTTACACTTCAGCTTTGTAACAAACTGCCTAATTAATCAAAGAGCTGTTGTCAGGCAGAATTTTCTTAACTGTCAATGCCACTGTCTGGAAGTATGTCTCTCACTGCTTTAAGAGTAACATTGTCTTGCCTCACGATTTTTTTTTTTCCAATTTGCAGAACTCCTCTAGTATTTCAGCTGTCTGTCCAGTTTCTAATATGGTTTGCCTTCTCAAAAATGAACAGAAAAGAGGTCTATTACAGCTAGATGTCACTGAAGGACAGCGTGTAGATGAGATTAGGAGGGCGAAAGAAAGATCCATAAGGAGCACCAGAGATTACAGTATGGCAGCAGGAAGAAAAGCCAGTACTATAATTCTTTTGCTATGATTACATAAGGGTGGAGCCAGGTGACATTAATTCCATCCATCTGGATCATGGTAAGAAACAGTGGGGGAGGTTGATGTAAAGGGTCAAAAGCTGCAGACCGATCAAGGACAGGGACAAAGTTTATCTTTGATAAAAGGTAATTTACCAGAGACCTGATTCAAAGAAAATTACGCATTTAAGGACTTGGGAAAGGAAAGAAAAGGCAGTTTTGAGTTGGAATGATTGTTTCCAAGGACAGTGTGGTCAAGAATAATTTTGGAAGGGGTGAAGACAACATACTTAAATGAAAGGGCGGTAGCAGTTAGACAGAACCAATTTAAGTGTTGGCTAATGAGCCAGAAGAGAAAATTAGGTGATCATTGGAACAAGAGGTGGATGTCATGCAATTTCATGCATTAGGGTAAGTATTAGTAGTTCTCAGTAATTCTAGCTTATTGGATGGTATTGGGTTTTGCGACAAATAAAATCTTGAGTTCCTCAAATTTGTTGTTAAAGTGAAGGTTATAAAGTGAACTCTGGTTATTTCTGCCATCCAGTGGTGAGCAATTCTTGTGGTTGAGAACTGACACGTTGGCTCAGTGATTAGCACTGCTGCCTCACAGCACCAGGGACCCGAGTTCGATTCTAGCCTCGGGAGACTGTCTCTGTGGAATTTGCACATTCTCCTCGTGTATGTGCGGATTTCCTCTGGGTGCTCTGGTTTCCTCCCACAGTCCAAAGATGTGTAGTTAGGGGCATTCGTCAGGCGAAAAAAAAAGGATGATAAGGTAGAGGAATAGGTCTGGGTGGGTTATTCTTCATTGGGTTGGTATGGACTTGTTGGACTGAAGGGCCTGTTTCTACACTGTAGGGATTCGAATTTTAAAAAAAAATCAAAACTTCATGTCTTTATTGATCCTTTCAGATGTACGAGATGGCTGTCAAAATGTGCATCTGTTGAGCCAGGGTAAAGTTTACTGTGAGGGAGAAGTAATCGTTTTATTGAGGATGAGTTCACAGATAGTAATGACAATATGGTTTAGTAAATCAGTTCCTGTAGAAATGTTGTGGCAAACGGGGCTGGGGGGGGTGGGGTGGGGGAGTCCAAGATGACAACGATCTAAGAAGATCGCACTGTAAAGCTCCGCATCACAGCACAAGCGGGACGAACCTTTCACCCGCCCAACCCAGGCCATCGCGATATCTTGGGACTCTGGAAAGATCGTGGAGTCCGAAGAAACTTCTAAAAGTTAACTTACCTGGAGTTCCTGCCGTCCAGAAATGCTAAAGAAGGGAGGTGGAGCATCCGAGGCTGGGTCTGCAGCTCAGCCTGCAGGATCCTCTGAGTCAATTACTTTCTAGGCCCTGGTGAACATGCTGGCAAAATCTCGAGAGATTCTGGGGTAACAGATTGAAGAGAAGCTGGCTCTAATCTCTGTCATGCTGCAGAGCATGAGCAGCAGCTGGGAGACCTGGAGAAGAGGACTGATGAGGTGGAGCACAGGGTGACAGTGGTGGAACCTGATGCCAGTTCATCCAAGGATAGGATCCAAGCCTTGGAGTTGCAGGTCTGTAATTTGCATGACCAAGTGGATGATCTTGAGAACAGGGGCAAGAGAAAAAAACATTTGGATCATCTGTCTGCCTGAGGGTAAGGAAGGTGAGCGGCCTGCGAACTTTGTTGAGGATTGGCTGCTGAAATTCCTTGACTTGGAGCTGGTATGAGAGGATTGAAGATGGAGAGGTCTCACCGGCTCGCAGCATGGAGATTGGGTCTGGGTCCATGTGTTTGTCCTCCCGGTGAGGTTCCATCATTACCGGGATAAGACGTGTCATGGAGGCTTCCAGAGTCCAGGGGAAGGATCCGAAGGCCCTAATTTACGAGGGCTCTAAGATCATGTTCTTTCAGGACTTCTCAGCGGTGGTGATACAGAAACGAAAATCTTATGACGGTGTCAAGAGAAGACTGAGAGAGCTTGGGATTCAGTACTCCCTGAGGTGTCCGGCGGTGCTTCGGTACACCTTAGGTGGATCCATATGTCTCTTTGACATGTATAAAAAGTGTTGTTTGGGTATGTCTTTATCGATTTGTAAAAGAAACGTAGGAAGTCCAGTTGGAACTTAATTTTTCTATTTTTTTTCTGTTGATAATACTTTCATTTAAACTATGATTGGCGATGATTGAGATGTTCATTTTCAATTTCTAAGTTAGGATATACCAAAGGATGGGTATTTATTCCCTTTTTTTAAAAAAAATGTTTCTTTATTCATACTGGTATTCAATGGTGTTTTTACTCTTTTCTGCTTGCATTTGCAGTGTGGCTCTAGCTAGGAGAAGTGAAGGTGGCTGGGATAGTTAGTTGAAAATGTGTTGCTGGAAAAGCGCAGCAGGTCAGGCAGCATCCAAGGAACAGGAGAATCGACGTTTTGGGCATGAGCCCTTCTTCAGGAATGAGGAAAGTGTGTCCAGCAGGCTAAGATAAAAGGTAGGGAGGAGGGACTTGGGGGAGGGGCGTTGGAAATGCGAGAGGTGGAAGGAGGTCAAGGTGAGGGTGATAGGCTGGAGTGGGGTGGGGGCGGAGAGGTCACGAAGAAGAATGCAGGTTAGGAAGGGGGATTTGAGTGAGATAAGGTGGGGGGAGGGGAAATGAGGAAACTGGAGAAATCTGAGTTCATCCCTTGTGGTTGGAGGGTTCCCAGGTGGAAGATGCCTCCAACCGTCGTGTTGCCATGGTCTGGCGATGGAGGAGTCCAAGGACCTGCATGTCCTTAGTGGAGGAGTTGAAGTGTTGGGCTATGGGGTGGTTGGTCCGGGTGTCCCAGAGGTGTTCTCTGAAACGTTCCGCAAGTAGGCGGCCCAATATAGAGGAGGCCACATCGGGGGCAGCGGATGTAATAGATGATGTGTGTGGAGGTGCAGGTGAACTTGTGGCGGATACGGAAGTGTCCCTTGGGGCCTTGGAGGGAGGTAAGAGGGGAGGTGTGGGCGCAAGTTTTGCATTTCTTGCGGTTGCAGGGGAAGGTGCCGGGAGTGGAGGTTGGGTTGGTGGGGGGTGTGGACCTGACAAGGGAGTCACGGAGGGAGTGGTCTTTTCGGAACGCTGATAGGGGAGGGGAGGGAAATATGTCCCTGGTGGTGGGGTCCGTTTGGAGGTAGCGGAAATGACGGCGGATGATACGTTGGACGTGGAGGTTGGTAGGGTGGTAGGTGAGGACCAGTGGGGTTCTGTCCTGGTGGCGGTTGGAGGGGCGGGGCTCAAGGGCGGAGGAGCGGGAAGTGGAAGAGATGCGGTGGAGGGCTTCGTCGACTACGTCTGGGGGGAAATTGCGGTCCTTGAAGAAGGAGGCCATCTGGGTGGTACGGTTTTGGAACTGGCCCTCCTAGGAGCAGATGCGGCGGAGACGAAGGAATTGGGAATATGGGATGGCGTTTTTACAGGGGGCAGGGTGGGAGGAGGTGTAGTCTAGGTAGCTGTGGGAGTCGGTTGGTTTATAATAAATGTCTGTGTCAATTCGGTCACTCGAGATGGAAATGGAAAGGTCTCGGAAGGGGAGGGAGGAGTCTGAGACGGTCCAGGTGAATTTGAGGTCGGGGTGGAAAGTGATGGTAAAGTGGGATAGTTAGTTGCCCCCTCTGGGCAGGGGGTGAGTTCTCCTATTCAGCACTGTTGGTGCTTTAAATGTTGGTTTGTGGATCATGTGACATTAAGGCTCAGTGGTTTGTGGTTCGGGTTCCTTTTTTCTGAAATTTTAAATGTTATGGCTAATTACTTGATTAAGTGGTGTACCTGAAATATCAAGGGAAGTCACTCACCAATTAAGAGGAAGAAGGTACTGTTGAGTCTTAGAAAGGAGGTGGATATTGCTTTGTTACAGGAGACACATTTGGATGACAAGGAGCATCTTAAATTACAGCAGAATGGCTTTAACTGAGTTTATTTTTTATCATTTAATACCAGAAGTAAGGGACTGGCTATATTGGTTAGGAAGAATCACCCACTTAAGTTGTTAGAATGTACTAAAGAGACACACGGGAGGTTTGTAATGCTTAAAGCCTCAGGCAATGGGGAGGATATTTGGGAGAATGCAAGGAAGATATC
This sequence comes from Chiloscyllium punctatum, assembly GCF_047496795.1. Classification (NCBI taxonomy): domain Eukaryota; kingdom Metazoa; phylum Chordata; class Chondrichthyes; order Orectolobiformes; family Hemiscylliidae; genus Chiloscyllium; species Chiloscyllium punctatum. Next base: position 67,809,216 of record NC_092748.1, read on the forward strand.
AATTTGCAATAGGACCCATGCTTTACAGTTTAAGATTCTCCACAGGGTCCACTCAGGCCATTTGTCAAAATTTAAAGCTGGGGTATCTTCAGCATGTCCCAAGTGCAAGGTCTGTACGGGCACTCTGGTCTTGCATATTGGAGTGCTGTGGCAGGTGCAATGTTGAGGATTTTGGGTGTAAGGGTGGAGAAGAACCCTATCTTGCTCCTTCTGGGCCTGCCCACTGAACTCCCTGCAGGCACGCATAAGAAAAAAACCTTTCAATATTCTCACCTTCTGTGCAAGAAAGAATATCTTGCTCGGTTGGATATCCGAAAAAACCCCAGGCCTATTGGGTTGGCAGAAGATTGTAATGGAGCATATATTCCCTTGGACTTTCTTACAAATATGGTACACCACAAAACTGAGAACTTTCTAAGACATGGCAACCCCTTTTTTGAATACGTGGACAGAGTTTGGAATATCTGTCACACTAACAAGGGCTTTTATATAGCCGTAACAATTGTGTTTCATGAGTCCAATGTCCAGAGAGGAGGAACTGTGAACATATGAGTGTTTTGTTTGGCTGGGCTTGAGTTATTACTATTTATTAGTTTGTTGTTGGTTATTATTTACTAAGTTAACTAAATAGTCAGGTTGTGTTATTTTTTATTCTGTGTTTTTCTATATATGCTTATACATTTGTACATGAGGGTGGGTTGGTTTCCTTCTACTTGTGCTTTTTTTTGGTATTGTTTTGAATTGTATTCTGATAAAAATATATTTTTAAAAAAAACAGGACTGAAAGCTCCATGATTAGGATTTTGAAATAGGGCCGTAACAAATTACCTTTTCACCTTTTCTAGGTAAAGGATTGGTGCCAAGTGATTAAATGAAATGATGGATTTTGTTAATTGATAAAATGGGATTGAGCAAGACAACATGAGGTTGCAAGGTCAAGAAGCTGGTTCTGACCAGCTAACACGAAGGAAGAGTTTGAGGACTATGCACGCCCAGCATGGGTTTCTCTCATTTAATGTTTTAGATGGGATAGTTACAATAACAAACAAAATGAGATTAACATGCATTTTTGAGGGCAAAGAGTTTACTTTTAATTATTGACAAAAAGGTCGAGTCAGAGGTTTCATTGATGCAAAATTATACAAATATAATTTACATTATTCTTCAATGCAGCTGGATTCTCTCAATTTGCCATAACTACTGTATGATAATGCATGTAATCTTAACAGCTTAAAACCTACAGATTCACTGGGTTCAAATATATGTAGTCCTTCAAGGTTGGATTTGTTGAATCCTCTGTTTAGCTCTCAAATGCTTGTCTTCACTGGAATCACTTTCTTCAGTTGCACTCTTCTTTTCATTTACAGCCATCTTATAAAATGCATCACTATAGTATTTATACATCTATCAGAATTACCCTGCCTTAACTTTGCTTATGCTTCAGGAGAATTTTATACTTTCTGAAAAAATCATAGCACTGTGGAAATTAAGTGGCTGTTTCTTCTTTGCTTCGATATTCCAAGAGGAGGAATTTTTTTTAGATTCTGTCAGAATTTATAGAAAACTCAAATATTTAGAGTTTGGAAATGGTTATCCGAACCACCAAGGTTTTTCTGTCATCTGTTTTGGTGCAAAACCAGAACCACTGTTGCTGTAAGAATCCTGAATGCTTATTTTAGAACTAGAAATCCGTTTATTAGACACTAGTGACATCAATTTGTATGGAAATCTGGTTTTCCAACTTTTGATTTCTTTATAATTCAGCATAACTGTGCAAGTAAAGCATATAGTATATACTAAACTACAGATTTTGGATAACCAAATTTGTGCTACCCATTTTATAAGAGAGCTTGTCTGCCTAATCTGTAATTATTTAGCACATTCCTAGCTACCCTCCAAAAAGAACCTCAGTTCTCAAAATTATTTTAGGTTTCCAGAATTTTAACTGTTTTTGAAAATCTATTCTCTTTGTTAATCTGGATATAAATAATTTTTCTAACAATCCTGAAATTTGCTTTTTATTAGCTTGAATTTGTGTTCACTTGTTCTACTCTTAAAGTTTTTCAGTTTGCAAGTCCAAGTCACTGGGCTTTCCTTCATAACATAGCCTTATGGTTTTTGGTTTAGCACATTTGCAATTCTTAGGATTTTAATTATTTTGTTTTGCTCTGGATGAATTTGCTTGCTGAGCTAGAGGGGTTTGTTTTCAGACATTTTATCACTCGGTAACATTATCAGTGAGCCTCGAGTGAAGTGCTGATGTATGTCCTGCTTTCTATTTATGTGTTTAGGTTTCCTTGGGTTGGTGATGTCATTTCCTGTTCTTTTTCTTAGAGGGTGGTAGATGGTGTCCAAATTGTTGATAGAATTCCAAATGCCATGCTTCTAGGAATTCTCATGCATCTCCCTGTGTTGTCCCATTCGAACTGGTGTCCTTCCTCCTCTTTATGTAAGGATACTAGTGATAGTGAGTCATGTCTTTTTGTGGCTAGTTTTCTGCCTGTTTGTCCAGTGTACTGCTTGTTAAGGTTCTTGCAGCCTATTTGCTATGCTTTTTTCCTAAGCACCTGTTTAGATGTGTTTCTGCATTTTCTTCTCTTTATACAGGTAGCCACTTTACAAGTCCTGTAAGGAAAAAGAGGGAGATTTACTTTCTCTCAGAGTTTATAACTTAAAAATGCTAGAGAAATGCATTGCTAATATCATACCTTTTCATGGATCTACCCTCATTTGTTTGCACTTAGTTCTTCCCTACTGCCGAGAAGAAAATTTAGATTAGGTTACGTACAGTGTGGAAACAGGCCCTTCGGCCCAACAAGTCCACACCGACCCTCCAAAGAGCAACCCACCCATTCCCCTACATTTACCTAACCTGCACATATTTGGACTGTGGGAGGAAACCCACGCAGACATAGGGAGAATGTGCAAACTCCACACAGATAGTTGCCTGAGGTGGGAATTCAACCTGGGTCTCTGGCGCTGTGAGGCAGCAGTGCTAACTGCTGTGCCACCACCACCCCCCTGCTCCTGATGCTGATTTTGAATGATGGTCTCTGGTGTGGCCATAGAGTAAGATTATATCAGAATGGTTCTTAAGGCTTGTTCCCTCCTACATATATGCAACTTAATTTGCTTTTGCAATATCCCTGAAAGAAAAATAATGGTTTTTTTTCTGAATCCATATCTATTTTAATCCTCTGGCTTCAACTGTTGCCATTATGTCAGTTTGTTTTTAATACTTAATGTCTTTCACTGTCCCTTCTTCGGCCTCAGCTGTTTACTATACAACTGAAGTCTTAACTAGTTGTTTCGAGGGGATCCTATAATTATGCAGCCACCTTATTGAATCTGTGTTTTTAAAACAGTCTTCTGGACCCAAAAAAATGGCACTTGTGTGTGGTGTGTATGTTGTTATGGTCTTGCTGCTAATTGAACAATTTTCACTGAATTAACTGTTTTCTTCAGAATTTCACTTTTCTCTCTTCTGTTAATCAACCCTAGCTCTATCTTACATTGGAGTGTCATTTTTTACTCTGTGCCCCAACCATATCCTACTAATTTTGTCAACCATTACTTTAATCAAGTATTTGACTAATTCTCGTAATTACACCCACACTGAAGTTGTTATGTTCCACTTGCCCAGTTCATTTTGCAAAACCATATCCAGTACTTGCTCAATGGGACTAGAAACCCACTGTTCACATTTCAGAAATTGCTTGTTCTAATACCCCTTTAGACTTTGTAATGTGTCTCTACTTCCATCTCATTCCAACTTCTTGTTAGAATTAGAAAATCTTTACTTGCTTTTTCCCAGTCAACTTTAGGTCTTCATGCTGTAAAGTTTAGTTGTTCCTTTGAATAAGCTCTCTGAAGTGCAAGTCATTATTCATAAAACAGATTATCCATGCTTGAATAAAAAACCAAATGGTGCAGACACAGAGCAGCGAGAGAAGTACTGTTTCTTTTCCTCTCTTTGGATGCTGCCAGATTTGCTGGGTTTCTCCAGCATTCTGTTGTATTTGTCCTGTCTTTTCCACACTAGGTCATTTTTTCTTTCAGAAATTTCCAATTTGGGCAAGATTTCACATTCAGTATATCCACTTTTGCCTTTTTTACTCCAGGACTTTGGAATGGCAGAGGAATTTGCTTCTAAGGCATTGGAATTAAAGCCAAAATCATATGAAGCTTACTATGCAAGAGGAAGGGCAAAAAGGAGCAGCAGGTGAGAAGTGCCATACATGCTTCCTAGAGTAGTCTTTGCATCTCCTGCGACACAATCAATCATACAAAAGAATATATGGGGGATGCGCTGAAAAATGTTGAAATGGAATTCACTACATACTGAATATTTCCTTTCTCTAGGCAATTTTCTGCAGCTCTTTCAGATCTACAAGAGGCTGCTAAGCTTTGTCCTAACAACAGAGAGATTAAGAGACTCCTGGCTCGGATAGAAGAGGAATGTAAACAACTCAATAGAGCACAACAACAGAAACAGCAGTGTCAGCAAAATACTGAATCTGATAATGAAGAGGAATTACTACACCAACACATTGACAGCTCATTGTTTGGCATTGATGAAGTTGATGAGGTTAGTGTTGGACCACTTAATCAAATTCAACCTACATCATCAAAGCTTCAGCATTCTACAAGTCCAGTTGTGTTTAAAAAAGGACTTCAAGACGATGCAAGTTCTCAACAGAATCCACGGGCTGTCTCTCCACAGAATAAATCTAAACATAGATTCTTTCAGGAACCACTTACACAGCAAGGTCTCATTACTCAGCCTCCCAGACAAGCTCAAATTGTGAAAACAAACCAGCATATGATTTCATTACAAACTGGAGGAAGAATTACAAGTTCTCAACACAGTAATAAAACTCCACCACAGTTTCCTCCAGGCCCCTTGCCCAGAAATAGAAATACTCAACAACTAGAGTATGCAGTCAATAGCAGAATATTGTCTGGGACTTCTGGAGACAGGATGGCTTCAGCTCAGTCTGTGCAGCTGCAGCAGAATGAACATACAAACGTGCCAATACCATCAGAAAGTCTACTTGTTCAGCCCCAAGTGACTATGGATTTATCCAAAAATGTAGGTGAAGAAGTACAAGTGAAGTCTTCAGTTGTTTCTGGTTCTATAAGCAGTCTAGCCTCTGACAGTGGGCAAACTTCAGATATTCACCTCAGAAACAGCCTGGAATGTAATATGGAGAAGTCCAACCTGAGTGGAGCTGAATGCAGACCAAGGACTACACCATTTATGGGAATAATTGATAAAACAGTTAGATCCCAGCAGCATCAGTCCACCAGTCAACCGATTCGAATGTGGAATGATCAATCAATAGAAGGAGTTGTTACAAATGCTACAATTCCTGCTGGTCAGAATGTTCACTGTGAACCACAGTTTCCTAAAACTGTTAGTGCCTATGATGATCATAAAAAACTTCCAACTCTAGGTTCTGCTGGAAATCTTCACAACGGAATGCATTCCACCACAAACTTGAAAGAACCGAATCCATCCTTGATGGTTCTACAGAGTTCTAAGTCACAATCTCTGATTGCAAGAGATACACATTCAAGTAATAATACTCCATTAAAACCAAAGCAATCTTTTATAGAATCTAATGTATAAACTAGACTGTGTACTGGTAAGCCATAGTCATTTATCTTTGTTTAATTTGTATTCATCTGTAAGATAATTAGCAGTCTTTTGAGCCTGCCTTACTATTCAATGATCATCTATCTCAGTACCCTGTTTTCACTTTCTTCATATAACCCTTAGCCCTAAGAACTATATCTAAATTCGCCAAAACATTTAATGTTTTGGCCCCGTACATGTTGGTTATAAAAAGGTAAGCTTTAACTTAGCTGGCTTTTGCACTGATTCTTGTAATATTGCGTTTAACACAATGTATAATCGCACTTTAAATACAAATTATAAAATTGCCAAGTGCTTTTGCTGTAATTTTTTAAAATCTTATATGCAGAACATATACATTTTTTAACTTAAATGTTAAAAGGAAGATATAGATTCAGTGAAGAATCACACTGCATTTTTTTTAAAACATCCAGCTGTTGGTCAAACTTCACTTCTATGATTTTATGTAGTCTTGAAAAACTTCATGAAGTACTCAGCTAAATCAACAATATGTTGCACTAATTAAATGTGTAAAATAATCACACTATTACCAGTTTCCCAATACTAACTTTATTTATTTCCTTAAACTAAACTGCTAATAATTTATTCCTTATAGCATATTGTATTACCTAACAGAGGAAAAATTTCTGGTAAAGTACTGTCAAACAGATTGTGTAATTCCTAATGTTTGATTAAATCTCTTTCTTAGAACATATCCAAAAATAAAAGTATATTCGAATATTTATGGGTTATGAATGGTCTTTGGTTGTCAACTGATTTTCATAAACACACACTTTCCAGACAAACCAAACTTGGGCTTTGCATGTTCTCAGGAACCTCCCAAATCAGAGATTGATGTAAAAACTGTTTTTCTACATCAAATAGCATATAAATCTAAATTATGCTTACAATTTTCTTACTACAGGATATTATTTCCACACAAGCTGTCAAATATTATTATAGCTACCACCTACTTTGTATGCTTTAAAACTTAAATTTAACTTTTTTGAAATTGTATGGTACAGTTCAATAGTACAGTACTACAATTGAAAATCAAGAGAAAGAAACATTTAAATACAAAACTAACCCAAGATTTAATTGCTTCCTTGGTTTGCTGGCATTCGTAATACTTGTTGGCCTTCTTTCCAACGGTCAATAGCCATTTTAAGGGTTCTGTTGGGTGTTATTAAAGATGTTTCCAATGGCTTATTTGTCATTGGACTTGTACGTTTTTTAGTATTAATCCAGCTCTCAATTGCTTCTCTCTCATAAGAATAGCCATCTATCAAATGAAAATATTTTTAGTAAGTGTCAGTTTCACAACTAAATACTAAAGCCCTACTGGTTAATTGAGTCAGTGAGAGCAAACATAAATAGTATTCACTTTTCAACAATGAGGTTCCTCATTGAAACACATTCCAAAGTACTTTACCATCTTACTCTGTAAGGAGGTTACAACTATTTTTGGTTTGATGTAGGAGAAAGCTGAAGTAAATATCCCAGATAGCAACTTCAGCAGTTTTAAAGTGTAGTCTGTCTATCCAATTCAGAATAGTGGTTAGTGGTTCAACTTTGACTTCGACTTTTAGATTATATATATATAATTTAATTTGCAGACTGAGGGGCTGAAATTCATGCTTGGATGGACAGAGGAACCTCGGGTGTTTCCAACACTGATCACATCTTTTATTCAGTGATTATAAGTGAATTCGGCTTACTGAAATGCTGCCAAGAACAGTCCTGAACAAGACTCCAGATACTGATCTCTCTCCCCACACTTTCCCTGGTGTTCTACACAGGTGTACCCTAAATCCCCCTTCCCCAGATAAGCAGTGAAAAGGTTGCAGCAGTCTTACTGTTGCTGTCCAGTGTGGCTGGATGAGAGTGCATGGGTAGAGCACGTGATGAGTAGAGTTAGTGCTATGAATGCATGTGATTTCATTTAAATGGGTTAATGGGAACATGCAGAGGTTTATAATGTGATATAGTAGGGTCGACCTTTACATGAGCTCTCAATACCTGAAGCAATCACTGGATTAGTCATGATCTCCCGTGATATTGGACAGAGGAATTCATCTGGTACTTCAACACACACAGATTCCATTTTGGCTTTTAGTTCCTCAATTTTTCGCATTACTTTGTTACGCAGTCCAAGTGACTCTGTAAAAATTATATGAACAGCAAAAACTTGTCTAAGAGGCTGCTACTAATAAGTCACATACACAAATGAAAATGTTCTTCCATATTCTTTTAGGTAAATATTTTGGACAACTTGATACATACTATGATGGCAGTTTTGAACTTCAAATCTGAACTACAAGTTATCCAACTTGATTTTAATGCATGTGATTTCTGAAATGAAATGGCTTCTCTTACACCAGTTATAGGCTCCCTGGTTCCTGAATGAGAATCTACCCTGTTCATCTGCTAAAAGTCGGTGAGTAGTCACAGGTGAGGACAGGTTGTGAAGTTGATGAACCATTTGGTTAGTTACACATTAACAATCACTATCTACCAATTATTTGACAACAGATGCATGAGGTCCAAATGGGTGAGGTCCAAATGCTCAGCACCGGTCTCAGGATCTTAATGAGAAGAGGCTTCAGACCGGACTAGATTAACTTCGCATCACTAGTTCACATGCTTTTGCTCTTCGATAAATGAATTCTTTATGTCTAACCAATCACACTTTCATGACCCCATTCCTAATAATTTTCAATTGCTGCTTGGTTCACAGCTCAAGACCATCCTAGATTACTTCACTTGACGAAGGAGCAACGCTTTGAAAGCTTGTGATTTGAAATAAACCCTGTTGACGTGTGACTTCTGACTTACTTCTGGATTAAAGTCACCAATGACATCTATCCTGTGAATCTACCTTCTTCCAGTTTCCAATGCTGCTGTGACCAGCCTCATGGTTCCACTCAAATTTCCTACTGCACTCAGCTCACCTCCAACAATGGCTGTCATCTTTTCACCCTCACAATAAACTTGACATTTCCCCAATGTTCCATCATAAGTTGCTGCTTCAACTATATTAGATCCCTCTTTGAAATCACCTGTTGGTACAGATTCAGTATTGCATGTTAACATTACTTTGCAATATTTTCAAGGATCTAACTACCATCACTGGCTGCAAGATTTCTTGAAAAGCAGTTATGGACAGCCCAGAATTTATTTCACTTGAATATCAAAAAAAACATAAATACTTGCACTGCCTTACTTCATGTACACAAACCCTTATCTAAGTCTTGCATCATTGCATTTGATTTCATTAGCTCCTTACTATTCAGGCATTTGCTTTCTAACATGTATTAAGACTAAAATTCTGACACCTCCATCCTCTTCATTTGTTGTTACGTCCTCAAGTTCCAAAGTCATATTATCCCCGATTTTCTGATGGCCTGTGTGAGGACCTGCAGAATCTCTACTGTAGCAAAGGAATTGCCTAGGAAACTGAAGATTCTGTTGGGCAATTCCTCTGTGCTTGAGCCCTCCAAATGTATCCATTTTAAATACAAACGTTTGGAGGGTTCTGATGAAATTAAACTAATAGTTACTCAGGAACAATTAACAATTAAATAGATGGTATAATTTCTGAGTTGAATTCAACTGACCCTATACTGTACTTAAACCTCCAACTGTACTGTCCTGAGACCATTTGCCCCCCCACCCACAGCAAACTACTGTAAACTTGCATCACTTATCTGGCCACCTTGCATCCTACGCATCTGCTACCCTAACCTCACACTTGCCTTATACACTTACCATTTGACAGCAGTTGATAAAGTGGCTGTTTATAATTCTGGATCATTTAACTTCAGAATACAGAAGCACACTGTCGTGATGAGGTAGTGGTTTGCCTTACACAGACAGTTCTTTATGATAAGAGAACTGTCAGAATGGAAATATGGCTCTGGAAAATCCATCCATTCATATAAATTCCTGATCCTTGTTTCAACAGTTACAGACGTTAAACTCTACATCCGTACTAGCTAATTTAATGTTGTGCCATTTAATATGATCATGGCTGATCCTCAGTTTCCATGATATTGCTTTTTGCTCCTCATATCCCTCACTGCCTTTAAAATCAGAAAAATATTCTCTTTCTTAAACATATTCAGCATCTTGGCCTCCACAGGCTGACCACCCTTTGAATGAAAAAGTGCCTTTGCATCTCAGTCCTAAATAGTCTCAAGATAGGGGTTGGACCACAGCCCTGGTTCTTGAAAGCAACAGGCTTAGTCCTGTTAACACCAATAATGGCTAATTGAATTATCTTGTGTACAGTACATTTATTTCATAGATCTTACCAACTTTCAAATCGTTCTGAAGATTTTCTTTAGTAAGACTCAACAATTCCTGACCATCAATGTTGTTCGATTTGAAAACATCGATTAAATCTTGCAGCTCTTCTCCTGAAAGCCACCAAGAGACCTCATCTTCTGACCAGTGCTGAACAGAACGTCTAAGTTTTCCCGATAATTCATTATCTTTAAGAAAACATACAAATTTGATGTTTTATCCATATTTTTCACTTACCCTTTACACGTCCTTTATGTCAACGATTTCAATATGTTTGAGATGAAATTCTAAAGTTAAATACAAACCAGAATTGTCCTTAAATCCAATTTTCCAAATGTGCACAGTTTTATCCATAGAGCCAGTTGCAATTAGGGGGAGATCACGTGCAAATGCACAAGCCGTCACATACCTGAAAATGTTAAAAAATTTATGCATAAGAAAAACAGACAAAACATACAAAGTCAAAGATTGTACAGCAGATAGTTCACTGTGTCAGGAGAATGGTCTCCTAAATCCAATCATTCAAATTAATTATGCAGGACTGAGTTAGCTTTAATATTACCTGCTACCTTTGAGACTCTAGTTACTATGTGAAAGGTCTGAGAGAATGTTTTCCTTAAGCACATCATACTGTAATGGTGGTAGTGAAAAGATTCTGAAAAACTGAAATCACTACTTCAAAAGCTTAAAAAATCTCTTGCAAGAATAAAATGTCAATCTTTCTGCCAAGTGTAAAATCTGTTGGTTTCACACAACAAACGATCTGAAACTGTGACTGACCCAGTTTGCCAGTGAAAATATCGCAGAGAAGGCCCCACGTCTGCTGGTGCCCAGAACCAAGAATATGTACAAAACAATTAATACAAAACGGCTGAAACTTGCCCTTCCGAGCAGACCAATTTTGGCACAAAGATTTAGTATCTTTTACGGTTATCACACCACATGGGACGTATGAAACAAACTAAATCGGCAAAGATCTTACAGCCTAGATATCTGATAACGTGCAAGTGATGCCTGATTCTAAAGCCTGAGCTATTTTTCCATTGATTGCTGGAAACATGACAATCACCTGCATTTCACTGTTGTTCCCAAACATCAATGTGGAAGTGAGCATCATTCATCCTGCAACATATTCCCTTACATCCCAAACTCAACATAGACAATTCCAGTGATATGAAATCTAAATTCCTATAGCAAAGCACTGTAAAAGGACTGATCTGTAGCGAGTTAAGTAGACTCCCTATTGCTATTGCCAAATAGAGCATTTTCAGGGCTTCTGTGGAAATCTATACCCTGCTAGATGAAGGGATCCAGTACCTAATCCAGATGTACATTAAGGTGGCTAGCTCACAGACTACAAAGGCCCTGATAGGGTCTCAAAACTCAGCCAGATGCGAAGTGTGGATTTGTTCTACAGAACATCTGGGTCCTAAGAAAGCACCCTGAAGCTGCTAATCTGAGAAAGGATTATACCTTTTAGTCCAAACCAACTGCTTCGTCCCTAAAATAGTAAATAGCACAGAAGAAACACTTAACAAAAATACCAACAGACCTATGAATAAACTTAACAAGCAGTGGTCTCAATTGTTCTACAAGATCTGACTGTAATGAAGGTACGTTAAATAAAGGAAGCCATTCAGTGGGTCACAGGAGAAAGTCCCCAGAAATGCTCTTTCTGGATCCAAGGAACTCTACTAGAAAATTATCAATATTACGGATTGCCATACCTACTCAGCCAAACAATGACTCTGGAAGCAATAGGTTGGTAGAACCTATGGCCTATAACATTCTGGAATATATCTTCTATAGAATCATTCGTTTTGTTGAGTCATTGTTCTCAGGTAAGTGGAATTCTGATCTAATTAGTTACTATATTCAATTTTTAGCCCTCTGGTATGCATTGAGGCTGGATTTCAGAAGAAAAAGGTGGAAGAAAGATAAAAGCAGAGACCACATGGTCAAAGAAAGAAACCTATACTGCTGTCTGACAGCAGTGAATCTCCACAGCTACTACCATTGCTGTTTGAGTTCAAGTATCTCTGGACATTGGAATGCATCTAAGATAGATTAACAAACAGCAAATTTCACAGCTGACCTTGGAGAAACCTGTGTGGAAAAGCTCACAGTACAGGATAAGCTAAGTGCATAATTTTTAAGTGTAACCTTGCTGTAAATCTGTAATAGTGAGTAGAGTGGGGTTTTTTATTGTATGTTTTACAGAGATCTATCTCTTGATTAAAAATATAAAACACAGGTACTAAGTTAGCCTGGAGCAGCGTTTTTTAGAGCAGTAAGATGGTGCTATTTTCTGGGCCTGTAGACTGTTCAGATGCAAAGATGGCCTTTAGTAAAGTAGTCTGCTTGTCCTGTTGGATGTGGGAGATTAGGGAGAGTTTCCATGGTACTGATGTCTGTAAGAAGTGTGTTTGATTGCGAATCCTATCAGATCACTTGGATTGGTTGGAATGGCAGTTAGAGGTAATGAGGAATTTACAGGATCTGGAAGGTGTGATGGATGAAAATTACAGGAAGGGAGAAAAACCACTGATACAGTCAGGTAGATGAGTTACCTCCAGGAAAGGTAGAAGAGGGAGACAGGTAGTGTAGGAGTCTCCTGTGGCTATCCCCATCTCAAACAAGTATGCTGTTCTGGAAAATATAGGGGGTGATGGACTCTCAAGGGAATGTAGTGCACACAGCCAACTTTCTGGCACTAAGACTGGCTCTAATGTAACAAGAGGTTCCAAGTGATCAATTGTGATAAGGGACTCTCTAGTCAGGAGGCACAAACGGACGTTTCTGCGGCCAACAGTGAGAAATCAAAATGGTTTGTTGCCTCCCTGGTGCTAGGATCAAGGATATCACAGAATATTCTCAAAAGAGAGTGGGGCCAGCAGGAGGTCATTGTATATATTGGAACAAACGACATAGGAAGGGAAAAGGATGAGATCCTGAAGGGAGAATATAGGAAGTTAGGCAGGAATTTGAAAAGGAGGTCCTCAAGGGTGGTAATACCTGGATTACTCATGGTGCTGAGCTACTGAGAGCAGGAACAGGAGGATAGAGCAGATGACTGCATGGCTCAGGAGCTGGTGCAGGCTGAATTGGCTGGACTGTTTTCCCCGGACCGTCAAGAGGCTGAGGGGTGACCTTGTAGAAATTTACACAATCATGAGGGTAGGGTAAATAGACAAAGTTCTTTGCCCTTGGATGCAGAAGTCCAGAACTAGAGGGTGCGGGTTTAGGGTGAAAGGGGAAAAATTTGAGACACCTAAGGGGTAACTTGTTCACACATTTTTGGAATGAACTGCCAATGGAAATGGTGGAGGCTGGTACAATTAGAACATTTAAAAGACATCTGAGTAGCTATATGAATAGGAAGGGTTCAGAAGCATATGGGCCAAGTGCTGAACAAATGGGACTAGATTAATTTAGGATATCTGGTCTGCATGGACGTATTGGACCAAAGACTGTGCTGTACATGTCAATGACTAAATCCAAGCGCAGCTTTTGTGGACCAGTATTCACCCTATGGGATGAAGGAACTGATACGGAATCTTGCAAGATCAACGTCAGTCACACATACTGCCACTGATCTCAATGCAATCACTAGTAACAAACAATGTGGATAAAGGGGAACCTGTGGGTGCAGTGCATTAGATTGTCAGAAGGCAAGTTACCAAGTTCCTACACAAAATAAGAGCCCATGTTATGGGGGAAGAGATTAAAACATATTTGCTTGAGGATTCATTAGTTACTAGTAAAAAAAAAGTAGGCATAAATTAGTCATTACAGATTGATAAGGTGAAGAATGGAGTACCACAAGAATCAGTGCTGGATCTCACCTATATTCTGCTTCAATTACTTACAAAAAGAGACAGAATATATGGTCGCTATATTTGCTGATGACCCAAAATAGTTAGGAAAATAAGTTGTAAAAAGGATATAAGTAGTCTGTGAAACATTATAGTTAAAGAAAGTGGACAAAAATTTGGCCTTTTTTTTGCATTCAGGGGATATGGACTTCCCTGGCTGGGCCAGCAATAATCACCCATCCTTTGAAGGCCTTTAAAAGTGGTGAGCTGACTTCCTGAATCACACTATTCCATTTAGCGCAGGTACATCCACAATGCTGTTAACCGAGCTACACTGAAGGAATGGTGGCAATAATGAGTGGCTTGGAGGGGAACTTGCAGGTGGTAGTGTTCCCAAGTATCTGCCATTCTTAACCTTCTGAAGGATAACAATCATGAGTGTGAGATACTGCCTAAGAACCCTTGGAGGACTTCTGCAGTGCTTCTTGTAGTGTTTTGTTGGAGATGCACTCAATTGGTAAATGGGGGTATTCCATCACACTCCTGACATGTCTTCTAGAAGAGAATATCCTTTATTGTCACATGTATTCAACTACATTGTTCTAGATGGTGGGTAGGATTTGGGGAATCAGGAAATGAATTACGTGCTGCAGGATTCCTAGCCTCTGACATGCTCTTGTAATCATGGAATTTATACAGCTGATCCAGTTCAGTTTCTGGTCAATGGTAGTTTCCATGATGTTGATAGTCTTTGAGGATCATAGGGGGAGATGGGAATTGTCTAGTTTGGCAGAAAGAGTAGAAAAGCATGATGTTATTTGAATGAAGATATTTTGCATAATTCATGCAATACAGGAATCAAGGTAATCTAGCACATGGGCTTATTTCAAGTGGAGGAGTGGAACAAAAAAGCAGGATCAAAACCAGAAATTGCTGGAAAATCTCAGCAGGTCTGGCAGCATTTCTGGAGAGAAAACAAATTTAACATTTCAGGTCCAGTGATCCTTCAGAGCAAAGGAGTAGAATGTTTGTTTCAATTGTTCGAGTCTACATCTAGAGTATGGCGTATAGTTTTGGTCTCCTTGTTCAATAGGATACAATTACATTTGAAGCAGTTCATTTGACTCATTCCTGAGACGAATGTTGTTATGAACAAAGGTAGTGTGGAGTTTAGAAGAATGAGAGATGAGAATTTAGAAATGATAACAAAAGGAAATAAAAGACAATATTAAACTAAAGCTAATGCATACAAAATGGAAAAGATTACTAGTAAACTAGAGGATTGGGAAATCTTTAAAGATCAACAGAAAGCCATAAAAAGAGCTATAAAGAAAGCAAAGAAAGGTTATGAGAGTAAACTAGCTCAGAATATAAGAACAGATAGTTTCTACAAATTCATGAGAAGTCAGATTTAATAATGGGAAATGGGGAAATTGTGGGAGATGTTGAAGAGGTATTGTGTGTTGATCTTCACAGTAAAAGACCCCAGTAACATGCCAAAAATTGATAATGAGGCTTTGGCAGGTGAGGACCTACAAACAATTGTTATCAGTAAAGAGGCAACGTTGGGCCAGCTAATGGGGCTATAAGTAGACTGGTCTCCTGGCCCTGATGGAATGCATCCCAGAATACAAAAACAAAATGGTAACAGCAAGAGCAAATGCACTCATGGTAATTTACAAAACTTGCTGGACTTTGGGGCAGTCCCGTCAGATTGGAAAATAGCAAATGTGATACCACTGTTTAAAAAAAGGATGTAGACCAAAGATGGCTAACTATAGTCAGTTAGCTTAACTTCTGTAGTGGGGATAATGCTTGAATCTATTTTTAAGAAAGAAATAACCAGACATCTGGATAGAAATTGTCCTATCCGGCAGACTCAGCATAAATTCATGAAAGGCAGGTCACGTTTAACTAATTTACTGGAATTTTTTTCGAGGACATTACGAGTGCAGTAGACAACAGGTTACTGGAGGATTTGGTGTATCTGGATTTCCAAAAGGCTGCTGCATAAAAGTGTGCAGTGTTACAGGTAAAGGATTAGCATGGGTAACACAAAGCAAAAGTGGGTATACATAGGTGTTTTTCTGGTTGGCAATCAGTGGCTACTGGTGGGCATCAGGGATCAGTGTTGGGACTGCAATTGTTCACAATTTACACTTGGTCCCCAGTTCCTGTTCATCTTTATAATGTGTCAAAATTTGCAGATGACACTAAAATGAGTGGTAGGGCAAAGTGTCCAGAGGGACATAAATGGGTTAAGTCAATAGGCAAGGTCTGGCAGATGAGTACAATGTTGGTAAATGTGAGGTCATCTATTTTGGTAGGAACAACAGCAAAATGGGCAATTTAAATAGTGAAAAACTGCAGCATGCTGCTGTGCAGAGATACCTGCGTGTCCTTGTGCATGAATTACAAAAAGTTTGCAGGCAATTAAGAAGGCAAATGGAATATTGTCCCTCATCGCTGGAGAGATGGAATTTAAAAACATATAAACCTATAAAATTTGAGTGAGACCAAACAGGTTAGATGCAGGAAGGATGTTCCAGGTGATGGCTGAGTTCAGAACCAGGGGTCATTGTTTAAAAATAAAGGGTAAACCTTTTAGGACTCGCATTAGGAACTTCTTCACCTAGAGAGTGATAAGCCCATGGAATTCACGATCACAAAGTAGTTTCGTCCAAACACTCTGCGTTTTCAAGAAAGAGATGGATATAGCTCTTATGGTTAAATGAATCAAAGATATTAAGGAAGGATGATATTAGGGTATTGAGCTTAATGATTAGCCATGATCATATTGAATGGTGGAGCAGGCTCAAGGGGTCATCTGACCAACTCCTTTATGTTTCCATTCTTTCTGCCAAAGTACATATCTTTACATTATTGTCCATCGACCGCTTACTTAATCTGTCTATATGCCTCAGCAGGCTCTGCATGTCATCCTCATTACTTGCTCAGCCACCTGTCTTTGAGATCTTAGTGAACGGTAGCACAGCCTCAGCTGAATGGCCTACCCTTCCTGTCCCGAATCATATGTATGCTGGACAATAGTATGCTCAAGGATATCATCAGTACTTTAAAAACCATTGATTGTATAAGTATTCTCCATAGTCAAATCCTGCATACTGGCATGGCCCAAATATAGCCATATTCAATTTCTTGATGGTCAAATGAGGACCGCAACACAGTGTATCACCAACTTCCTCAATTGGCCAACAATTTGGCTGCTTATGTTGTTATAAAATCACTCGCAAATACATTCGCTGTGATATGACAAACCTTCAGAAATCCAACAACTGGAGGAAAGGCTAAGTACCTCCATCCAGCACGACTTAATAACATGTCTCACCATCACGAGACTAAATGAGCCTTTTGGATCCATGTGCTTAACAATCAACAATGCAACTTTAACTCCATTCAACTTTCCAAACTTCAAGGTTGATGAGAAATCACAAATACTTTGTGAAAGTCTTGATATAGTAGATCCCTGACTTTCATCTTCTGCAAAGTTCATAGATAAACTAAATAGTTGAGAAACTATCGCTAATGCAGATGTTTGGTGCACAATCAGAAAACTGAGACCACTCTAGCATGCATTTCTGGTCACCAAGAACACATGACAAATCATGTCTGATTCACAAATATAAAGGAGTCGTCATAACAATACTTGCATCAGGACTCGTGAACATAACTGGCTTAACCACTTGAAGATAAAATGTTGCTGGTTATAGTTAAGACAACTGTAGTTGCTGCTGTATATTTACACAAGCCATCATGAACAAAGACATACTGTCTGTTATCAAACAGTGTGCCTTGGGGGAAAATTTTATAGAACTTGTACTGTGGACCAGTGATCAGGCAAAATAAGAGTTACATATTCTCTTCTCCAAAGAACATTAACTTGATTAGTTAATCATAATGTCCATCACAACCATGGACAGGATAGAAAAGCTCTACATCTATGTTTACAATTTTATGTAACGGTAAAACTTTACTAAACTTGTGAAGTATTACCAGAGGACAATTGAGTTTAACTGGATTGGACAATGAAGAGTCCTCCTGACTGATGGGCAAGAGACCCAGGATTTTAAATGTTAATTACATACCGTTCATGCTGTGTCAGTGTATAAAGCGGTGCTCCACTGTTCTACATAATAAAAGAGCAACAATGAAATTGAACAAATTCACAGCTGAATTTTCAAAACAATTATACAATCATATAAATAAAATGTATCATAGAAACATAGAAAATGAGGAGTAGGCCATTTGGCCTTTCAAGCCTGCTCCACCATTCATCATAAGCATGGCTGATCATCTGACTCAAAAGCCACTTCCTACCATTTCCCCATTTTTTTTGATTCCTTAACCATAAGTGTTACATCTAATTCCTTTTTTAAAAATAGATTGTTTTCTGTGGTAGCAAATTCTGCAGGCTCACTGCTCTCTGGGTGACGAAGCTCCTCTTCATCTCAGTCCTAAATGGCTTACTTTGTATTCTTAGGAGACTCCAGTTCTAGATTTTGCCCATTGTCCAGAACATCTTTCCTACACATACCCTATCTAGTCCTGTTAAATTTTGTATACTTATGACATTTCCCTCCCCTCTTCATTCTTTTGAACTCCAGCAAACGTAATCATACCTGATTCATACCCACACCCCAATAAATCAGTCATATAAACCTTTGCTGCACTCTCTCCACAGCCAAAATGTCCTTCCTCAGATAAGGAGACCAAAACTACACACAATATTCCAAATGTTGTCTAAATAAAGCTCTAGATAACTGCAGTAGGACATTAATGTTCCTGTACTCTAATCCCAACAAACTCATTTGCCTTCTTCATTGCTTGTTGTACCTACATATTTACTTTCACTGACTGATGTACGAGGATACCTATGTCTCACTGCCTCTCAGCTTATAGCCAGAAAATAACCTGACTTCTGGTTTTTGCTCCCAATGTCTTTTTTAATCTCAAAGGACAGCCTCACATTTATCCACATTATTCTGCATCTGTGCACTTTTTCAGCATGTCCAAATCACAAGAAGCGTCTCTGCATCCTTCTCACGGTTCACTCTCCCGCCCTGTCTGTTTATTTAGAGATATTACATTTAATCCCTTCATTCAAATCATTAATATATTCTGACACTAATCCCTGCAGTACCCCTCTTGTCACTGCCTGACATTTGGAAAATGACCCATTTATTTGTACTCTTTGTTTCCTGTCTACTAACCAGTTTTCTATCCATCTCAAAATACTACCCCAAAATCCAATGCGCTCTAATTTTGCACACTTATCTCTTACATGGGATTTTGTCAAAAGCCTTCTGAAAGTTCAAATAAACCATATCCATTGGCTCCCCATCATCAACTCCACTAGTTTTTCCTTTGAAGAATTCCATTATATTTGTTAAACGTGATTTTGCTTTCATAAATATATGATGACTATCTGATCCAAACACTCAACTCTTAGGCTTTTTACGAAGGACTCTAGCATTTCCCCACTATCATCAAGGCAACTATAATTCGCAGTTTTCTCAGTCTCCCTTCTTAAATAGAAGGATTGTAGTAGCTATGCTCCAATCTGTAAGAATCTGCCATAAGTTAAAAAATAAAATTGCACAATTCAGTTGTCACGAATATTGCATTACATAGAAATATTATACAGCCAGTATCAAATAAAGCAAACCTAATTAGCTATCAGACCGGAATTAAAAGATGAGGGTGTCACTGACTAGGCCAGCATTAATTACCTATCCCTACTTGCCTAGACGGCAATTAAGAGTCAACTACATTCCTGAGAGTCTGCAGTCACGTGTACGTCAGACCAGGTAAGGATTACAGATTCCTTCCCTAAAGGGTATTAATTAACTAAATGGGTTTTTCTGACAATCACCAATGGTTATCATTAAGCTGTTAATTTCAGATTTTTATTGAATTCAAATTCTACCATCTGCCTTGGTGAGATTTGAACCTTGGTCTCCCAAACATCACCTCGCTGTCTGGATTAACACTCCAGGGATAAATCCACTAGGCCATCACTTCCTATTAAAGTATAAGACTGACATTAATTTCAAATCGCCATTGTTTGAAATAAAAATCGTACATTGTTATAGAAGGTTGCACAGTTTTGAATACTCCATTTGACATTTTCAATTTGCCTAAAGCACCATTTAGGTAGACTTACCGAATTCCAAATGATTATAGATTTGTCAACAGACCTTTAAAGAGGAAAAGAAGTTTTGAACTACAAACCAGTTTGAAAAAAAATCTTTGTACTAATTCTCATTTCTATAAAATAAATAGTTTCAATGATTATCTGTGTTTATTTCATGAATTGCATTGTTCCATAAATGAGATATTGTTTTCATTTAACTAATCCCTTTTGAAAGGAACACTGGCAAAACAAAACATGCTCAATACTTGAATTTTAACAGAAATTTAGGAGAGAGTGTGCAGAATTTATTCTTAGGGTTAATAGCTAAGGCACAGACATTCAAGAATGGATTTGATAGATGAATAAATAAAAGGACTTGAAAACTTACAAAGCAGGAGGATGTGACACCAATACAAGGCAGCTATTTGGATACAAAAACTAGAGTGGGACTTAGTATGCAAGCATTAAAAAACAGCTCTAAATGGGATCAAAAGAGGAAAAAAGTACTAAGTAAGCAAAATTCATGGCTCTTCACTTGAATATGCATAATATTCGGAATATAACTGAATCAGTAGCACAAATATGGGTTATGATCTTATAGCCATTAGGGAGAATTGGTTACAAGACGAACGCTGGGAACTAAATGTTCATGTATATGTGTCCTTTTGAAAGGACAGACAGGAAAGAAAGGGAGGTTGGAGCAGAATTGTCGGTATGGGGTGGAATAAGTGCGATAGCAATAAATTGTGCAAAGTTAGAAGACGTAGAATCCATATGGATGGAGGTAAGAAAACCACTGGTAGTGGGAGGACAATAGCTAAATAGTGGGACAGAGAATAAATCAGGAGATTATGAGTCAATTCCATTGTTATGTTCTGCAGGATTGGTATAATCGTCTGCAATATCTGGAAACAGCAATGAAACATTTCAGAGGTGCCAATAAATAAGTGGTTGAGCTATTTGACTTTGGATTCAGTTGAGGTAGTATATGATGAGTGAAATGGGACAGATGTTGCTGATGTGAATCAGCCAACTTATTTACAAGGATGCAGAGCATACATGTGACAACCTAAATTTGACATAAAGTGACACGTATTTGAAAAATACTTCAAAAATCCGAGGAACCTAACTTCCAATTTCATTTCTCAAATTCTGTCAAGACTTAACAGGTATGCAACTCCTGATTTTTAAAATAATAAAAACTGGGGCAAGTACAACCATTTCAATGAAAATACAATTTCAGAATACGAGAATTCGCAGGTATCAATAATAAATCTGCACTTACCCGGAAACTAAGATCTGCCCATCTGGTGAAAAACAACATGACAAAACAGGAGCTGTGTGCCGGTTTAATGAGCATTTCATTCTGAGGTCACAGTCTACAAGCATAAAAAGGATTATCATTTGAAAATGTGGAAGGTCGCAATGCAGAAAACATTCCAATGGATTATGATCATTCCAATACTTCTTTCTCAACTAAATTAAGATCAATCAACAAAATTGATGGTCAATATTACACAGAATTCACAGCATAGATTGAGATCATTGAATCTAATTGGTCTATATTGCGTTAGAGCCCTTGGTGATTTTCTTTTTCTTTGCAAATAAATTTTGGTTTGGAGCTGTAAATAGGGAACTCAGAGTTAAAGATGACTTTTGGACTGTGGGCAACAGCTTGTGTTAAAAGGAAAGCAGACCAACGAAGCTTTTGCTTATTCATGGGGCAAATCTTGGAAGCCAATTGCTGACCGGCTCCTGATCAAAAGTTTCTGTAGATGCTCATCACTAGAAAAGAGCATTATGTTTAAAGAAATATCAGAAGTTGGCAAATAATGAGGTCAGTCTTTGAGAATTGGTTCTAGCAAGGCTGGAAATGATTTTATGCTCAAGCAGATGGTAGATGTTGTATGGTAACGGAGATCTCATTGAAGAGACAGGCAATCTATCAGGGAATTGTGAGTTTGAATTGGATTTTGGACTTTATTTTCTGTGAGCAAAGGAATCTGGCTGTTGATGCTGCGGCATGAAGATTTGAAAGCTCCTTACCTAACCTCCCTGATCAGTTCTTGGAAGTTCAGAAATAGGAAACTAAGTTACATGTATTGCTGTTTTTAGGTGAGTAAAATGAAAAGGTGATTTTGGTTGACATCTTTGGAAAATCCACCACGAAGCCGCTATCTATGCCTGCAGAATAGCATTCTATGAAAACAACTTAAGGCAAGTTTTGTTATTTCCTTTTTCCTTAAATATTTATTTGTCTGTCTGCCTTTTGTATGAAAGGGCTGAAAACAAAGATTCTTAGGTTTTAAAATAGAGCAATTAATTTGTTTTTAATTTTGCTTCACTACAGTTATTATACTGTTAATAAATAGCTAAGTCTATTGTTAAAGCTACAAACTGGTGTCGAGAATTGGTTATTCAAAAAGTTGGATAAGAAACTATTATTTTCAATTTTGAGGGTGTTTGAAAGTTTCAATTTTACTGTGTTGTGAATAGAGGTAAAAAGACTGATTTAGTTCGGCTGTCTGATTCATGTCATAACAATAGGTGTTTAGCCTTCTCCAAAACATATTCACACAACTACCAACATAATCATCTACTCCTTTCTGCCTTGCACATATCTAGCTTATCATTTAAATGCATCATTCCACTGCCATACTGGAGGAGATTTCAATGTCTCACAATCAACAGATTGTTCCATGAATATATTACCCTAACTTTTATTTATGTTCTCTCACTGACAGGTTTTCATCTTTTTGATGGGAAATATTTTAAAACCAACAAAGTATTTCTGAAATGCAGTCACTTGTTTAATGTGGAAAATGCAGGGATTGATTTGCATACCCGAAGTTCCAAAAAAATTGTAATGGTCACAGAATCTGTGTAAGTGATGTTGATTTAGCTACAGATACCAAACAGTTCCTATACTTCAACATAACACTTGTTGATCTTTTACATCCACCTTAGAGATGAGGCTTTGATTTAAAATCTCATGCAAACTAACTACAAATCCATTAACCGTGCACTACAGCATGAGCTTTGATTTTTGACCTGGAATAGCAAATGAACCAACAACCGTCTCACGGACATGCGTGTATTACTGCTACTAACTAAGCAATGGCTGACAATGCTGACCAACTATCTGATAGTAATGTTTTCTCCTTTTTGTGAAATATGGACATTACTGTAAAAGTTCAAAATT
Organism: Chiloscyllium punctatum; assembly: GCF_047496795.1. Lineage (NCBI taxonomy): Eukaryota > Metazoa > Chordata > Chondrichthyes > Orectolobiformes > Hemiscylliidae > Chiloscyllium > Chiloscyllium punctatum. Next base: position 67,832,330 of record NC_092748.1, read on the forward strand.
TGTTGCTCATCCCTAACTGCGCCTGAACTGAGAAGCTTGTCATAACACTTCAGAGAGCAGATAAGGAACAGCTAAATTTGTGTGGGTCTGGAGTCACATGTAGACCAGCTGTGGATAGCATATTCTCTTCCTAAAGGACATTACTGAGCCAGATGGGTTTCCTGACTACCAATAATGATTTCATTCACTGAATTTAAATTCCACCAGCTGCCTTGGTAGGATTTGAACCCAAAGCATTAGTCTGAACTTTTGGATTACTACATTAGCACAATATCACATAGTTATGGAGCACAGAAACAAACCCTTCGGTCTAACCTGTCATGGGACTAGATCAGTTTAGGATATCTGGTTGACATTTGCTAGCACTTGGTCCATATCCCTTCCTAACCATGTACCCCTTCAGATGCCTTTAAAATATTGTAATTGTGCCCGCCTCCATCACTTCCACTGGCAGCTCTTTCGATACAGGTACCATGCTCTGTGTGAAAAAGTTGCCCCTCAGGTCCCTTTTAAAGCTTTGCCCCTCTCACCTTAAACCTATGCCCTCTAGTTTTAGACTCACCCACCCTGAGAAAAGATCTTGGCTATTCACCCTACCCATTCCCCTCATCATTTTATAAACATCTATAAGTCACCCTTCAGCATGCGCCGTTAGGGAGAACAGCCCCAGCCTATTCAGCCTCTCCCTATAGTTCAAACCCTCCAAACCACTTCAAGTTTAACAACACCATTCCTATAGCAAGGAGACCATAACTGAATGCAATATTTTGAAAGTGACTTCACCAATGTCTGGTCTGCATGCAACTCCACTTTCAAGGAGCTATGGATCTGCACCCTTGGTCCATTTGGTTGGCAACAATCCCAGGGCCCTACCATTAAATGTATACGTCTTGCCCCAATTTGCCTTAATAAAATGCAAAACCTCATGTTTATCTATAATTAAACTCCATCCATCACTCCTCAGCTCACTAGCCCATCTGATTAAGGTCCCATTATACTCTTGAGATAACCTCCTTCACTGTCCACTATACCACCAATTTTGGTCTCATCTGCAAACTTACTAACCATACCTCCTATATCCGCATCCAAACCATTGTGGCACACTACTGGGTAACAGAACTTCAGTCTGAAAAACAACCCTTTGCCACCAGCCTTTGTCTTCGACCCTCAAACCAATTTTGTTTTCAATTGACTAGCTCTCTCTGGATTCCATGTTATCTAACCAGTTTACCAGATCAAACCTTGTCAAATGCCTTGCTGAAGTCCATATAGACAATGTCTACTGCTCTGCCATCAATTTTGTTCGTCACTTCTTCCAAAAACTTAATTAAGTTAATGAAACACGATTTCCTATGAACAAAGCCACGTTGGTTCTCCCTTATCAGTCCTTGCCTTTCCAAATGTATGCTGAAAACGTGTTGCTGGAAAAGCGCAGCAGGTCAAGCAGCATCCAAGGAGCAGAAGAATCGACGTTTCGGGCATGAGCCCTTCTTCAGGAACCACATTCCTGAAGAAGGGCTCATGCCCGAAACGTCGATTTTCCTGCTCTTTGGATGCCGCCTGACCTGCTGCGCTTTTCCAGCAACACATTTTCAGCTCTGATCTCTAGCATCTGCAGTCCTCACTTTCTCCTTTCCAAATGTATATAAATTCTGTCCCTTTGAATCCCCTCCAACAACTTAACTACCACTGAGCTCTGACTCAGCAGTCTATAGTTCCCTGGCTTTTTCCTTACCACCTTTCTTAAAATAATGGCACAACACTAGCCAACCTCCAGGTTTCTAGCACCTCTCCTGTGGCTATCGACGATACAAGTATTTCAGCAAGAGGCCCAGCAATCTCTTTGCTAGCTTCTGTGGAAGTTGTTTTTGTTGGAGTGCTTGTTTGCAGAGATTTTGGTAAATCACGGTATTGCTCTTGCCTGGTTTGGCCCCTTGCCCTAGGTGGTCCTAGCCTACTAGAACATTCTGCAACAACCACATAACTTCTGCTTTTCCCACATAACTCAAACTGTTTATCTGTAGAAAGTGTAACATAGCCATACATTTTCAACAGGCAAATGTAGTATTCAGAGTGTGCGTTGACTCAAGTTCTGAGAAAAATAGCTTGTTACGTACAGTCTCAGACTCTGTCCGATGTATGCTAATGTAGACCATCTAGTGACTAACCTGTGGTTCTGTGTCTGACTGTCTGTCAAACGAAATAAATCTGCGTCGATCTGGAGTGCTTTGGATATGCATTGCACTGTACTAAGGAATGGCGTGCTCCTTATGATATCATACAATAAATTTTCTCAGTGCTCAAGGTCTGAGTCCAGGAATTTCTTCAACAATCTCATGTAGTCAGGCAGGAGCCCTTAATTACAAGATTCTAAGTGAACCTAAAGTAGTTTAAAACATAATAGCTGCCTGCATGATCCTAACCTGAGTCAACAGGCTGATCCCAAGACAGGGAAAAATGCTGTAACAAGATAGGACTGGAAAGATCACTGCCGTAGAAGAGTCATCGTTTTAAGGTGACCTTGAGGGATCGACAATAGCGCCAGTATTTGTTTATCTGTCTGTCTTTGTGAGTTTGCTGTTCATTTCTCCACAGAGCGTAGGTCCATGCTATGGAACTGAGGAAGTGGCAATGGGGGTCAACGAATTCTAAATATAAGAAAGATGGGCTGGCCCTGGGGAAAAGGAAACCATGTTCCACTGAGAAGGACGTCCATTTGTCCCCTCCAGAAAGATGCAGAAGCTCCACGGTAAATACATTTGATGCAGAAAGGTAGGAGACCCCCTGGTGCTGCCAGGGTCACTGTTGATATTGTTTGGAAGGAGACAGGTGACAGTAAGGTAGGTTATTCCTTTCAGTTCCAGCCTATATGGGTGGTGCCATGGCAACTGGCCTTATGGAGGCACCTTTAAATTGAAAAAGACTAATTACTGAAGGACAAACATTGAGGGTGGGTACGGTGACCCCTCTTGGGATACTAATTACATACCCCAGTGTTTAGATAAATTTAAAGTAGCAGCAAAAAGCCTTCAGCCCCCTAAAAATAAAGATCGCTGTCAGGTGCCATCAGACGAGCTTCCGTCTTCTGGGTCTGCACCATCTGCCCCACCATCTTATACCCCTCAGTATCCTAAAGTTCCCATCCCCACCCCGGACCCAGAGCCTCTTATGGACGGAATTGTTGCTTTCGTTGCTACTCGGTCCTCTGGCCTAACCCCCTGACAACACCCCCCCCACCAAACAAAGAACAAGGGCTTCGGGGGCGCGCAGGTCTGACCAACAAGGGCTTTGGGATTGGTGAGGGGTGTGATGTGGGAGTCCGCTGTACGGAACCAGGAGGAAGCAGATTCCACTGTCTCCACCACCGGATAGGACAGCCAATTACAAAAGAGGCTGAAGCCTCCCGCTGCTCCGCTTCCCTGGGTAATGATCAGCCACACGCTCCTAAACAAGCCTTGGACCCACACTGAGGTCCATGGCATGCTCCAAGACCCTGTCATCCACTAAAACACCCGACACCATTTTATAATTTTCTAGTATAAATCTGCAGTATTTACAATTGCTTGTCACAAGACTTGAGGGCAGTCAATGCTGTTGTCCCCTGCTCCCCAGTGGTGCCCAACACCAATGCCATCCTTACTAGCCTCCCTGCTACTGCCATTTGTTCTCTGTCACTGACCTCTGCTTGGCCTTTTTCTCCATTAAACTGTCACCAGACTGCCAGTCCCTTTTTGCTTTTACTTTCGGCGGTCACCAATATACATGGACATGGCTTCCCCGAGGGTACACGGACAGCCTCCATGTAGACTGTACACCGGACACGGTGGTTAACCGGACACTGAAAGACCTCCACCTGCCTTGTAAAAGCACCTTGGTTCAGTGTGCTGATGATTTATTTGTGGCCTCCGATTCACCTGATGCCTGCATGTATGACACCGTCACATTGCTCCGCTGTCTGGCTCAGGATGGACCTAAGGTCTCTGTTGAAAAGATGCAGCTCTGCCAAAAGACAGTACAATATTTGGGCTACAAACTTTCGCAGTCTCAGAGCACTGTCACAAAATTGCATCGCAGCCATCGTTAATCTCTCTCATCCCACTACACAAACTGAACATTTGTCCTTTTGGGGCATGGTGAATTACTGCAGACCCTGGATACCAGACTATCGGGTTATTGATGCATCTCTCCACCAGGCATCCTCGCCAAACCAGTCAACCCAGGTGAACTGGACACCATAAATGGCACAAACCTTTAAGGAACTTACTTTAAGGAACTTCAGCGCCTGTTATGGACATCCCTGATTACACACAGCCTTTTCAGCTGTATGTTAACGAAAAGGAGGGATATACATCCAGCACTGTAAAACAAATGCATGGGGATCTTAGGCATCCTGTAGCCTTTTATTCTGTACAGTTACCACTTGTTGCAAGGAAAATGCCAACCTGTTTACAAGCTGTGGTGGCTGCCGCTGTAATGGTAGAAAAGTCCACCCCTGTTGTACTGGATTATCCTTGTACAGTTTTTGTTCCTCATTCAGTCTCACTGCTGCTTAATGCAGCAGCAACTCAGCATTCTGCAGCATCAAGGAGAACTGGCTAGGAGATCATCTTACTTGCCCACACTAATCTTACACTTCAGCGCACCCCCACTTTAAACCCTGCCACCCTTCTTCCCGTTATATAAACTTTCCCGGCAGAGGACCATGATTGCCTGCATGTAGTCCAAGAGTTTGTCACCCTGTGCTCTGACCTCACTGAGACTCCGTTAGACAACCCAGACATGATCCTTTTCACAACATGCACACCTTTTGAAACCCTTGAACCCACTATGCTGCTGAAAGAAACTTCTGCACGGGCGGTCGAACTGTTTGCTCTTACCAGAGCCTGTATCCTTGCTGATAAAATGTCTGTTAACATTTTCACCGACTCCAGATAGGTCTTTGGAGTGGGACATGAGTTTGCAACCCCGAGGAAACAGATTTTATCATCTCTTCTGGAAGGCCCTTGCAGCATGCCCTGCTCATCAACAATCTTTTACAGACTGTGGCTGTGATAAAGTGCACTGCCCATACCGCCAATGACGACCCAACTGCCCGAGGAAATGCTCATGCGGACCAAGCTGCTAAACAAACAGTATCAGATCCCACTGTATGGGTTTTACAAGCTTCGAAGAGAGGGGAAACAACAAAGGTTTTAGATCTAATAGAGAAAATGCAAGCTACACATCAACATGCTCCACAAGTCAAAAAAGACAGCTGAACGTGCATAGGAGCTACTGAATCCCCTGATAGAAGGTTCATTTGCCCTAAAGCCCACTTACATGTTCTTGCACTGGCCATCCATGGGGTCAGGCATGCAGGAAAAGGAGGAATGATACATGCAGTGCGACAAACTTGGTACGCACTGGGCTTTGCAAGAGCAGCACAAATGAGAGTATCAAAATGTCTAATGAGTCTTCAAATTAATAATGCTAAACTTTTAGCCATTTGATCATCTGCTAGTCCCAGATGGACTGTTTAATCATTTACAGATTGATTTCATTCAGATGTCAGCTAAACAAGGTTTTAAGTACATGTTGGTAATTGTCAAGATGTTTTCTAAATGGGTCAAGGCCTCCCCCACAAGGAAAGACAATGCTAGAACAGTGGTCAAATGCCTCCTGAAGGATGTGATCTCTAGGTTTCGAATTCCAGGGAACATTAACATCGACAGAGGCACTCGATTTACTGCTGTAGTCACAGAAAATGTTAGTAAAGCACTAGGCATCATGTGGAAATTTCATAATCCCTTTCAGCCCCAAGCCTCAGGTATTGTGGAATGGATGAATGGTACCCTTAAAACCAGCCTGATAAAGATCACACAGGACATGGGCCTGCCTTGGCCAGAAGCCGTACCCTTAGCCCTATATACCACAAAAAAACCCAGACCAACACAACCACAGGACATACCCCATTCAAGGTCCTGATGGGAAGACCAATGCCCATGGGTGCAAGACCTACTAAATTTCCTGTGGATACGGCATTATTCTTGACACAGGAAGCTCCTCTGGATTATGTCAAAGCACTCTAAGATGATTTCCTGTAACCATGATCAGGTAAAGGAGGCCATTCCTGCATCTAATGATGATCCAATGCATCCCTTCCAATCTGGGGACTATGTCATGATAAAATCATTGGAAAAGAATTCCCTTTTTGCTCCGTGGAAAGGCCCATATCCCTCCTCCTGGTAACCTGGATGGCTGTCAAGATTGAGGGAAGACCTGAGTCGACTCATGGAACTCGCTGCAAGAGAGCGTCATCCCCAGAGGAACATAAACAGAAAACACCAGAGGCATCAGCTCACCCGCCAGGCACAATATGTGGAGACTGATCGCCATTTCAGTCTCTGTGTTGTTCCCTGCCTTGTTCACACTGACTATGCATGAGGGGAACAGGGAAGATGGGATGATGAACTCTGTCACAAGGGAGTTGCATGTCAACACTGCTTTACATGACTTACATTTATGCACAGAAGGTTAACCACCCTAGCTGTGTGTGTGTGTGTTTGCACACATGCGTGCGCGTGCTGAGGCAGTAGGTTTGACTGGGAGTCTCACAACTCTTTCATGCGAGGTCCTGACAGGACCAATTATTCCACGAACGATAAGTTCACTTGGGAGTCTGTAAGTTATATTATGCAAAAGTATACGGGTTGGTTCCAGCCTCACTACATCCCAAGCTCTGTTCCTCACTAATACCACAGGAAAGGGTAAAACCCACGGGAACCATTTGCTTTAAAAGCAACCACACGTCAAGACGGAATGCTGAAACCAGTAAATGTATCCATTCCCTTCTCCGTACCGTGTCCGTGTGCCAATCCACTACCGCTGGGAGTATCCTGAACCTTGAAGTTCCCAATAAAACTATTACAAGTGCCAAGTTCACAACAGTTTGGACTGGAACTCAAACCAATTACTTGAGAACTTGTAATGGCACCTATTTCATTTGTGGCCACAAAGCCTACCCCTAGCTGCCACTCTCCTGGACTGGTAGTTGCTATCTAGAGTATGTGGTACCCTTTATTTACCACGCACATTCCTTCCCATTCCACCGGCCTTGGCTTCGCAACATGAGAGTATAACTGACACTGAGGAGTTCTTTGCCATTCTCTTCCCCTCTTATGGGACCGATCTACTGGCAACAGAGGTCAGAAAATTGGCCTCAGTTCTTGAGGAAATAGCAAATGGCAGCCCTTGATCAACTTAGTGGAGAGGTGGTCACTATTCACACAGTCGCCCAACAAAACAGATTGGTCTTAGATTATCTACTAGCCGAGAAAAGGGGCACTTGTGCCTTCATTGGCTCAGAATGTTGCACCTATATTCCCGATTCCAGTGAGAACATTATAAACCTTGCCAATCACATATTGAAAGTCTGCGTGCAAGCTATGTGACACTGGCTCCCCTTGGGATCTGTGGAGCTGGATGGGTGGATGACTGGATGACTTGGTGCCTTAGGAAAAGCCCTCATTATACTTGTTGTCATTTTCATTTTTATTATGGCTCTTATCATCTGTCTTAAGCATGATCTATAATGAACATATCACGACCCTCAGTCCAATTAACATCCCAGTTGGTCAAGATCCCCTTCCTGAAATCCCTCACCCTGATACAGACGAGTATCCCACTGGTTCCAAGCCTCCATCACTGGACAATCTCCCAGATTCCAGCAACATTCCCCCTTTTTCAGGTAATCTTGACCTGCTTGCTTTGATCTTATGATCAAAAAGATGGAATTGGGGAAGCTGTTTTTGCTGGATGCTTGTTTAGAGATTTTGGTCAGTCATGGTGTTGCTCTTGCCTGGCTTGTCCCATCGCCCTGAGTGGCCCCAGCTTGCTAGAACATTCTGTAACAACCACATAACTCATGCTTTTCCCACATGAACTGTTTATCTGTAGAAAGTGCAACTCAGCCATACATTATCAATGGGCAAATGCAGTATCTGGAGTGTGCATTGACTCAAGGTCTGAGAACAATAGCTCGTTAGGTACAGTCTTGGACTGTGCCTGCTGGATGCTCATGTAGACCATCTAGTGACTATCTAGTGGTTCTGTGCCTGATTGAGCTGACTATATAAATCCATGGCGATGTGGACTGCTTTGGAGATGCTCCATATGTACGAAGGAATGGTCTACTCCCTATGAGATCATGCAATAAATTTTGTCAATGCTCAAGGCCCGAGTCCGGGGAATTTCTTCAACAGCTTCTCACAAAGCTCTGCAATATACCTGAACAGGTCCTGGGGATTTATCCACCTTTACGTGTTTTAAGACATCCAATGTTTCCTCTCCTGTAACATGGACACTATTTAAGATATCACTATTTAGTTCCCCAAGTTCTCTAATTTTCATATACTTCTCCACAGTAAATACTGATGTGAAACACTATCTCACCGATCTCCTACGGTTCCATACATAGCCTTGTTGATCCTTAAGGGGCCCTATTCTCTGCCTAGTTACTCTTTGTCCTTATCTGTTGAATCTCTTTGGATTCTCCTTTACCCTATTTGCCAAAGATATTTCCTGCCCTCTTTTAGCCCTCCTGATTTCCCTGTTAAGTATACTCCTACTCTCCTTAAACTCCTCTCCAGATTTCTCCAACATGTAAGAAACAGGAGCACATATAGGCCATGCAGCCATTCCAGTCTGCTCCATCACTGCTAGGATCATGATAGATCCACAGCAGGCCAGGCAGCATCCGAGGAGCAGGAGAATTGATGTTTCGAACAAGAGCTTATGCCTGAAACGTCGATTCTCCTGCTCCTCGGATGCTGCTTAGTCTGCTGTGTTTTTCCAGCACCACACTTTTCAACTCTGGTCTCCAGCATCTGCAGTCCTCACTTTTTCCTCCTCCATGATAGATCCACGAAGTCGACTCGATACAGCATCCCAGAGGTAACAGCCATCAAATTTAAAATAATCCTGAACCTTTGTCTTTTAAATAATCCCCTATTGATTCTAACATATTGCCACCTTAACCCTAAGGAACCTTATCTTGAGAAATATCACTGTCATTTTATCAAATGCCTTTTGAAAATCAAATATAATGGGATTCACTTGCTTTTTCTCTATCTTGTTTGTGACATCAACAAAACTAATATACATTTTCTTTTATTCACTTGTTGGTCATGGGCATCACTGGCTGGTCAGTATTTATTGCCCATCCCTACTCTTGAATGGAGTGGCTTACAAAGCCATTGCAGAAGACAGTTGAGAGTCAACCGCATTACAATGGATCTGGAGTCACATGTAGGCCAGACCAGGTGAGGACAGCATATTTCCTTTCCTGAAGGATATGAGGGAGGTAGATTGGTCATCAGTAGATTCTTAATTCTGGACTGTTCTTTAACTGATTTCGAAAGCTATCATCTCCCATAGTGGGATTCAAACCCAAGCCCACAGGGTTAGCTGAGTTTCTGGATTCATAGTTTAAATAATACCTCTAAGTCATTACATCCATTTACAAAATCTTATTTTCTCTTTCATAAACCATGGTGACTCTATCTTATCAGATTATTTTTTTCAAAGTTCCCATTACCAATTTTACCATTTCCAGAGCAATAGATTCCAGCATTTACCCAATGACTGTTGTTAGGCTAAACTGACAAAGATCAGTGTTTCTCACTTTATAATTTCTTGAATGGTGTTCCACTGACTATAGCGCAACCTACAGGGAGTTTAGAACATTAGAACCATTGCGTCTACTATAATCACTGTCACCTCTTTTAGAAGCGGTGAATGGAGACCATCGAATTCAGTGAATTTTTTTCATTTTCAGTCCCATGGAATTCTCTAACAATTTTTCTTTTTTAATATTAAGATTTAAGATTCTCACTTGAGCCTTGGTCATGCCTATTTTCAAAATGCTTTTGTGCCTTCTACTCTAAGGACAGAAACGTACATATCTTTCATTACCTTTCTTCCTTTTCTAATTTCTCCTATCTCAGTCTCTAAAGAGTCGGCATTTCTTTTGTTATTCTCTTTTTACTTAATTGCAGAAGATCTTACAATCACTTTTGTATTTCTGAATAAATTACACTCATTCTATATTTTTGCTCTCACTTTTTTTTTGGTTATCCTTTGATGGCTACCTAACACTCTCCCAAACCTCAGATTTATTACTCTTCTTGACAATATACAAACTTCTTTTCTTAAGCTTTTTAGTCAGTCAAGGATGGATGTCTTTTCCTGAGAGTTTATAATTTTTCAAGAATTATGAAGTATTTAAATGTTTATCATCTCTCATCTCCTGTCATACCTTTAAATTTAATTTTCCAAATCAACCTTTGCCTCTTGCTCTCATACCCAAGCAATTGACTTTAAGCTTAATATTCAGTTTCAGATTTAGGTACATCACTTCCAAACTCAATTTTACCATATTATGATCATTCTTCCAAAGAGGATCCTTTTTCACTTCAGGCTCATACTTAGGGCTAAAGGGAAGATTAACAACAAGGCACAGTGAGCGGAAAACAGCAAGAGTTGAGAAAGGAAACCAGAATGCAGAATTAAATGGAGAAAAAAAACTGACGATTTTTGAGCCAGTTAGGTTCAACTCAACAATAGCTACATAATATAGAAATTAGACATCAGAAACGTATTTCTAACTGGATAGTAATTTTTGTTTACCATATTGGATACAGCATGTCTTTCTGTTAGGATTAGGAGTGCTAAATGAGGATAGCTGTAGCTTCCATTTACAGGTTTCTAATGTTTTTTGGTGTGAAATAGGTAGGAAATCATTGCCAAATTAGATGCCAAAATTTCCACTGCAAATATTTGGATTTTACATTATTCTACATTAATTTAAATTGTAACAAACAGAAAAAGTACAGATTACAACCTCCACGATGATAACTACAAAACTATGACAGTCAGGTATCAGAAGACATAAGCAGAAGCCAGTAAGATTTTAATGGATAGAAACAGTCACCCACGATTAATGCACTGCGTCTCTTCCTAATTTAGACAAAAGTGGCATTGACAGTCAGAAGCAATGTTTGGCTGACAGCTTGAAGCAACTCAACATACCTGCTGGCTCTTTACAAGACACAATCCAGAAATTAATTTTGTTGTCCTGACCACAAGAAGCCATCAGAAAGCAATGTGATCCTGAATTATCCATGTCACCTGACAAAGCAAATAAAAAGTTATAATGCAGCAATGTGTACAAAATATTTAGAAACTGATAAATTACACGACCTATAATGAACATATTGCACAGAGGAGACAAACATATGATTATGCATATAAACACCAGAATTCAGCCTTGCAAGATAATGGCTTGCATGGTTCTGGTCAGTGGATATGGACATCAGCTGGTATGACGTAGGAGTCCATTCTTACATGGTATCCTTTGCCACATTTGATGGAAAGGAAGACAAAGTGCTGAGGAGGTGCACAATCTGCTGGTCTCCGTTTTCTCTGGGTCCTGTCTTGGTCAGCTGAACTTTTGTTTCAGCTTCCAATACATAAGACCATAAGACATAGGAGTGGAAGTAAGGCCATTCGGCCCATCGAGTCCACTCCGCCATTCAATCATGGCTGATGCGCATTTCAGCTCCACTTGCCAGCGTTCTCCCCGTAGCCCTTAATTCCTCTAGACAACAAGAACCTATCAATCTCGGCCTTGAAGACATTTAGCGTCCCGGCTTCCACTGCACTCCGTGGCAATGAATTCCACAGGCCCACCACTCTCTGGGTGAAGAAATGTCTCCGCATTTCCGTTCTGAAATGACCCCCTCTAATTCTAAGGCTGTGTCCACGGGTCCTAGTCTCCTCGCCTAACAGAAACAATTTTCTAGCATCCACCTTTTCAAAGCCATGTATTATTTTGTACGTCTCCATTAGATCTCCCCTTAATCTTCTAAACTCCAACGAATACAATCCCAGTATCCTCAGCCGTTCCTCATATGCTAGACCTGTCATTCCAGGGATCATCCGTGTGAATCTCCGCTGGACACGTTCCAGTGCCAGTATGTCCTTCCTGAGGTGTGGGGACCAAAACTGGACACAGTACTCCAAATGGGGCCTAACCAGAGCTTTATAAAGTCTTAGTAGTACATCTCTGCTTCTATATTCCAACCCTCTTGAGATAAGAGACAACATTGCATTCGCTTTCTTAATCACAGACTCAACCTGCATGTTTACCTTTAGAGAATCCTCGACTAGCACTCCCAGATCCCTTTGTGCTTTGGCTTTATTAAGTTTCTCACCATTTAGAAAGTACACTTCCATTCTGCCTGCAGAGGTCACATCCATAGTCATCTATCTCCCAGTAGTTGGTGTCAATGTTCTCATATCTCATTTGCAAAAGTCCTTGCCGTAGAGGTATGTCCATCCAGGAGGTTGAGCGCCAGTGGCCATGCAGAACATCTTTTGGTATATAGTTGTCATCTGCCTGATGAATGTGACTGAGTCACAGTACACATTATTGGCTTTGCAATGGGTATTTGCTAACCAGTTAGCATGCCAAGAGAAGCCAAAGAAACATTTGAGAATATGGAAACTGTTCAGTTTTTCTTCCTACTATCAGTATGAGCTCTGATCTTTTATAGATGCACCAACTAGCTCCTAGAACTTCCCAATTTAAAATCGCAAATTACCCAACTATTCTTGGACCACCCACAGAGTGCAGCAAACCAGTGTAGCCTAGTTGCCTTCTCAGCAGTCCAACTAAGCACCAACATTGCTCAACATGGAACATGGCTCTGACAATCTACATGGGAAAATATTTTCTCTTGGACCTGATGCTGTTCTTCTTTCTTTCCATTAAATCCTGAACATTGCACATAAAATGCTCAATATTCCCAGTTTCTGCTATTTTCATTGGTCATTTCATAGTTCTGCTGCTATGACAGTGGGGCCAATAACTTTGTTTAAATTCCCAGTCAGAGTGCATGTAATGGGGGTCAGGGGAGTGGCAGAATCAGAGCCAGATTTTAGGAGCAGATTCAAAATAAGAGATCAATGTGTTTCTAGCACAGTCATATTTTCGAAAATGTTTTTACTTCTTTATTAAACATTTTACTCATTCTGCCTTTGATTTGTCATTTGAACTGAATATGCTCAAAATGACACCTTTGATACTTACCTTCAAAAGATCCAGTATCAAAAATATGGCGCACAATCAATTTTCTCAAAAATACTATTTCATAAGTATTAAAATATTAGAAGTATTTTTTTCTGGAAATATGAAGATATCAAGATAAAACATACCATTGATTGGTTGAGGTGAAAATACACAGCAGGTGACTCCCAAGTCATGAGCTGTTTTCATATTGAGAAGGCACTTCATTTGGCAATCCCAGACAGTCAGCTCTCCAGAGGTTGAGCCAGTTACAAAGTAGTTTCCACCAGGAGAAAAATCACAAGCAATTACCGATCCATCCTCAACAGCACTTGTCCTGAAGTTAAGTAACAATGCAGATGAGCTACAAATGTTAAAGGGCTTCCTTCATAGCCTCCTTCTAAATAACATATAAAAAAAAATTCGGACAGAAAATATTTAGCAAATTTTATACTCAAACAGAACAACATGAAAACAATCATGATGAGGTTATGGTATAATTAGAGACTGGAGGAGGAGAAAACTGTGCCAGGCATATAGCATTTTGAGATGGCAATGGATTGAAAAATAGAATAATAATATGAATGGTAAAAAGGACACAAGACGACAGAGGCTGTTAGGAGGGGGTAGTGAATGGAAACAAAAACTGCTAAGAGGAAGCAGCGATACTATTGTGACCAATGGCACCCTTTTATTAAACTCCAAAAAGTCAGGGTTGGGGTGGGGAGGGGAAGTGAATTAAGAGTTTTTAAAAATTTATTCATTTTGTGGGATGTGGCCGTTGCTGGCTGGCCAGCATTAATTGCCCATTCCTAGTTGCCCTTGAGAAGGTGGTGACGAGCTGTCTTCTTGAACTGCTGAACTCCGCCTTCTGTGGGTTGACCCGCAACACCATGTGGGAGAAAATTCCAGAACTTCAACCCAGTGACAGTGAAGGAATGGCAATATATTTCCAAGTCAGGATGGTGAGTGGCTTCAAGGGGAACCTGAAAGTGGTGATGTTGCTATATATCAGCTGCCCTTGTCCTTCTAGATGGAAGTGGTTGTGGGTTTGGAAGGTGTTGTCTGAGGATCTTTGGCGAATTTCCACAGTGCATCTAATAGATAGCACACACTACTGTGATGTGACTGAGCATCAGTGGAGGGGGGAGTGGATGCTTGTGCCAATCAAGTGGATATGAAAAATGTGCATATTCAGAAACATGAAATAAAAATGGAAATCCAGCTGCAAGAATTCCAGAGATACTTCTCTGCTCAGTAGTAAGAATGTGAAATTGACTGATTTGTTGAAATAAATAACAAGTATAGTTATGTAAAGTTAGATACGTAAATGGGGAGGAAGGGGGAAAAAGCTATGTGAAGGTTCATGTGGACCATAAGTATCTGCATAAACTTGTTGGGAGAAATTACAGTTCTGATGTAAATGTATCAGCCCAGCTCTGCATCCTGTCACTGTCCCATTGGAACCTACAACAGCCCTTCACACTATCCACAACTCCTCCAACCTTCCTGTCATCGGCAAACTTACTATCCCACCCTTCCGACTTCCTCACCCAAGTCATTTTAAAAAATCACAAAGAACAGAGGTCCCAAAACAGATCCCTGTGGAACATCACTGGTCACCAAGCTTCAGGCTGAATACCTTCCATCAACTACCATCCTCCGTCTTCTATGAGCCAGCCAGTTCTGTATTCAGTCAAATTTCCCTGTGTTCCATGCCTTCTTTCGGAATTAACCTACCATGGGGAATCTTATCAAATGCCTTGCTAAAATCCAAAAACATCACATTCACTGCTCTACCTTCAATGTGTTTTTGTCACATCCTCAAAGAATTCAACAAGACTTGTGAGGCATGACCTCTCAAAGCCATGCTAACTATCTCTAATCAATCTATGTTTTTCCAAATAACCATAAATCCTTTCTCTCAGAATCCTTTCCAATAATTTGCCCACCACCGACATAAGACTAATTGGCCTGAAATTCCCAGCGTTGTCCAAATTCCCTTTCTTGAATGAGGGAATACCATTTGCCATCCTCCAATTATCTGGCCCTACTCCAGTGGACAGGTGCGGACACGAAGATCATTGTCAAAGATGCAGCAATCTCTTCCTTCACTTCCAGTAGAAACCTTGGATATATCCCATCTGGCCCAGGGGACTTATCCATCCTCATGGTTTTCAAAATTTCCAGCACATCCTCCTTCTTAACACAAGAGGTTGTGAAACTTGAAAGGATTCAGAAAAGATTTACAAGGATGTTGCCAGGGTTGGAGGATTTGATCTATCGGGAGAGGCTGAATAGGTTGGGGCTGTTGTCCCTGCAGCGTCGGAGGCTGAGGGGGGACCTTATAGAGGTTTACAAAATTATGAGGATAAATAGACAAAGTCTTTTCCCCAGGATCAAGGAATCCAGAACTAGAGGGCATAGGATTAGGGTGAGAGGGGAAAGATATAAAAGAGACCTAAGGGGCAGCTTTTCCACGCAGAGGGTGGTACATGTATGGAATGAGTTGCCAGAGGAAGTGGTGGAGGCTGGTACAATTGCATTTAAGAGGCATTTGGATGGGTATATGAATAGGAAGGGTTTGGAGGGATAAGGGCTAAGTGCTGGCAGGTGGGAATAGATTGGGTTGGGATATCTGGTTGGTATGGACGGGTTGGACTGAAGGGTCTATTTCCACACTGTACATCTCTATGACTATTAACCTGTTCGAGCAGATCAGCCTGTTTCACACTGTCCTCTCAAATTTAGTGAATACTGAAGCAAAGTATTCATTGAAGACCTCCTCCGACTTCAGGCACAAGTTCCTCTGCTATCCCTGATCGGCCCAAACCACACACTGGCCTCCCTCTTGTTCCTCACGAAAGTGTAGAATGCCTTGGGGTTTTCCTTAATCCTATCCGCCAAGGCTTTTTCATGCCCCCTTCTAGCTCTTCTAAGTCCATACTTCAGTTCCCAATTTATGCTCCATAGTTCCTGCCTAATAGCATTGTAATTCCCACTCCCCCAATTAAATACTTTCCCATATCATCTTCTCCGGTCCCTCTCCATGACTAGAATAAAGGTCAGGGCATTGTGATCACGATCAATGAAATGCTCTCCCAATGAAACATCGGACACCTGGCATGGTCCGTTGCCAAGCACCAAATCCAATAATGGCCTCTCCTCTAGTTGGCATATCTACATATTGAGTACAATTCTTCCGGGACACACCTATCCAAGTCTGCTCCAAGCAAACCACTTGCACTAAAGAGGTTCCAACCAATATTAGGAAGTTAAAGTCTCCCATACAACAACCCTTTTACCTCTGCACCTTTCCAAAATTTGCCTCCCAGTCTGCTCTTCAGTGTTTTTGTTGCTATTGTGGAACGGGGTCTACAGAAAACTCCCAATAAAGTGGCTGCTCCTATCCTTTTTCTGACTTCCACCCACACTGATTCAGTAGACAAACCTTCCTCAATGACCTCCCTTTCTGCAGCTGTGATACTATCCCTGATTAGCAATGCCACTCCCCCCTCCCCCCCACCTCTTTTACCTCCCTCCCTATCCTTTTGAAACATCTAAACCCCAGAACATCCAACAACCATTCTTGCCCCCTGTGATATCTAAGTCTCCGTAATGGCCACAGCATCTCAACTGCTTAGAATTCCATCACTTGGCTATGAGTTGGTTTGTGTCAAATTTCAGGGCTCATATATAGTGGAAACATCATCTTTGCCTCCCTTATCAAATTCCATTAGTGTGAAGAATTCTATCAAGTTATCTTCTCAGTTTTCCCTTCCAGAGAAAACCAGCTCAGTTTGCTCAACCTTGCCTGATGATTATACCCTCCGAGTTAAGAGTATCAGCCTTCTAAATCTGCTTCAATAATCTTTTTGTAATTATGGAGGCCAGAATTGTGCAAGTAATTCAAGCAGGATATACACAAATTCAATTCTATACAAAATTTAAAACCTGAGTGCTTTTCAACCCTATCCCTTTGG
This sequence comes from Chiloscyllium punctatum, assembly GCF_047496795.1. Lineage (NCBI taxonomy): Eukaryota > Metazoa > Chordata > Chondrichthyes > Orectolobiformes > Hemiscylliidae > Chiloscyllium > Chiloscyllium punctatum. The sequence continues at coordinate 67,849,418 of NC_092748.1, forward strand.
GGATGAATTCTTTGTTTCTCTTTCATTTTTTATGGTTTTGTTAACCTACAATCTTGTGAAACTGTAACCCCAAATCCTTAAGGCATCAACCTCTTAGACTCATCCCACCCACACTTTCTTCGTCCTCATGCCATTTTACAATCACCCTACACTTAACTGTGCTGATAGTCATTTTGTCCTCTTCAGTACATACCTACTTCCTTTTGAAAATTATTGAATCAACATGCAAAATCATGCAGGCATTGTATCCCAGATCAAAATGCATTATATGTAAAAGAAAGTTTCTTCATATCTTCCAGTTTTTTCACGGATTACCTCGTGCTAGCTTCTTCTTACTTATTCTTCAATCTGTTTATGATTTTGAATATCTTTACCAAATCTCCAAAAACCTCAGTTTTAACTCCTTTCATCATGAAACAGAAGCATTTCATACATTTCTACCATTCCAGTGAATCTCCTCTGCCTACTGATACACTGACATCCTTCCTAAAATGTTGCAATCAGAACTGGTTGCAAATCTCCAGCTGACTGCTTGTAAAATCATTTTTAATTAAAGTTTTACCATAACTTCCTTGCTTTTGTGCACTATGCTTTCACTTACAAGACTGAGGATTCCATTTGTCTGACAACATTCTCAACTTGTCTCAGGATTTTCAAAAGTTTGCAACATTTTAGCTCTAGGTTACTTTGTTTCGACATCCCATTAAAATTCTATGTCTTTAGATTGTGTTTCCGTGCCTCATCTCCCTACCAATACAGATCACTACACAATTAATGGTGATAAATTACATCATTTGCAAGTCTATTACTATCCTATTACTGTCCTCCTGATTATTCACAACATTTCAGAGTTTGGGGTCATCTGCAAACTTTTGGAAGTGTTGTGAACTCCATGATAGATGATGTAGAACTTCAAAAATACACCGCTTGATGGAATGGGCAACGAAGATGGAATTAAATGCACATAAGTAGAGTGAAATGATTAATTTTGGTTGGAAGAATTGGCAGTATTCTTCTTGTATTTATTTTATGATGAAAGGTGCGTAAATTATACATATTTTAATATCATTTGTTTTAGAGTTTTGAATTTGAATGAGTGACACGTGGGTTTCCATCATTTTGTATGAGAGGGTTTATTGATTAAACTGCAATTATTTCTGGATCTAGGGATTTGAAAAAAAAATTATGCGAGGCATAGCTCAAAGTGCTATTGGGAATTTCTTTGCATTTTCAGTTTTACAGAGTAAACATTGAAAAACATTAGGTTTCTGTTAGAAGGTCAGGAATTGATTAAAGGTTGGATGCATGAAAACTTTTTTTTTTGGAAGAAAAAAGTTAATTCAGAACAGTTAGAAATAGGGTACCTCAGTGATGGGCTTTAGCTCAAAAGTTCCAGCCCAACAGGCATTTGATTAGAACCCTGAAGCAGTTATTCAAAGTTGAGAAAGTCCATATTTAGTTGTGTAAAGATTCAAGGAAGAGCCTATCAAATTCCCAAGTCTGGGAATTGAAAGAGACAGTTAAGTTAAATCTAGAGGTGACAGAGGTAAAATTCCCCCTGGTGTTAAAGTACTGCAAAGGTTTGCTGTTGGATAGATAGAATATTGTATTCCACTGTATGCTTCAAAATCTTCCAAATTCTTTCATCTAAAAAAATAGCCTGGCTTATTCTATTTTAGATTGCATAATAAACTTCTGTTTTACTTTTAAAACCAAACATGCATTTGGTTTAGTGTAAGAACAACTTTAATTTTATTTTAAAAAGTCGACAAAGCCAGATTTCAGTCTAGGATCTGACTTGTCCAGTAATAACTGGAAGGCAGATGTGAGGACTGCAGATAGAGTGATAGAGAGAGATGTACAGCATGGAAACAGACCCTTCAGTCCAACCCGTCCATGTCGACAAGATACCCCAACCCAATCTAGTCCTACCTGCCAGCACCCGGCCCATATCCCTCCAAACCCTTCCTATTCATATACACATCCAACTGTCTTTTAAATGTTGCAATTGCACCAGTCTCCACCACTTCCTCTGGCAACTCATTCCATACACGTACCATCCTCTGCATGAAAAAGCTGCCCCTTGGGTCTCTTTTATATCTTTCCCCTCTCACCCTAAACTTATGCCCTCTAGTTCTGGACTCACTGATCACAGCGAAAAGACTTTGTCTATTTATCCTATCCATGCCCCTCATAATTTTGTAAGCCTCTACAAGGTCACCCCTCAGCCTCTGACACTCCAGGAAAAACAGCTCAGCCTCTCACCTGTCAAATCCTCCAATCCTGGCAACATCCTTGTAAATCTTTTCTGAACCCTTTCAAGTTTCACAACATCTTTCCAATAGGAAGGAGACCAGAATTGCACGCAATATTCCAACAGTGGTCTAATCAATGTCCTGTACAGCCGCAACATGACGTCCTAACACCTATACTCAATACTCTGACCAATAAAGGAAAGCATACCAAATGCCTTCTTCACTATCCTATCTACCTGCGACTCCACTTTCAAGGAGCTATGAACTTGCACTCCAAGGTCTCTTTGTTCAGCAACACTCCCTAGGACCTTACAATTAAGGTATATAAGTCCTGCTAAGATTTGCTTTCCCAAAATGAAGCACCTCACATTTATCTGAATTAAACTCCATCTGCCATTTCTTAGCCCACTGGCCCATCTGATCAAGATCCTGTTGTAATCTGAGGTAACCTTCTTCGCTGTCCACTATACCTCCAATGTTGGTGTCATCTGCAAACTTACTAACTGTACCTCTTATGCTCACATCCAAATCATTTATGTAAATGACAAAAAGTAGAGGACCCAGCACCGATTCTTGCGGCACTTCACTGGTCACAGGTCTCCAGTCTGAAAAACAACCCTCCACCACCACCATCTGTCTTCTACCTTTGAGCCAGTTCTGTATCAAACTGGTGAGTTCTCCCTGTATTCCGTGAGATCTAACCTTGCTAACCAATCTCCATGGGAACCTTGTCAAATGCCTTACTCAAATCCATATAGATTACATCTACCGCTCTACCCTCATCAATCCTCTTTGTTACTTCTTCAAAAAATCTCAATCAAGTTTGAGAGACATGATTTCCCATGCACAAAGCCATGTTGACTATCCCTAATCAGTCCTTGCCTTTCCAAATGCATATACATCCTGTCCCTCAGGATTCCCTCCAACAACTTGCCCACCACCGTCATGCTCACTGATCTATAGTTCCCTGGCTTGTCCTTACCACCCTTCTTAAACAATGACACCATGTTACCCAACTTCCAGCACCTCACCCGTGACTATCGATGATACAAAGTATCTCAGTAAGAGGCCCAGCAATCACTTCCCTAGCTTCCCACAGAGTTCTAGGGTACACCTGATCAGGTCCAGGGGATTTATCTACCTTTATGCATTTCAAGACATCCAGCGCGTCCTCCTCTGTAGTATGGACATTTTCTAAGGTGTCACCATCTATTTCGCTACTTTCTATATCTTCTATATACTTTTCCACAGTAAATACTGATGCAGACTACTCATTTAGTATCGTCCCCATTTTCTGCGGCTCCACACAAAGGCCGCCTTGCTGATCTTTGAGGGCCTTATTCTCTCCCTAGTTACCCTTTTGACCTTAATATATTTGTAAAATTCCTTTGGATTCTCCTTAATTCTATTTGCCAAAGCTATTTCATGTCCCCTTTTTGCCCTCCTGATTTCCCTCTTTAGTATACTCCAACTGCCTTTATACTGTAAGGATTCACTCGATCTATCCTGTCTATAACTGACATACGCTTCCTTCTTTTTCTTAACCAAACCCTCAATTTCTTTAGTCATCCAGCATTCCCTACACCTAGCAGCCTTTCCTTTCACCCTAATAGGAATATATTTTCTCTGGGTTCTCATTATCTCATTTATGAAGGCTTCCCATTTTCCAGCTGTCTCTTCACCGGTGAATATCTGCCCCCAATCAGCTTTTCAAAGTTCTTGCCGAATCCATCAAAATTGGCCTTTCTCCAATTTAGAACTTCAACTTTTAGATCTGGTCTATCCTTTTCCATCACTATTTAAAATTTAATGGAATTATGGTCGCTGGCCCCAAAGTGCTCCCCACTGACACCGTAGTCACCTACCCTGCGTTATTTCCCAAGAGTAGGTACATCCACATACTGAATCAGAAAATGTTCTTGTTCACACTTAAATTCCTCTCCATCTCAACCCTTAACACGATGGCAGTCCCAGTCTATGTCTGGAAAATTAAAACCCCCATGGGCGGTACGGTGGCACAGTGGTTAGCACTGCTGCCTCACAGCGCCAGAGACCCAGGTTCAATTCCTGCCTCAGGCGACTAACTATGTGGAGTTTGCACGTCCTCCCAGTGCTCTGGTTTCCTCCCACAGTCCAAAGATGTGCAGGTCAGGTGAATTGGCCATGCTAAATTGCCCGTAGTGTTAGGTAAGGGGTAAATGTGGGTGTATGGGTGGTTGCGCTTCGGTCGGGCGGTGTGGGCTTGTTGGGCCGAAGGGCCTGTTTCCACTCTAAGTAATCTAATCACCACCCTATTATTCTTACAGATAGAACATAGAATGTTACAGCGCAGTACAGGCCCTTCAGCCCTTGATGTTGCGCCGACCGGTCATACCAATCTGAAGCCCATCAAACCTACACTCTTCCACGTACGTCCATATGCTTGCCCAATGACAACTTAAATGTACTTAAAATTGGTGAATCTACTACAGTTGCAGGCAAAGCATTCCATATCCTTACTACTCTCTGAGTAAAGAAACTACCTCTGACATCTGTCCTATATCTATCACCCCTCAATTTAAAGCTATGCCCCTTCGTGCTCGCCGTCACCATTCTTGGAAAAAGGCTCCCCCTGTCCACCCTATCTAACCCTCTGATTATCTTATATGTCTCTATTAAGTCACCTCTCAACCTTCTTCTCTCTAATGAAAACAGCCTCAAGTCCCTCAGCCTTTCCTCGTAAGACCTTCCCTCCATACCAGGCAACATCCTAGTAAATCTCCTCTGCACCCTTTCCAAAGTTTCCACATCGTTCTTATAATGCAGTGACCAGAACTGTACACAATACTCCCAAGTGCGGCCGCACTACAGTTCTGTTCAGCTGCAGCATAACCTCATGGTCCCGGAATTCTGTCCCTCTATTAATAAAAGCTAAAACACTGTATGCCTTCTTAACAACCCTGTCAACCTGGGTGGCAACTTTCAAGGATCTGTGTACCTGGACACAGAGATCTCCCTGCTCATCTACACTACCAAGAATCTTACCATCAGCCCAGTACTTTGCATTCCGGTTACTCCGATCAAAGTGAATCACCTCACACTTGTCCGCATTAAACTCCATTTGCCACCTCTCAGCCCAGCTCTGCAGCTTATCTATGTCTCTCTGTAACCTACAACATCCTTTGTCACTATCCACAGCTCCACTGACCTTAGTGTCGTCTGCAAATTTACTAACCCACCCTTCTACACCCTCATCCAGGTCGTTTATAAAAATGATGAACAGTAGTGGACCCAACACCGACCCTTGTGGTACACCACTGGTAAGTGGACTCCAGGATGAACATTTCCCATCAACCACCACCCTCTTTCAGCAAGCCAATTACTGATCCAAACTGCTATATCTCCCACAAACCCATTCCTCTGCATTTTGTACAATAGCCTACTGTGGGGAACCTTATCGAACGCCTTGCTGAAATCCATATACACCACATCAACCTGTTTACTCTCATCTTCCTGTTTGGTCAACAAACTCAAAGAACTCAATAAGGTTTGTGAGGCACAACCTACCCTTCACAAAACCATGCTGACTATCCCTAATCAAATTATTCTTTTCTAGATGATTACAAATCCTATCTCTTATAACCTTTTCCAACACTTTACCAACAACTGAAGTAAGGTTCAATGGTCTATAATTACCTGGGTTGTCTCTACTCCCCTTATTGAACAGGGGAACCACATATTCTATCCTCCAGTCTTCTGGCACTATTCCTGCAGACAATGACAATCTAAAGATCAATGCCAAAGGCTCGGCAATCTCCTCTCTGGCTTCCCAGAGGATCCTAGGATAACTCCCATTCGGCCCAGGGGACTTGTCTCTTTCTAATGCCACTTCCTTGCGAACCTCAATCCCACCTAGTCTAGTAGCCTGTACCTCAGTATTGTCCTCGACAACATTGTCATTTTCTAGAGTGAATACTGTCAAAAAATATTCATTTAGAGCTTCCCCTATCTCCTCTGACTCCACACACAACTTCCCACTACTATCCTTGATTGGCCATAATCTTACTCTCGTCATTCTTTTATTCCTTAAATACCTGTAGAAAGCCTTAGGGTTTACCCTGATCCTATCCGCCAACAACTTCTCATATCTCCTCCTGGCTCTTCTGAGCTCTCTCTTTCGGTCTTTCATGGCTACCTTGTAACCCTCAAGCACCCTAACTGAGCCTTCACATCTCATCCTAACATAAGCCTTCTTCTTTCTCTTGATCAGAGATTCCACTTCCTTCGTAAACCATGGTGCCCACGCTCTACAGCTTCCTCCCTCTCCCTGACAGGTACGTACTTATGTAGGACACACAGGAACTTTTCCTTGAATAAGCTCCAAATTTCTAATGTGCCCACCCCCATGCAGTTTCCTGATAGCTGAGATCTCCTTACAAGTTTGTTTCTCAATTTCCTGCTGACTATTAGGGGGTCCATAATAGAGTCCCAATAAAGTGATCATCTCTTTCTTATTTCTCAGTTCCACCCAATTAACTTCCCTTGATGTATTTCCAGGAATATCCTCCCTCAGCACAGCTGTAATGCTATCCCTTATCAAAAATGCCACTCTCCCTCCTCTCTTGCCTCCCTTTCTATCCTTCCTGTAGCAGTTGTATCCTGGAACATTCAGCTGCCAGTCCTGCCCATCCCTGAGCAATGTCTCTGTAATTGCTGATATACCAGTCCCATGTTCCTAACCATGCCCGGAGTTCATCTGCCTTCCCTGAAATAAATGCAGTTTAATTGATCAGTCTGACCTTGTCCCTGCCTGCCCTGACTGTTTGACTCACTTCTGTTCTCAACTGTACCAGTCTCAGATTGATCTCTTTCCTCACTATCTCCCTAGGTCCCACCCCCCCACCTTACTAGTTTAAATCCTCCTGAGCAGCTCTAGCAAATCTCCCTGCCAGTACATTATTCCCCTTCCAATTTAGGTGCAAACCGTCCTTCTGGTACAGGTCACTTCTTCACCAAAAGAGATTCCAATGATCCAAAAACGTGAATCCTTCTCCCATACACCAGCTCCTCAGCCATGCATTCATCTGCTCTATCCTCCTATTCCTGCCCTCACAGCACTGGGAGTAATCCAGATATTACTACTCTAGAGGACCTTCTTTTTAAATTCCTACCTAACTCTCTGTAACCACCCTTCAGAATCTCAACCTTTTCCCTTCCTATGTCATTGGTTCCGATGTGGACAATGACCTCTTGCTGGCCCCTCTCCCCCTTGAGAACATTCTGCACGCTCTCTGAGTCATCGCTGATCCTGGCACCAGGAAAACAACACTATATTCTGATTTTTTGCTCCTGGTCACAGAAACGTCTGTTTGTACCTTGGACTGGAGAGTCCCTGAACACAATTGATCTCTTGGAACCTGACATACCCCTCATTGCATTAGAGCCAGTCTCAATATCAGAAACTTGGCTGTTCGTGCTATGTTCTGCTGAGAATCCATCTGCTACATTTTCCAAAACAGCATACCTGTTTGAAATGGGGATAGCTACAGAAGGCTCCTGCCTAGGTCTCTTACCTTTCCTGGAGTTAACCCATCTATCTGACTGCATCTGAGACCTTTCCCCCCTTCCTATAACTGCCATCCATCACATACTATTGCTGTTGCAAACTCCTCATTGCTTCTAACTGTCTCTCCAACCGATCCATTCGATCTGGCAAGAGTCGCAACCAACAGCATTATTGCAGATATAATGTGCAGTAACCCTTAAACTCCCACATCTGACAAGAAGCGCATATCACTCTACTAAAGGCCATTTTTGCTCCTTCACAATCTACAGACCCAGAAAATAACATCATCTTATTCCTCTAAAAAACACTGCCCCAGGTTAAATTAATAGTTATGACTTATATTTTAAGTTTCATCGAGACATATCTCAAAAAACACACAATCAATAAAGAACCCACTCTACTCACTAATGCAGACTTTCTGTAGGTCACACTTAAAAACAATACACTTATCAGCCTCCGTGGTGTGAACTCCACCCAAACAGGTTCCTCCAAGATCAGTTGTGAATTTCACTGTTTGTTAATTTTCCCAGACGCACTCCGATATAATGAATTCAAACAGCAAAGGCAGTAAACTGTGCAGGTTCACTGCTGTGTCAGTTTCTTTCTCTCTCTCTCTCCTGCACTGACCTCACACCATGTGCTTCCTTTGTTTATTCTTCGCCCTTTAAAACTGCTGTTGTTTTGACTTTTTTATCAAAGTTCCAAAACAGTGCAACAGCATATAAAACAGTAATTGCTGCTCCTGGAATTCGAGGAAATCACCTCCAACACCTGAAATACCTCAATAAACGAGCAGCTGTTACAGCCAGAAATTTTTCCCGTCCTCCATTTTGGATGCTGGAGATTAGAGTCAAGATTAGAGTGGTGCTGGAAAAGCACAGCAGGTCAGGCAGCATCCAAGGAGCAGGAAAATCGACATTTCAGACAGGAGCCCTTCATCAGGAATCAGTAATAACATCAGCGAGGATTATTATAATTCTTTCATGGAAGTTGCCAGCATGGCAGTGAACGGAGAGATCTGGTGTACCAGTTCAAAGTTCATTTAATAATACTGCTGTAGTCGATTACCTTTCAGCAAAGTTCTGTGCTGTTTTCTTCAGTTAATGTCTCTCCACAGAACCCTTGAAACAAGCAAAGTTCTAACTCAACTCACTATTTGCTAATATGGGTTGCCTAACATTATTTCTTCAACAACCTTGTAAGATGCCTTCTTCTCAGACAGTCCCACAGCCTTTCGCTTCTTGAGCTTTCTCCTTCCTGACTTCTAAGCACCTTAGGACTTCACCCAGCCCTGGTTACATGGATACTTCTAGTAACAGTTGTTGTTGTGAATCCTCTCCCTGCATGGATGATGTTGACTTCTCTCTCTCTTTGGTGGTCAGAAAGCACAATCAGCAAATACCTCACCAACTGTTGTGGTTCTATTCGCCGAGTTGGGAATTTGTGTTGCAGACGTTTCGTCCCCTGTCTAGGTGACATCCTCAGTGCTTGGGAGCCTCCTGTGAAGCGCTTCTGTGATCTTTCCTCCGGCATTTGTAGTGGTTTGAATCTGCCGCTTCCGGTTGTCAATTCCAGCTGTCCGCTGCAGAGGCCGGTATATTAGGTCCAGGTCGATGTGCTTATTGATTGAATCTGTGGATGAGTGCCATGCCTCTCGGAATTCCCTGGCTGTTCTGTTTGGCTTGTCCTATAATAGTAGTGTTGTCCCAGTTGCTTGTCATCTTCGACTGGGACAACACTACTATTATAGGACAAGCCAAACAGAGAACAGCCAGGGAATTCCTAGAGGCATGGCACTCATCCACAGATTCAAATCACTAAGCACATCGACCTGGACCCAATATACCGGCCTCTGCAACGGACAGCTGGAACTGACAACCGGAAGCGTCAGATTCAAACCACTACAAATGCCGGAGGAAAGATCACAGAAGCGCTTCACAGGAGGCTCCCAAGCACTGAGGATGTCACCTAGACAGGGGACGAAACGTCTGCAACACAAATTCCCAGCTCGGCGAACAGAAACACAACAACGAGCACCCGAGCTACAAATCTTTTCACAAACTTTGAACCTCAGCAACTATTTCCCCAGGTGACTTGCTTGTCATTGAGCTGAAATCCCATATCTTTCATAGGCTGGGTGGAGCAGGAAATGGGAAGTGCCACAAAGTGAACCAAGGAAGAATCAACGATAGTCAATGCCCCAGAGGAAGGTAGAAAGGCAAGAAGGGAGAAGACTATAGGGGCAGTTACATTGATCTGATGCATGCAAAAAAAATGTTGAACTTGAAGCAATAGCATATTGAGAACCTTGAAGTTAAAAGCAATATTGGAGGCAAGGCTTCAGTTCAAATCTTCATAGTAGCTTTTTGAAGTCAGGTTATTTACCATTTACGGTTGAAATTACAGTAATTCAGTTTTGCAGAGATTTGAACAATAAACCTTATTACTGAATAGAGAGCCTCAATTCAATTTTGTATCTACATTTGCTCCAGACCCCCAGTTTAAATGAAAAAAGATGCATTCAACATAAAATTATTAGCAAAAATCTTAAATCAAAATACATGTTGAAAAACTGCATGCAATTATTAATGAAAAAGCTGCAAGCTCTCTAACTAACCTGCGAAGTTTCTTCCTGTGAACGTCCCATAATGCCACAGTACCATCAGCTGCACCAGATATCAAAAAATTGGAATTATCAGAGAATTTGCAAACCCTTACTGGGCTTTCACTGGGCTGTTTCAATGTTGCCAACTTCTCTCCCGAACTGGGATTCCATAGCACAGTGTTCCCATCAGTTGAACTGGAAGCTAGAAACTTCCCACAAGAACTAAAGCAACAGGAATGTACACCATAACTATGACCTTTTAGTGGCGAGAAAGGAAGCTCTGAGAAATCCTTCAATAAATAAAGGCGTACAGTTCGGTCCAATGAACAGGAAGCCAGGTAAGTGGAAGAGAAGGCACAACAGTTAACGTCATCAGTATGGTCTGTGAAAGTTTGGATGAGCGTTACCATGGCCAATAGTTTTGAATATTGCTTCTGTAAGAATTTGATTTTCTTTCTCTCTTGAAATAGTGAAACCTGTAATGATATCGAGGAAAAAAAAAGCAGAGGTTAATATCAGTGTGTTATCTGCAAAAATTATGCAAATATCAGAAAAGTTATTTTGTTGTAACCAGAAATGAAATATAAAGGAAATTTCAAAATAATATTGATTCAAAGAATATTTTGTGACTTGTTACAAGATGCCATTTAGTTGCCAGTATTAAACCATAAAAACTCCTCCCTTAACATGTATAAGAGATATCAATATCTTACAAAATAAATGTTTTTCAAAACAACTGAGAGAATCATAAAAGTGTACAGCACTGGAGTGGTTCTTCAGTCCATTGTACTTGTGTTGGCTCTGTGGAAGAGCAATGATGTTTCATCCTATTTTTGGGCCATAAACTTGCAAGCTCCAAAGTTTTATATCCATACTTATCAGCCAACGTCTTTTAAAAATTATTTATGAGGTCTGTTCCATCACAACGGCATGTAGGTCACTCCAGAAGTGAACAACTCCAAACGTTCTCTCTCACCTTTTGAACTTTAACCACTGATTCAAACATCACAACTTCTGATTATTGAGCAACTTACCAGCTGGACTGTTTTTTCTCTATTCACACTATCAAAATCCCTCATCAACTTGAAAATCTTGATTAGGTCACCTAATAAACATCTCTGGATGCTGTTGCTATAGAATCACAGAATGGTTATGGCACAGGAGGCCATTCAGCCAGTTGCGTCCATGACAGCTCCCTCCAAAAGCAATTCAACTCCATCTTTTGCCTGTAGCCCTGCAGGTTTTTGCTTCAAAAATTATTTAAAGGCCTGGATTGAACTGACCTTGAAAACACTTCTGTAGTTGCATTTCACATGCTAACCTCTGACTGCACAAAACACTTTCTCAAGTCACCACTGTTACTCTTACCAGTCATCTATAAACTGTTTTTTTGTAGTTTTCAAACTTGCTGCTGGCAGGAATAATTTCTCCAGTTGAGTACTTTATCAAACCTTTTAAATCTACAAAATGTCCTTTCGAAGGCCACATGCACCACAATTGATTATATTACTTTCTTTGATACTGTTACATCAAAATTGCAAACAAATTATACTGCTTTGCCTAGAACACATCTACACTGGCTTCCTTAATTAGTCCACATTGTTAATTTTGTCTGAATTGCCGTTTCTAAATGCTTTTGCAACCAATCGAGTTAAACTGACAGGCACGTAGTGCTTAGCTCCTCCTCACAACCTTTTGAACAAGGAATAACCTGTAATTCTTCAGTCCTCTGACATATCACTATCCGAAGAGCCAGCATGAGAACGACCACAGACAAAAAGTGAAAATTATTTTGTGGAATATAGACTGGGTGGTGACAAAGCCATTTGGCATGCTTGCCTTCATTTGTTATAACATTTTCACGCGAAGGATGGTGCATGTATGGAACAAGCTGGCAGAGCAAGTGCCGAGGGAATTGCCCAGGAAACTAACAATTCTGCAGGTCAATTGCTCTATCCCAAGAACCCTCAAAGTCTTAAATTAGAGACTGCAGAGGGTTCCAATGAAATTAATAAAATAGTAAACATTATACTATGAAATATGTAGTTGATCATTGAACAACTATTTAAGAAATCCCAAACCTATCTCTTACATTCCCAATTATAACTTTCCACAGACCACTTAGACCTCCTAGACCCAGACCCATACCCATACCAACCTAATCCTCCCCGACCTGTAAGACAGCACTCTCATCCCCCTTCTCTAAGCCCCTTCCCGCTCCAACAAATCCACCGATCTCTGCCATCGGACCCAATCATTACCAAACATCACCCCTGCTGAGGGATCTGACCCAAGTCCCTTCTCCAACTCACATAGACTAAATACCCCCTCCCTTCCCAATCTGATTTCTTCCAACCAGCCCAAACCTACCCCAAACATCACATCCTACCCCTATCCAAGTGGCACCCTACCATCACACAGACCATAGTTACTTTCTGTTTGTCAGCAGCTGTCAAAGTGGCTGTCAGAACCTGTAAATTTCAGAACATGACAACTTATTGCTGTCAAAAGGGGACAAAGTTTACCTTTCTCCAACAGTTCTGCATTGTGAAAGAATTGTCAGAATTAAGTTAATAAAATTAGAATATCATTTACCAATATGTGTATTCAATATAAAACACAGTGAAAAGTGTGGACTGTCACCTGTACATATACACCATTTACATTAACTTAGAATAAAACGTTTTAAAAATAACTTCGAGACTCCACCGTTTCCTTCTCTGCTGCTACACCATGCCACTGCCAGAGTCCCACTCCGGGCTTCCCAGCCCATGCCATGCCACCAAGAGTGCCCTGCTCTGGGTTTTCCAGCCTACACCATGCCAACTATTGGTCCTCATTCCCGAAGGAGCCTGAATGAAATCTCACCTCAGAAATGCAGACCTCCTTTTTCTCACAAAAAAAAGGGCTTGATGTAAGATTGTCACTCTTCAAGAAATCAATCCATAAGTTTTGGTGTCGGTTTACCCACTATGACATCCAGAACTTGGATCAATGCATTTTTATCAAATCAAAGTAACCTTAGCATTTCAGCAGTTATTGCAGTTAGTACTTCCGAGACAGGATGAGTCCATATCAACTTGATTATGTAAATGTGAAGCAAAGCAAATAACTATTTCAATGCTTCCAAAAATTATTTTCCAGCATGATCCTATTTTATCTTTAAGGATGGCTGAAAGGCAACACCCTCATTCCATGAATATATTTTAAAAAACTCTTGAAGAATAATGTAACTCCAGACAACAGCAAAAACAAAACAACAATAAAGCAGCACAGTACAATTCAGTATAAGTAAAATTTGCCTATTATACCTCAACATAGACTTGCCAAGTTCTCTATATCCCCGATGACAAAAGACTCATTCAATCACTTCACTCTAACCCACACATTATAGTCAGTCCCCCATCCCACACCCTCATTCAACAGCCTCCTTTTCCAAACTCTCCATCTCACATTCTGAACAACCCCAGTTCACACCACAAACATTGAGCAGTCCTCACTTTCTCCTAGTTCTCACTTAATGTCAGGGATGCATTCCTGAAAATCATAACTTTGAAGTTCAGTGTTGATTTTCATAGGAATCAATCTTAAAACAAAGCTCCCCAGCAGAGGAAAGAAATTTACATTTCTTGATACCTCTTCTCTAGCAGGAGCAAATTACTGCAGATGCTGGATTCTGAACTGAAAACGAAAACTGCTGGAGATCACAGCAGGTCAGGCAGCATTCATGAAGCTAACGTTTCGAGTCTGAATGACTTCATCAGAGCTGAAGTGAGGTGTGAAGGCTCCCCCTCCCCACCTCACTTCAGCTCTGATGATGAGTCATTCAGACCCGAAACATTAGCTTGCTTTCTCTCCATGCGTGCTGCCTGGCCTGCTGTGATCTCCAGCATTTTTTCATACCTCTATCTTGAAATGCAGTTCCACATGTACTTCAAATTCATAGATTCCTACATTATTTTGTTTTAAGTCATTTCATCTAACAATGAGAAAGAAAGAAAAAATAAGAACATATATTCTATTTACAATTCATTCTGTGAACCATGGGCACATGCATGGGGTCTTCACCAGGGTGCCTTTGCTCAAAAAGCTCCAGGTTGCCTGTGAGGGCCTTTGCACGCTGTATGTTCCTGGCCACTAGCTGATGATTTTTATTTTGAAGGGGAGGAAGGAGAAGTAGGTCCATGATGCATCTTGGTAAAAACAAGGGCTGCAGATGCTAGAAATCAGAGTCCAGATTAGACTGGTGCTGGAAAAGCACAGCAGGTCAGGCAGCATCCGAGGAGCAGGAAAATCGATGTTTCGGGCAAAAGACCTTCATCAGGAATAGAAGGGCTTTTGCCCGAAATGACGATTTTCTTGCTCCACGGATGCTGCCTGACCTGCTGTGCTTTTCCAGCACCAGTTTAATCTAGGCCCATGATGCATCTTGCTAGTTTCCACTGCTTTGGTGAACTGCTTGGGGCAGCTGTGCTCCTTGCCTCACTGCCTTGGCCTTCCTTCTGAATGATAGACCGTCAGTGGTGGCTACGCTTACGCGTATATTCTTCTTACGCGTATATCCTCCTTCTCTCTCTCCCCTCCCCCAGATCTCTCCCAGCCCAAATCTCTCCCCATGTTTCTCTCTCTCTCTCTCTCTCTCTCTCTCTCTCTCTCTCTCACACACACACACACACACCCTCCTGTGATCAATACCAGGGCAATATGATTCCAACGGTGGATTATGGCTTGTAGCCAATGGGGAAGCTGCTGGGTTTTGACAAGTTTGAGGTGGTGGACAACGATAGCTATTCTGATCCCAATGGAATTCAATGAATTTCCTAGATTGTCTCATCAGCTCTGCCTTTCCAGCCACTGCTTTGAAGAGAGCTACCAAGGGCAATAATGGCTGGCATCCTGCAATTCAGGAGGCTCAGTGGGTGCTGCCAAGCTTGGAAGGGGCTGACGGCCCACGGGCTGTGGGTTATTGGGGAACAGAACCGCCAAGTTTGGTCTCAGCTGCACCTTATGGGTCATCTCAAAATGCATCTGGTCAAGTCCTGGGGTGACGTAATCTGAGCAATGTCTCAGGGACGGGGCTGCTATTGGACAGCTGTTTTGACAAGTAATCTGAGGCCAAGTGAATCTGGAAGCCTCCATTTTTGGGGGGGGGGGGGGGTGCGTGAAGGTGAGGAAAGAAATTATGCCTATCAGATAAGGTAAGGCACTGCAATACGCAACATGAATAGGAACCTCACAATGTTCACTAAGATTTCCAGTTATAATACAACGTTAAGACCAGGAGACAAAGCAGAAGTAGGGTATTCATCCCATCAAGTCTGCTCTGCCATTCAATGAGATCATGGCTAAACTGATGATCCTCAACTCTACTTTCCTGCCTTTTCCCCATAACTTTTGATTTTCTTACTGATTAAAAATAATCTCAGTCTTGAATATACTTAATGGCCATCCATCACAACCTTTTGTGGTGTAAAATTCCACATATTCACTACCCTCCGAGAAGAAATTTTTTTATGTCTCTCTTGTATGGGTGACTCCATGTTTTGAGATTAGGCTCTAGACCCTCTGGTCACAGACTCTCTCACAAGAGAAAACAACCTTTCTGCATCTACCCTGTCACTGAACTTCCTGAGGAAATGAAGAATGTGGGTACAATTAGAATGTTTAAAAGACATTTGGATTGATATATGAATAGGAAAGGGATATTACCTAGGAGCCAGCAGCTAGCTTAGTTTGGGATTATGTTCAGTATGAACCGATTCTGTGCTGTATGACTTTAAGTCCCCTAAGAATCCTTAACTTTTCAATATTGTTGCCTCTCATTACCTACCCTGTTTTTCTTAATCCCTTTTAAAGATGAACTACTTCCACTGGTTGGATCTTCTAGAACTAAGGGGCATTGTCTAAAAATTAGGGGCAGACTATTCAGGGAGATGTTAGGAAGTATTTCTACATACAAAGGGTGGTAGAGGCTTCAAACTATTTTCCACAAGTGGCATTTGATGCTAGATCTGTTGTGAATTTTAAATCTGATTAGATAAACACAGGGGACTAGTTTAGTTTAGTTTAGTTTGGGAACGTGGTCAGCATGGAGTAGTTGGACTGAAAGGTCTGTTTCCATGCTGTGTAACTATAAGTCCATGAAGGTGTTAAGGAAAATGGCTAAAGGCAGGCATATGGAGTTAGGCCACAGATCAGCTATCTTCTCATTGAATGGCAGAACAGGCTCAAAGGGCTAAATGGCCACTCCTGTTTGTATGTTCTAAACTTTAATGAATAGAGGCCCAATAAATCATTATTCCATGGTGGGGAGACAAACCTGACGATAGCAGTGAAAACATCGAATCCTAATCGCTAGGCCACCAAGCAAGTTATGACATGTTAAATGATACTCTATTGGGACCATTGATTTATAAAAGCAATATGCATTTAAAAGGGGAACTTAAGTTGTAATATACCCAACGATGCCTTATGATAACATGGTGCAAAATGCTCTTGAAATAATTTTTAATCCATCTCAGATATTTTCATAGAATTCAATTTGGCTAAAATTCAATTGACCGGCCAGAAGAAAAAAAATTAACATAGTCCATATTAGTCAAAAGCTGAGTGGTGGACAAAGTGAACTTAAACCTCGGTGATAAAGGTCAATATACGTGATTACATCTGCTCCTGACCAACACTACAATGGTCTTTGAATTGGTTAAAGCAACTGGGGAAGACATGGGAATCAGACTTAAATGTACAAAATTCTGGGTAGGCCACAGCTAGAGTCATATGCAGTTCAGGAATCCACATTACAGGAGTGATGATTACACTGGAGAGGATGCTAAGGAGATTTACTAGAATGTTACATAGGCTGGAAAGTTTTAGTTACGAAGATTGGATAAGCTGGAATTGTATTCCTTGGAACAGAGGAGACATGATTGTGATGTATAAAATTAGGAGGACGACAGACAGGAAAGAGCTTTTCCCCTTGTTGGTGGAATCAATGACTAGGGACATACATTTCAGGTCAGGACAGGAGCTTTAGAAGGGATGTGAGGATTTGTTTTTCCACTCAGAGGGTGGTGTGAATCTGGAACTCAAGTGTGGCAGAAGTAGAAACTCTCATAACATTTAAGAAATACTTAGATGTCAATTGTGATGCAAAGGCATTCAAGGCTATGGGCCAGGTGATAAAAAAGGGGATTAGAATAACTAGATGGTTGTTTTGGCGTGGACGCAATGGGTTAGAGTCATAGAGATGTATAGCATGGAAACAGACCCTTTGGTCCAACCCATCCATGCTGACCAGATATCCCAACCCAATCTAGTCCCACCTGCCAGCACCCGGCCCATATCCCTCCAAAACCCTTCCTATTCATACACCCATCCAAATGCCTCTTAAATATTGCAATTGTACCAGCCTCCACCACTTCCTCTGGTAGCTCATTCCATACACGTACCACCCTCTGCGTGAAAAGGTTGCCCCTTAGGTCCCTTTTATATCTTTCCCTGCTCACCCTAAACCTATGCCCTCTAGTTCTGGACTCCCTGACCCCAGGGAAAAGACTTTGCCTATGTACCCTATCCATGCCCCTCAGTTTTGTAAACCTCTAAGGTCACCCCTCAGCCTCCGACGCTCCAGGGAAAACAGCCCCAGCCTGTTCAGCCTCTCTCCATAGCTCAAATCCTCCAACCCTGGCAACATCCTTGTAAATCTTGTCTGAACCCTTTCCAATCTTTCAAATAGGAAGGAGACCAGAATTGCTCGCAATATTCCAACAGTGGCCCAACTAATGTCCTGTACAACCGCAATATAACCTCCCAACTCCTGTACTCAATACTCTAACCAATAAAGGAAAGCATACCAAACACCTCCTTCACTATCCTATCTACCTGCGACTCCACTTTCAAGGAGCTATGAACCTGCACTCCAAGGTCTCTTTGTTCAGCAACACGCTCGAGGACCTTACCATTGAGTGTATAAGTCCTGCCCTGATTTACTTTCCCAAAATGAAGCACCTCGCATTTATCTGAATTAAACTCCATCTGCCACTTCTCGGCCCATCTGATCGAGATCCTGTTGTAATCGGAGGTAACCTTCTTTGCTATCCACTACACCTCCAATTTTGGTGTCATCTGCAGACTTACTAACTGTACCTCTTATGCTCGCATCCAAATCATTTATGCAAATGACAAAATGTAGAGGACACTAGACCAATCTTTGTGGCACTCCACTGGTCACAAGCCTCCAGTCTGAAAAGCAACCCTCCACCACCACCCTCTGTCTTCTACCTTTGAGCCAGTTCTGTATCCAAGTGGCGAGTTCTTCCTGTATTCCATGAGATCTAACCTTGCTAACCAGTCTCCCATGGGGAACTTTGTCGAATGCTGCTGAAGACTGTAAGAACGAAGAACAGAAGGCCAATCAACTATGCTCTAGCCTGCTCTGCCATTCAATGGGATTATGACTGATTCAACATTCCTCACATCCACTTTCCTCACTTTTCCTCATAACCCTCAATTCCCTGGCTGATTAAGAATCTATCTGAACCTTAAAATATACACAATGAGTCTGCCCCACAGCTCACTGCAGCAAGGAGTTCCACAGACTCTCACCCTCAGAATAAACTCCTCTTCATCTCAGTCTTAAATTGGCATCCCTCAATTCTGAGAGTATTCCCTCCAGTCCTAGAATCTCCAACAAGGGAAGACACCCTCTCAGCATTTCCCCTAGCAAGCCTCTCAAGAATCCTATATGTTTCAAAGAGATCACCATTCATTATTCTAAATTCCAATGAGGTAGACTAGTTAGCAAGATTAGGTCACATGGAATACAGGAAGAACTAGCTATCTGGATACAGAATTGGCTCAAAGGTAGGAGACAGATGGTGGTGGTGGAGGGTTGCTTTTCAGACTGCAGGCCTGTGACCAGTGGTGTGCTACAAGGATCTACTGCTTTTTGTCATTTATATAAATGATTTGAATGTGAACATAGGAAGTATAGTTAATAGATTTGCAGATGACACCAAAATTGGGGTTAACCTTCTTGGCTGTCCACCACCAAGTACAACGGGACTTTGATCAGATGGGCCAGTGGACTGAGGAGTGGCAGAGGGAGTTTCATTTAGATAAACTTGAGGTTTTAGTAGAGATTTTAGTAGAGCAAATCAAGGCAGGACTCATTCACACAATGGTAAGGTCCTGGGGAGTCTTGCCAAACAAAGAGACCTTGACTTGAAAGTTCATAGTTTCTTGAAAGTAGAGTTGCAGGTGGACAGGGCAGTGAAGGAGGCTTTACTGGTCAGTGCTTTGAGTATACGAGTTGGGAGGTCATGTTGTGGCTGTATAGGACATTGGATAGGCCACTTTTGGAATACTGCATTCAATTTTGGTCTCCTTGCTATTGGAAGGATGTTGTGAAACTTTAGAGGGTTCAGAAAAGAATAACAAGGATGTTGCCAGGGTTGAAGAGTTTGAGGTATAGGGAGAAGCCAAATAGACTGGGGCTATTTTCCGTGGAGCACCAGAAGCTACAGATGACCTTACAAAAGTTTCTAAAGTCATGAGGGGCATAGATCAGGTGAATAGACAAGATCTTTTACCCGGGTATTGGAGTCCAAAACTAGAGGGCACAGGTTTAGGGAGAGGGGGGAAAAATTTAAAAGGGACCAAAGGGACAACGTTTTCATTCAGAGGATGGTGCATGTATGGAATGAGCTGCCAAAGGAAATGGTGGAGGCTGGTTTAATTACAATAGTTAAAAGGCATCTGGATGGGTATAAGAACAAAAAGGGTTGAAAGAGATATGGGCCAAATGCTGGCAAAAGGTTCCAGACTAATTTAGGATGTCTGGTCAGCATGGTTGACTTGGACCAAAGGGCTGTTTCCATGCTGTACAGCTCTATGACTCAACCTGTTCAACCTTTGTTCATAAGGCAATCCATTCATACCATGGAAAATCCTAAAGAAACTTCTTTAAACTACCTCCAATGATACAATACTTTTTCTTCAACAAGGGGAGCAAAACTGCTCACGGTACTCACCAGCAATTTGTACAGTTGCGGTAAGACTTCGGTCTCTTACACTCTCATCCCCTTGAAATAAGGGCCTTTCTGAATGCCTGCTGCATCTATGCATTAGCTTTGTGTTGTACATAAGGCCCCTAGATGAGCTTTCTTCTATGCTACAGACCATTTCCATCTATGACTCAACAATAAGTGATATGACCAGTTAAATATCATGTTTTCATACTCCCACATCATATGTATCTTCTCACACTCTTCTTGATTTTCAGTAAAGTGCAAGTATAAGCCAAAGAAATGTGTCTAATCTGTCTAATCAGAATGAAAACATCCAACAGTTTTCACAAGCCTGATGGAATTGCAGTGCTCACAAATTACATGTGTTATTGGTGATGGCCAAAGCAAATATATTTTGAGTATGAGGAAAGAAATACAGGGAGAAAACAGGAGAATGGGATGGAAAAGTAGATCAGCCACGATCAAATGAAATTGATAGAAATCTTGAGCAGTAGTGGTATCAAAGTTAACGGGAAAGTGGCAAGAAACAGAATGCCCAATCAACTACAAAACCAAGTGGAGTAGGTTTGAAGGGCTGAATGCCCTTCTCCCATTCCTATTTCTTATCAAATTGCAGAGCAGGCTGAACTAACTGAATAGCCTAATTCTGCTCCTATTTCTTACAGCCTTATAACAGCTGTATTACTGATTCTGTTATGGCTATATACTCAACAAACCCTAATATAGCCATTATATTGATGTAGTGCATGAACATTCAACACCACTGGAAATTTCAATATGGAATCCTAAAGTTACTGAATTAGTGGTTTGAATTTGAACCGAGATGGCTGGCAACACTGAAAGGCAAGGTAATAGTCTTCAATCTCTGATTTGTCCCCTTTCAATTAACTTGTGATATTCAAGGCCTGGTGGAAAATACCAACAATCTTCCCACCTCTAACTTATAGGGAACAAGCACTGAGGAACAAAGCTGCATTCCACTATGATTTAGTTTAATTATTTTTATGCAATGTTTTAACATTAAACAATATAGGATACAGTGTCACGTTTTCAGAGTTTCCATAAATACAAGTTGGCTCTCGAGATAGAATCACAGATAATTCCCTCTGGGAATGCTTCTATCAGAGGAGAGCCAGGATCTCGAATGTTCGCGCTGGAGGAAAAAAAAACTTAATGCGTTGCAAAAGCGAAATGAAACTTTTGCCCCGACTAATATAATCTAGAAGACAGGTAGAGGTCTTGGCCCATTAACTATAACACGATTCGTTAGTGAATGCAACATACACTCGATGCTGGACAAAAACAAACCGCTCCCAACTCGAAGGCCTCACTTGGTGCCAGCAGCTCTGAGGAGGAGGTTATAATAAGACGGGCCTAGAAACACACTGGGATCACGACTTTTCAGTAAAGTTCACACATACACACACCCATCAGCTGCTTAGTTACTCACCATTCTGCCCCCCCCCCAATTAAATCATCATTTGTGTTAACATTAACAAAACCGCAGAAACTAAATCACAGCAACTTACACCACGTCGGTATTTAACAAGAAACTCCAATAACGATACAAACGACACACGACAACAAATCGACAGCTTTGTCCCACTCTGACGGTACCGGCCCCCTCACTCGACCCTGCTCTGCCCCGCCCCCTCACGGATCCCTGCCCCGGCCCCGCCCCTCGTACCCTATCCAGCTCCACCCCCTCACCGTGCACCCGTACTGCCCCGCCCCTTCACGGATCCCTACCCCGCCCCGCCCCTCGTACCCTATTCAGCCCCGCCCCCTCACGGTGCCCCGCCCCCTCACGGATCCCTACCCTACCCCTCGTACCCTATCCAGCCCCGCCCCCTCACGGATCCCTACCCCGCCCCGCGTACCCTATTCAGCCCCGCCCCCTCACGGTGCCCCGCCCCCTCACGGATCCCTACCCCGCCCCGCCCGGCCCCTCGTACCAAATTCAACCCCGCCCACTCACGGTGCCCTGACATTCTGCCTCGAACCCCGCCCTGCCTCCGGGTAGCCCCGCCCTCTGCACGACCGACGAGCACCCCCCCCTCCCGCACTGATCCTTAGCTGGCTCCACCCCCTCAAGACCTAACGTTTTGCATCCAAATAATCCCGTTGACAGTATTTTATTTCTGCCGGTGCTGCCGGACCGACCAGCGATTATCGAGCAATTTCCGTTTTTGTTTCAGAGTTCCAGCATATACAATTCTTCATCTTATTTAAAGGCAGATTGAGCTTGTTATGGAGGACGGAAGCACATTGCTGTCATGAGAGGACAAGGTTGGACTGTAACCTGGTGTGTGATTCTTACCGTCATTAGTGGAAACATCCAACACGTGAGGGATACCCCCCTTTCACATCTTGCCAAGTTGCAAAAACGCAATGATGCATTCCCTTTCGGAATCCCTTGGACCTGCTGCAGGGGTACACACAGAGTTCTGCTCATGTTTGGACCTGAGGTGCCAGCCAATGAGCAGTCGAGTCATTAGTAGTCGTCAGACCATACAGAAACAGGCCATTTGGCCCAACTTGTCCATGGCAAACAGGTTTCCTAAACTGAGCTAGTTCCATTTAACTCAATTTCTTTCTAAACCTTTCAGTCCATGTACCTGTCTAAATTACTTTTAAATGTTGTAATTGTACCCACCTCTATCACTTCCTTTGGCAACTCATACCAAAATTGCACCTCAGGGTCCCTTTTAAATCTCCCCCCGTCACCTTAAACCTATGTCCACTAGTTTTGGACTCCCCAGGGAAAAGACCTTTGCTATTCCCCCTATCCATGCCCCTTATAATGTTACAAACCCATATCACGTAACCCCTCAGCTTCCTAGGTTCTGTGGAAAAACATCCCAGCCTATTGGTAAGGACATAGGAAATAGGAACAAAAGGCCATCTCGCCCATTGAATCTGTTGTGTCGTTCAATAAGATCATGGCTGATCTTTTGATGGGCTTAGCTCCACTTACCCACCCGCCCATCTTAATCCTTAATTCCTTTTCAAAAACATTTCTATCTTTGCCTTAAAAACATTCAACAAAGTTGTCTCAAACTGTTTCATTGGGCAGGGAATTCCACAGATACACTACATTTTGGGTGAAGAAGTTCCTCCTCAACTCAGTCCTAAATCTGCTCTTCCTTACTTTGAGGCAATGCTCCCTACTTCTAGTTTCACCTACCAGAGGAAACAACCTCCCTGCTTCTATCTTATCTATTCCCTTCATAATTTTATATGTTTCTATAAGATTCACTCTACATTCTTCTAAATTCCAATGAGTATCGTCCCATAGTTACATTCTTGTAAATCATTTTTAATAACATCCTATAGCAAGGCAGCCAGAATTGTAATCAGTATTCCAAATGTGGCCTTACCAATGTCTTGTACAGATCTAACATGATGTATCAACTCCTGAACTCAATGCTCTGACCAAATGCCTTCTTCAACACACTGTCTACCTATGATGCCAACGTCAAGGAACTATGTACTCCACATGCCCTTTGTTGAGCAGAAATCCCAATGAGATCATTTAGCTTGCCTCCAGCACTTTATGGCTGTGGTGTAGGCTTCTAACTGGCCAGCCACCAGAAGCTTTCTTCCAAGAGGTGTAACCCGATCTGCAGTCTCCACTGCATAATTTTCTGCCCATAATTTCATTAGCTCCTTGAATACTAGAAGCTTGATATGTTAATACACAGATATTTTACAGACAAAAAGAACGTGTACACATTTCTCCTGTTTCAACACAACAAAATACATGATAGTCATCCTCTCATTCAGTGGTGAGGACAACACCTTGACCAGAGTCAGAGTCAGAGTCAATGTCAATCTGTTGTGTGTAAAATTTAACCCCAAGTTTACCATACAACTTTATTCTGGATTAGAGTGGTGCTGGAAAAGCACAGCAGTTCAGACAGCATCCAAGGAGCAGGAAAATCGACGTTTCGGGCAAAAGCCCTTCATCAGGAATATAGGCAGAGTGCCTGAAGGGTGGAGAGATAAATGAGAGGAGGGTGGGGGTGGGGAGAAACTGGCATAGAGTACAATAGGTGAATGGGGGTGGGGATGAAGGTGATATGTCGAGGAGGAGGGTAGGGGAAGATGGGGGAAGGTAGCAAAGAGTACAATGGGTGCATGGGGGTGGGGATAAAGGTCAGAGAGGAGGGTGGAGTGGATAGGTGAAAAGGAAGATAGGCAGGTAGGACAAGTCATGGAGACAGTGCTGAGCTGGGGTGAGGTGGAGGGAGGGGAAATGAGGAAACTGGTGAAGTCCACATTGATGCCCTGGAGTTGAACTGCTCAGAGGCAGACGATGAGGTGTTTTTCCTCCAGGCGTCAGGTGGTGAAGGACACCCAGGACTTCCATGTCCTCGGCTGAGTGGGAGGGGGAGTTGAAACACTGGGCCATAGGGCAGTGTGGTTGATTGGTGCAGGTGTCCCAGAGATGTTCCCTAAAGCGCTATGCTAGGAGGCGTCTCGTCTCCCCAATGTAGAGGAGACCGCAACGGGAGCAACGGACACAATAAATGATATTGGTGGATGTGCAGGTAAAACTTTAATGGATGTGAAGGCTCCTTTAGGGCCTTGGATAGAGGTGAGGGAGGAGGTGTGGGTGCAGGTTTTGCAATTCCTGAGGTGGCAGGGGAAGGTGCCAGGACGGGAGGGTGGGTTGTTGGGGGGTGTGGACCTGACCAGGTAGTCACGGAGGGAACGGTCTTTGCGGAAGGCAGAAAAGGATGGGGAGGGAAATACATCTCTGGTGATGGGGTCCGTTTGGAGGTGGCGGAAATGTCGGCGGATGATTTGGTTTGTGCGAAGGTTTGTAGGGTGGAAAGTGAGCACCAGGGGGTTCTGTCCTTGTTACGGTTGGAGGAGTGGGGTCTGAGAGCAGGGGTGCAGGATGTGAACGAGATGCGTTGGAGGGTATCTTTAACCACGTGGGATGGGAAATTGTGGTCTCTAAAAAAGGAGGCCATCTGGTGTGTTCTGTGGTGGCACTGGTCCTCCTGGTAGCAGATATGGCGGAGGCGGAGGAATTGGGAATACGGGATGGCATTTTTGCAGGAGGTAGTGTGGGAAAAGGTGTAATCCAGGTAGCTGTGGGAGTCGGTGGGTTTGTAAAAAATGTCGATGTCAAGACGGTCATTAATGGAGATGGAGAGGTCCAGGAAGGGGAGGGAGGTGTCAGAGATGGTCCAGGTAAATTTAAGGTCAGGGTGGAATGTGTTGGTGAAATTGATGAATTGTTCAACCTCCTAGTGGGAGCACAAGGTGGCGCCAATGCAGTCATCAATGTAGCGGAGGAAGAGGTGGGGAGTGGTGCCGGTGTAATTACGGAAGATGGACTGTTCTACGTAGCCAACAAAGAGACAGGCATAGCTGGGGCCCATACGGGTGCCCATGGCTACCCCTTTGGTCTGGAGGAAGTGGGAGGATTCGAAGGAGAAATTGTTAAGGGTGAGGACCAGTTCAGCCAAACGAATGAGAGTGTCGGTGGAAGGGGATGTCGGGAGAGGAAGAAACAGAGGGCTTGGAGGCCTTGTGCATGGCGGATCAAGGTGTAGAGGGATTAGATATCCATGGTGAAGATGAGGCATTGGGGGCTGGGGAAACAAAGTCTTGGAGGAGGTGGAGAGCATGGGTAGTGTCTTGAATGTATGTGGGGAGTTCCTGGACTGGGGGGGATAGGACAGTGTCGAGGTAGGTAGAGATGAGTTCAGTGAGGCAGGAGTATGCTGAGACAATGGGTCGGCCAGAGTGGTCAGGCTTGTGGATCTTGGGAAGGAGGTAGAACCGGGCAGTGCGGGGTTCTCGGACTATGAGGTCGGAAGCTGTGGGTGGGAGATCTCCTGAGGTGATGTGGTTCTGTATGGTCTGGGAGATGATGGTTTGGTGATGGGGAGGTGGGGTCATGGTCGAGGGAGCGGTATGAGGAGGTGTCCTCAAGTTGGCGTCTGGCTTCAGCAGTGTAGAGGTCAGTACACCAGACTACCACTGCACCCCCTTTATCTGCTGGCTTGATGGTGAAGTCGGGATTGGAGGGCAATGCGTTGTGAGGACGAGAGGTTGGAGTGGGGGAGGGGGGTAGACAGGTTAAGGTGGTTAATGTCCTGGCGGCAGTTGGAAATGAAGAGGTCAAGGGTGGGTAATAGGCCAGCACGTGGTGTCCAGGTGGATGGAGTGTGTTGGTGGCGGGTGAAGGGGTCCTCGGAAGGTGGACGGGAGTTCTAATTGTGAAAGTAAGCTCAGAGGCGGCGGAAGAAGTGTTCGACGTCACGGCGTGTATTAAATTCATTGATGCGTGGGTGGAGGGGGATGAAAGTGAGTCCTTTGCTGCCAATCATGACTAACCAATGTTTTCATCACATCAAGCTCTCTCACAATCAGAATGCACTTTCTAAACAATCAGCACTCTCATACAGCATGTTAAATTTGTTATTTATCATGAGTTGTCCTGATTAGTGAGAGATTAAAAAGCTAAAAGTTTTCTCAGCAATATTAAAGGATTTTAGATTTGTTTTATAGAACATTTAGATCTATGACTTGGGTCATTTGGGATGATAGTTATTCACTGGGAAGTGACTCCACGTGCTGTAAACAGATGCATATATTGTTAATTGGTGCTATCTTCTTTTGGTAGAGATTTATGAAGGTGATAAGGGACAATCTTTTATCTTAAAAAGTAGTTGGCATGGCAAAGAATGGATCAGGAATAGCAGAAATTGATGTCAGTAAGACCATCACTTTTAAAGAAACCAATCAGGAATGGAGCCCCACATGCACAAACATTCAGCCATGCTAACACTGTCAGTGACAGCAGTGTGTACCATTCCAAGATGCACCGCAGAAATCCACTAAAGATCATTTGATAGTGTCTTCCAAACCCTCGATCTCTTCATCTTTAGAAGGACAAGGGTAACAGATACATGGGAACACCACCAACTGCAAGTTCTCCTCCAAGACACTCATCATCCTGATTCGGAAATATATTGGAATTCCTTCACTGTTGCTGGGTCAAAATCTTTGAATTTCTACCATAGCAACATTGCGGGTCTACCTACAGAAAGTGGGCTACAGTAATTTAAGAAGGGAGCCTCACCACTACCTTTTCAAATGCAACTAGGAATGGGTAATATATGTTGGCCCAACGAGCAATGTTCACATCCCATGAATGAATTAAGAAAATGCTTAGCCAGTCCAAGATTGATCATCTACTGTTTACGTATTAATGAGTCAATTAGAGTTCACAACATTTTTGATCATGCACTTGGGATCATGGCTAGCAACGTTAAAAAGTGATGGTTTGGTCCATTAGAATACTTAAAATTGAAAAACTTCAGTCAAGAATAAAAGGCCTGTGGCTCAGTCAACCATTGTTGTGAACAGCCATCCCAAAAAAAAAATACTGCTTTTAATGATATCATTTCATTCATAATGAATGGTGATAAATTCTATAAAAGTTGTGAAAACACATTTGGAACCTGGAGTGGTCTTGTATTTAGTAAGACCAGAGGTACTTTGATTGTCTCGAACTTGGTCTATAATTGTAATTGACTTAAATATCTCAAAATAAAATTAAATTAAAATTGAAGGTGTTGCATGTTGCTACTTTACCCATCCCTAGACTTAGAATATCACAGGGGGTTTGCTAATATTTTGAAAAGTTGCAGTAAGATGCAGAAACATGTATGCATACAAATCATTATTCCCAAGTTTAAACTAATTTCTCTTATGGGTTTTTCATAATCAAGTATTGATCACAATTTGAATACTCTCAGTATTTATTCCAAATTTTACTGATTTGTTTCTAGTATGTCAAAAAAAACTAACAGCTCTTGATGATTTTGTCAAAGTGGGCTACATTCAATATAGCTAGTTTAAAACTGCTATAAAATGGTGCAATTTTGCTTTAGTGAGTTAGCTATCAGTTAATCCATGATATTGTTCATCAGCAGATGAAACAGACAAAATATTTTTATATTACATATTATGTACACACTTGTATTGAACTTAATTTATAAAAGTTTTCATGATCAACCGAGTAGTAAAATATTCTGTAGATTATAGAAATCAAAACAAATAGAAAACAGAATTGGAAAACACCCTTTTATTATGTCCGTGCCACACATAC
Organism: Chiloscyllium punctatum; assembly: GCF_047496795.1. Lineage (NCBI taxonomy): Eukaryota > Metazoa > Chordata > Chondrichthyes > Orectolobiformes > Hemiscylliidae > Chiloscyllium > Chiloscyllium punctatum. The sequence continues at coordinate 67,877,988 of NC_092748.1, forward strand.
TAGTGAAAAATAATGCTCCTAAGAAAGAAACTACCCTTTTTCACAACATATTTAAATAAAATAACTTCAAGTACTTTGACTCAGGTACAAAAATTTCTGATCTGAGCTGCCTCCAACTGGCCACTGCAAAACACAGTGGTTACAAAGACCCATTGTGTACCAGGTTTCGTGGCAAGGCAGATGGAGGGAAATGCATTATGAAAAATACTGTGTATAGGAAATTGTAATTTATTGTATGGATACAAATGATTACATTGGAATTTGAGACCACATTGGCTCAAAATTATATAACAAAAATAGAAAATGGAAAACCTAATATCCCCTACACCCTGTTTTAAAGGCAGGCACTACCCAACATTAGGAGACTCCACAGTGTTTGTAGAGGATATGTACAAGCCATATATGTATAATAATTTTAACACTAAAATAAAATGCTACGGTTATTCTAAGGCATAACAATATTCAATGCCTGCAAACAATATGTACACATCATACATATCTGAACAAGACTTAATTAATATTAACATTAATGAACAATTATATACAGATGTTTCTTTGTTGATCCACTGTTCTTGAATTTACCTTGAGACTAAGTAGGTGGTGCATTGATAAGCAGATCTGTAAATTATGTCTACAGTAACGACAGGTTCTCCAGTGTCCTTCCCGGACAGAACAGTGTAAACAATTATTAATTGGCTTTGTTTTATTATTCAAAAACATTCGTTGTTTTATTTCCTTGAAGATTTAAAGCAATTTTGCTGCCTCTTCCTTTTCATAGAAAATGAAGACTTGACATTTTACTCATAAATTAACAAAAATTAAATACATTCACTAAAATATAAGCTACGAAAAAAATTCAAGATTTTTTCCATTTACTTCCATTTTTTTTACATAAAAGGGGAGAGGAATTCCAGTCCCCTTTTACAGCTCTGGTGGTTGTATATTATTTCAGTGCGTTTTTGAAATATTGTTTGCTATTGCACTAGGACCACCCCATGCCACTGAACTCTTTGGGTGTGCTTCCCTGTTCTACCGAAGCTGTCCGTAAAACGTTTCCATAGTTCAAGAGCTATGATCTCCAAAGGAGCAAACCTTCTTTTCGACAATAATCCTTGGCTGATACTTCCCTATCGTAAGCAGTGATGTGAAGTATCTGATGCTTTTGTGCAAATTATCCTGCACTTCCCTACAGATTTGAAGACACCAGTATTTCAGGCTGCTGGTCCAAATGTCGTACATTTTAATTCATATTGTGATTGCATTAGCTTCCCTTAAAAAGCTCAGCCCATCGCTTCTCAAAAAATCTCCTCATGTTGTGACCAGCTCTGCCTATATCTGAATCGTCTTCATTAAATGTTTCACAGTTGTCAAATACTAGTCTTGCATCCACAGCAAATACTTCGGTATTAGGATATCTAGAAAAGAATGTGGTTTAGGAATCAGTTATTGCTAAATGAAAGATACATCTATCTGATTTTGATTACTTCAAATATGATGGACGAAAAATATTCAGATGCTTACAATCCATTGCTGAGTTTTTCTCTAATTGTAGAGAAGTCCATGGGTTTCTTGATAACCTTTCTATATCCTGGTACCAGTTTGGAGTTCACAGGGAGTAAAAAGGGCCAACCATCCTCATGGGTTTCCAACTCCGATAGCATAATGCTGTTTTCAAAAATAAAGTTACTCAACTTCAATGAAGTTTCAACACAAGCAAGTTTCAAATTACATCAAATTGAGAGAAACAGAACATCAAGTGACAAATGCAATAAATATTGAGAATGCATTCAAATTGCTTTTCTAAAAGAATATGATAATCAGCAAGGCGAAAATGAAGACTACAATATTTTTAATTATTAGTAATAAAAACAAAATTAATTAATAAATCTTACAGTAAGCCAGTGCCATCAATTGTCAGAATTTGCTATAAGGTTTGTGAGCCAGGAGGGAAAATTATAAACCAAGGTTTTAAATTTAAAATAAAGTTAAGGTTCAGAATCACATTACAAGAAAGGTCTCACACAATTAAAGCAAAAGTGGAAAGAATGGAAAAAGCTATTAATTGCAAGAAAACATGTACAAAGTACAAGCCATTGTTTCAAAAATACATTCTAATGAGAGGAAATAAAACTTAAAATTTAAGTAGATCATTTTGGATTGAAATCAAGAAATAACTCATCACTCAAAAAGATGTAGAACGCTAGAGAATGCTTCCACAAAAGGCTGTGCCATCAACTGCCTGATGACTAAGCTCTGGAATATTCTGTTTAAACTGTTTGACAGATAGTTCACTATCATTTCTGCTATCTCAAACACTATCCTCTAACACTATTTTTTCCAAAAAAATCTCCCCCCCCCCCCGCCTTTTCATTATTCATTCTTTGTTGCAAAGCTACAGTGCTCCATCAAGCCCAATACCTGCTCTCTGTACCCAGCATATTTCACTCTATGCTGAGCAGCTGACAAATCAGCCAATTCAACTGCTTCAATACCACCAGACAGGATTCAAATGTCAAAATGAGATTTCCTCATATTTCGTCTAAACCAGCAATTTGGTGTTCATTGCCAAGATCCAGTGTAGATTGGGAAGAACAAATGCTAGTCGAACAGCTTCATCCTTTTACACATTACAGAACTTCAGGATGCTGACCAATTCTCTCTCTAAACTCAGTCTTCCACATCAACCAATAAATGTCAATGTAAACTTAAGGATAACACCCTTTGGTTTCATTGGGCTTCTGACCCTAATAATGAATTTAACAAATTCAGATTTTAACAATCTTTCCCCACAAACAGCAAGGGGCTGGTAATATGGGAAGAGAACCTGAGGAAGACTCCAAAAACCTTTCACCACCCACAAGGCATAGGACAGGACTGTGATGGAATACTCCGTGAATGCTGTTCCAACAAAACTCAAGCAGCTCGACACCATCCAAGTCAAAGCAGCTCTCTTGATTGCCGCCACATTCACAAACATTCCTACCACAGCGATGCTCAGCATAAGCAACCGTGTGTAGTAGCCACAAGATGCACTGCAGAAATTCACCAAGTCTTCTTAGACAATACCTTCCAAACCCACAACCATTACAACCTGGAAGGGCAGTGCAGCAAAAAACATAGGAAATACCACCACCTGCAGGTTCTCTTCAAAGCCATGCACCAGCTTGGCTTGGAAATATAATCACCATTCCCTCAGTGTCACTGCATCAAAATCCTGGATCTACCTTCCTAACACCACTGTGGGTGTACCTACACCAAATGAACTGCAGTTATTCCAGAAGGTAGCTCACCACTAACTTCTCAAGGGTAACCTGCAATACCCAAACCCGATTAATGATTCTTCCAAGAATTATGGGTCACACTGGATCAAAGTTAATTATTTATATTAAACACATCTATGTATGTGAAAGACCAGTTCATACCTGCACAAAGCCAAATCCTTGCTATTATCTTTTACAGTTTTCCACTTCTTGGTAGGTGATGGACCCTCTAGCCTAGGTGAGTTCAAAGATGAGCTGTCATCCATCTTTCGTTTTTTGGGTTCTTTTCCTCCTTTCTTTGGAGTGCTGCTGGTACTAGCTGTTTCCTCTTCATCACTAACACTGGCTCCAGATAACCTTCTACCCTTCTTCTGTTCAAAACTTTTTCTTGGACGACTTAGGAACTTTTTACTCCGTGGGGACTGACCACTTGCCTACCAAAAGAAAATAATCACATTAGAGTATATTAGAGTAGCAAACATTACAGAATTTCATCATATATTTTGCAAAGTCTTTTCCAACTGTACAATTTCACTATTGTCACATTTGTCACTTTTGAAAGATCAAACCATATCACTGGTCAGAAAGCCTTCTATACATATTGGAAATCCTATCATTTGGAGAACTCCAAAAATTATTTGTCTGGCACTCAGAAATACAGAAGTGAGGAATTCACAGTTCTCAGTATCATCATCCTTAATATGCATGTTCAGGATCTCCATGGTTCATCAGTACCCAACAATTGTAGATTCAATTAACAATAAAAGGTTAGTGGAGAATTTAGGGTGACAAATCAAAAGTAGTAATAAATTCATAAAATATAGGACCAGAATTAGGCAATTCAGTCTATTGAGTCTGCTCTGCCATTTGATCGTAGCTAATATGCTCCTCATCCTGCCTTCTCTTCATTTCTCTTCAACCCATTACCAATTAAACATCTGTCTAACTCCTCCTTAAATTTACTCACTATCCCAGCATCCATCAGTCTTTAGGTTAGCAAGTTCCACAGATTTACAACCCTTTGGAAGTAGTAGTTTCTCAACTGTTAAATTTGCTACCCCTTATCCTAGGACTATGACCTCTCATCCCAGAATGCTCCACAAAAAGAAGCATTCCCTCCACGTCTATTTGATGCATGCCTGTTATCATCTTGAATTTGATCTCCCCAATTGACCCCAATTTGATCTCCCGTCATTCTTCTAAATTCCAGAGAGTATAGGCCTAAACTGTTCAATCTCTCTTCATATGACAAACCCCTTATTAGATTAGATTAGATTACTTACAGTGTGGAAACAGGCCCTTCGGCACAACAAGTCCACATCGACCCGCCGAAGTGCAACCCAACCCATTCCCCTAGACCTAACACTACAGGCAATTTAGCATGGCCAATTTACCTAACCTGCATATTTTTGGACTGTGGGAGGAAACCGGAGCACCCGGAGGAAACCCACGTAGATACGGGGAGAATGTGCAAACTCCACACAGAGAGTCGCCTGAGGCGGGAATTGAACCCAGGTCCCTGGCGCTGTGAGGCAGCAGTGCTAACCACTGTGCGACCGTGCCGCCCATATCTCAGAGATCAATCTAGTGAGCCTCCTCTGAACTGCCTCCAATGTCACCACATCTTTCCTCAAATAAGGGGACCAAAACTGCACACAATACTCCAGATGTGGTCTCACCAAAGCCTTGCATTGTTGCAACAATACTTCCTTACCGTTAAATTCTATTCTTTTAGCTATAAAAGCTAACATTCCACTCACTTTATTATCTGCTGTGACTCATGAATGAGGACACACAAATCCCTCTGTACCGGAGCACTCTGAAGTCTCTCCCCATTTAGATAATAGGTTGCCTTTCCATTTTTTCGACTAAAATGCATGACCTCATACTTATCCACATTAAACTCCATCTGCCACACCTATGTCCATTCTCCTAACCTATCTATATCTATTTGTAAGGTTCTTATTTCCTCATTGCAATTTACCATCCTGCCTATTTTTGTGTTGTCTGCAAATTTGGTGCTACAGCCTGCTATCCCTATATCCAAGTCATTAATGTAGATTGTAAATAGCTGGGGTCCAAGGACCGAACCTTGTGCCTGCCACCCCCCCCACCCCGTAACATCTTGCCATCCAGGAGTATCCCAATCTGGTCTGGTCTACGTGTGACTCCGGACCTACAGCAATGTTGTTGACTTTTAACTGCCCTCTAAAATGGCCAAGCTAGCCATTCAGTTGAATAAAGTCTCAAAGAAATGAAACCTAACAGATCTCCTAACGTTGACCTAGGCACCGGAAAAGACAACGGCAGAAACAGCCCTGTTGACCCTGAAAACCCTTCCACAATAACATCTGGGGGCTAGTGCCAAAAATAAGAGGGCTGTCTCACAGACTAGTCAAACCACAGCCTGACAGTCATACTCACAGAATTGTACTTTGTAGATCGCACCATCACCATCCCTGGATATGTCCTGTCCCACCAGCAGGCCAGACTCAGCAGAGGTGGCAGCAGTGTTACACAGTCAGGATAGAGTTGTCCTGGGAGTCCTCAACATTTATTCTAGACCTCATGAAGTCTCATGGTTTCAGGTTAAACATGGGCATGGAAAACTACTGATTATCACATACCATCCTCCCTCAACTGATGAATTGGTACTCCTCCACATTGTAGAACACTTGGAGCAGTGAGGATGGCAAGGGCACAAAATATACTCTCGGTGAGGGATTTCAATGTCCACCACCAAAAGTAGCTCGGCAACAGTACTACTGACCAAGCTGGTTAGATCCTAAAGGAAAGTTGCTCGACTGAGACGGCGGCAGGTTATGAGAGAACCAACAAGATGGAAAAACATACTTGAACTTATCCTTACTAATCTGTCTGCTGCAGATGCATCTGTCTATGACAGTACCAGTAAGAGCGACCACCGCAAAGTCTTTGTGGAGATGAAGTCCCAGCTTCACAATGAGAATAATCGCCATTGTCTCATGTGGCATTACCACCGTGCTAAACGGAATATACTTCGAACAGATCCAACAAGTCAAGACTGGACATCCATGCTGCACTGTGGGCAATCACCAGCAGCAGAATTGCACTCCAGCACAATCTGTAAGGTTATGGCCCTGCACATCCCTTACTCAACCATTATCATCAAGCCAGGGGAGCGACCCTGGTTCAAGAGAGCTCAGGAGGGCAGACCACGAGCAGTATCATGCATATCTGAAGATGACATATCAACCTGGTGAAGCCACCAAACAGGATTACCTGCATGCCAAACAGCATAAAGAGCAAGTGATAGACAGAGCTAAATGATTCCACAAACAATGGATAAGATCTAAGCTCTGCAGTCCTGCCACATACCATGGTAACATCTCACTGGAATAGGCGGCTCCACAAACAGCCCCATCCTCAATGATGGAAGACCCCAGCACATCAGTGCAAAACGTAAGGCTGAAGCTTTTGCAGCAATCTTCAGCCAGAAGTGCCGAGTGCTTGATCCATCTCAGTCTCCTCCCGTGGTCACCAGCAGTACAGATACCAGTCTTCAGCCAATTCGACTGACTCCACTCGATATCAAGAAATGGTGGGAGACACTAGATATTGCAAAGGCTACAGATCCTGACAATATTCTTGCAACAGTAGTGAAGACTTGTGCAGAACTTGCCACTCCCCTAACCAACCTGTTCCAGTATACAGTAGTTACAATACTGGCATCTACCCAACAATGTGGAAAATTGCCCAAGTATGTCCTGTACCTAAAAGAAAAAAGACAAATCCAACCTGGCCAATTACTGCCCCATCAGTCTACTCACAATCATCAGTAAAGTGATGGAATGTGTCATCAACAGTGCTATCAAGCAGCACCTGCTAAGCAATAACCTACTTAATGATGCTCAATTTGGGTTCTGCCAGGGCCACTCAGCTCTTGACCTCATTATAGCAGTGCTTCAAACATGAACAAAACAACGGAATTCCAAAGATGAGGTGAGAGTGACCACCCTTGACATCAAGGCTGCATTTGACAGACTGTGGCATCAAGGAGCCCAAGCAAAACTGGAATCAATGGGGATCTGGAGGAAAACTCTCCAGTGGTTAGAGTCATACCTGACACAAAGGAAATGGTTGTGGTTGTTAGAGTCAAGAGTGTGGTGCTGAAAAAGCAAAGCAGGTTAGGCAGCTTCAGAGGAGAATCGATGTTTCGGGCATAAGCCCTTCGTTACGTCCGAAACATCAATTCTCCTGCTGCTCGGATGCTGCCTGACCTGCTGTGCTTTTCCAACACCACACTCTCGATCTCTGATCTCCAGCATCGGCAGTCCACACTTTCTCCCTGTGTTTGTTGTAGGTCAGTCATCTCAGCTTCAGGACATCTCTGCAGGAGTCCCTCAGGTTAGTGTCATAGGCCCAACCATCACCAGCTGCTTCATCAATGACCTTCCTTCCATCACAAGGTCAGAAGTGGGGATGTTCACTGATGATTGCACAATGTTGTCCACCAAAATCTGGACAATATCCAGGCTTGGGCTGACAAGTGGTAAGTAACATTTGTGCCACACAAATGCCAGGCTATGACCATCACCAATGAGACAATCTAACCACCACCACTTAATATTCATTGGTGTTACCATCACTTAATCCCCCAATATCAATATCCTGGGGGATTTAATTGATCAGAAACTCAATTGTACTCACCACATAAATACAGTGGCTACAACAGCAGGTCAGAGGCTAGGAATTCTGTGGGGGGTAACACACTTCCTGACTCCCCAAAGACTGTCCACCATGTGCAAGGCACAAGTCAGAAGTGTGACAGAATACTCCCCAGTGTCTGGATTAGTGCAGCCCCAACAACACTAAAGAAGCTTGAAACCATCCAGGACAAAGCAGCCTGCTTGATTGGCACGATAGCGACAAGCATCTACGTCCACCACCTTCGATGCTTAGTAGCAGCAGTGTGTACTATCTACAACGTGAACTGCAGAAGTTCACCAAAGATCCTCAGACAGCACCTTCCAAACCCATTTAGAAGGATAAGGGAACAAATATATAGGAACACCACCATCATTAAGTCCCCCTCCAAGCACTCACCATCCTGACTTGGAAATACATTGCCGTTTGCTTTGTTGCAAGGTCAAAGTTCTGGAATTCCCTCCCTAATGGCATTGAGAGTCAGCCCACAGCAGGTGGACTGCAGTGGTTCAAGAAGGCAGCTCATCACCACTCTTCTCAAGGACAACTAGAGATGGGCAATAAATGCTGGCCAGCCAGCGATACCCACATCCCACAAATGAACAAATTTGTAAAAATTCCAAAACAGCAACTAGTGAAATTTAAAGTAACAAACCTCTGGAATAGAAAACTAATCTCAGTCATGAGAACAACATCAATTATGGTAAAAACCTATCGGGCCCTTCAGAAAGATAATCTACTGCTCCTACCTGGTCTGGCCTATACAAGACTTCAGTTCCATGGCAATGTGGTTGATTCATAACTGGTTTCTGAAATTGCCTTGTAAGCCAGTCAATTCAAAGGCAATTGATATGGATAACAAATCCTGGCATTTGGTCCAGATGGCCCATCCATCACCACCGTCCTCCGCTTGGCCAAGCTCATCCTCACCCTCAATAATTTCTCTTTTAACTACTTTTGTTCAGGTCAGACGGTTGCTCATGGCCCCAGTTACGCCTGTCTCTTCGTGGGGTATGTGGAACATTCCTTGTTCCAGTTCTATTCTGGCCCCCATCCACAACTCTTTCTCTGATAAATTGATGACATCATGAGTGCTGCTTCCCTCTCTCATCTGGAATTGAGAAAGTTCATTGATTTCACATCCAATGTCCACCCTGCCCTCACTTTCACCTGGTCCATCTCAGACTCCTCCCTTCCTTGACGTCGGTTTCCATTTCTGGGGATAGACTGGCCATTAATATTCACTATAAAACTACTGACTCTCACAGCTACCTAGACTATACATCTTTGTACCTGTTTCCTGTAAAGACTCCACTCCATTCTCCCAGTTCCGGTCTCCATCGCACGTGTTCTGATGAGGCTAAATTGGACAAGAGAGCCTCCAAAATGTCCATCTTCTTCCTCAACCGAGGATCCCCCAGTACTGTTGTCGACAGGGCCCTCAACTGGGTCAGACCCACCTCCCGCATTTCCACTCTCACCCCCTCTCTTCCCTCCCACAATAGCAATAGGGATGCCCCTTGTCCTTACATATCATCCCACCAGTATCCAGAAGTTCATCAGTCGCCATTAGCGCCACCTCCAATGAGATGCCACCACCAGACACCCCCTTGTCCGCCTTCCGCAGGACACCCTGGTCCACTCTTCCTTTAATCCCAACTCTTGCCCCCACAGCCCAAAGCACCTTCAACCACCAAAGGTGTAACACCCGTCCATTTATCTCCTCCCTCTTCAGTATCCAAGGCCCAAACATACCCTGTCGATGAAGCAGCACTTTACCTGTGCTTCTCACTATCTAGTCTACTGCATCCGCTGCTCACAATGTGGTCTCCTCTACAGTGGGGAAACAAAGCGTAGACTGGGTGATAGCTTCACTGAACATATATGTTCTCCCTGGAAAAAAGACCATCAGCTTCCAGCTGCCTGCCACTTTACTACATCACCCTGTTTCCTGGCCAACATCTCGGTCTCAGTAAAAACCGAAAGAACTACGGATGCTGTAAATCAGAATCAAAAACAGAAGCTGCTGGGGTCCCAAAACATTACCTCTGATTTCTTTCACAGATGCTGTCAGTCCTGCTGAGGCTTTCCAGCAACTTCTGATTTTGTTATTTCAGTCTTAGTTTGCTACAATGCTCCAGTGAAGTTCAGTGCAAGCTGGAAGAACAACGCCTCATTTTCCGCTTGGGAACCCTGCAGCCCTCTGGACTCCATATCGAGTTCAATAATTTTAGGGCCTGAATTCCCCCATGTCATAGCCCTATTTCCCACACACCCAGGCCTTGTTATCATATAGTCTGCCATTACACGCTACCTATTGTTCGCGACTAGCGGTCTCCATTAACAGCTATCGGCCCTCCCAGCCAGATCATTATCGACTCCTTTGTCAGTCCAAATATGTAGGGCTCTATCCCTACCTATCATTTAGTCCTTACTCCCTTGCCCCACTCCATCTTCTACATATAAACTGACAGTTTCCGAGCTACCATCAGTTCTGAAGGTGGCTTACTGGACCTGAGCCAGTATCTCTTTACCGATGCTGCCAGACCTGCTGAGCTTTTCCAGCAACTTCTGATTTGTTTCTGATTTCCAGCATCTACAGTTCTTTCACTTTTTAATTAGCATCTCTTTTTAGTTTGATGGCAGCATCTTGTTAGCGGCAAACTCAACTTGTGCTGCTACTGTATAATCGCAGCATGAAGTAGCTAGTTTCACCTGTTGCTTAAACCTTTGAGTTACGGGTTCAACAGCCTTCCATGATAAAGAATTCTATAATTGTATCACCCTTAGGGAACAGATTCCTCCTCATTCCTAAGGAGACCAATCAGCATATTTGTAACACCATGAGAAAACAACCTGAGAGACAGTATGTTTAGGAAAAGATAGTTGGAACAGTTTACCAAGGGAATTTATTGCGATTAGTAAATTAGAGCGCCATGTAAAAATTGGACCCAAGCCTTGAAAATGAACATGTTGTGGACTACAATTGCTAGGACACCAAAAATGTGGAGCAATGATTCCATCCAGTCTGAGACTTTCTGGTTCTATAATCCTATCATGGATCCTCCCATTTATATAAAGAAAGGTGGCTCAATGGTTAGCACTGCTGCGTCGCAGTGCCAGGGACCCAGGTTCAATTGCAGCCTCTGGCGACTGTCTGCGTGGAGTTTGCACATTCTTCCTGTGTCTGCGTGGTTTTCCTCCGGGTTCTCCAGTTTCCTTTCAGTCCAAAGATGTGTGGGTCAGGTGAATTGGCCATGCTAAATTGCCCATAGTGGTAGGTGCATTACGCATCGGAGGGTCGGTGTGGACTTGTTGGGCCAAAAGGCCTGTTTCCACTCTGTAGGGAATCTAATCTAATCAAATCAAATCTAATATGGTCTTTAGAAATGAATTATAATTTACAACTGAAAAATGGTACATTTTAATAAAGGAGTATCGTGAACTCAGAATCATTGTTTGCATTATGTTTACTGTGAAGATTAGCAGAGATTTCCATGTATGTTTTCATCTGCTTTCTAGTGAGAGTCGTACTGTTTCTGTTCAGATTAGATCATTTGAACACGTTATGGGAGTAAGATAAGCTACCTCACACTGAAAAATGATTTGAAACAGACAATAGCTTAGGACGTTTAAAAGCTTAAATTATGGAAGTCATATCAGGAAGATTCTCAGAATATAAAATAATTTTAATAATTACAACTGGTCATGGGGACAGTTAAACACATACCAAAAGAAAACAACTATTATTATAAATGTAGCATAAACAGTTTCCACATGATTAAAATGGATACCTTCACCCAAAACATCCATCTATCTCATATAAACATAATGGCTGCAAAAAAAAATTAAAGCTTCCCAAGTAATTCAAACACAATGGATCGATATCGTGGAATTCTCCATTTAGTAGCATTGGAGGAGAACATATACTGTACCTCACAGACTGCATTGGCTTAAGTTATCAAGATAGGTGCGAACTCTGAAGGGAACTTGGGATGGGTATTAAATGGACTCTCACCAACTGAATGACATCCTGATAATGAATTTTTAAATGCAAATTATTTAATTATTCCAAGTAAGATTCCAGTAGACTCTGATGTTGGCCTTATAGCACTCTCATTTACATCCACTTGAACTGCAAATAAGACATTGCTGGTCAAGGGAGAGAGAAAGAGACAAAAAAAAACAGTGCAAGCTAGCAAGCCTGACATCAATCTTGGGAAACTGCGAAAACCTGCAATGCCCGAAGAAAAACACAGTATGATTAGAACAAGTCAACATGATTTTTACAAAAGGGAAATCTTGTTTGATAAATTTCTCAAGTGTTCTTAAGGATGTAATAGCAGGTGTAGTTTATCTGGCCATTCAAACAGCATTCAATAAGGTTTCATAAAAACGGTTAGTTTTTAAAATATATTTGTTCCTGGGTTCAGGTGTCTTCAGCAAGTATTTATTACCCATCCTCAATTGTCCTCAAGAAGGCACTGGTGAGTTGCATTCATAAACTACTGAAGTCCTTTTGGCTTAGGTACACTCACAGGAATTAGATTGGTGGAAGGCAGATTTTATTCAAATAAAATCTGGCCACAGTCAACTGGGAACAGCTCCTTACGAGTAAGTTTACAGTAGAGCAATTGAGTGCATTCAAAAACAAGCTGGGGAGAGCACAGGTCCAACATGTACCCTTTATAAGGAAGTGTAGAAGCTATCGGTTCAAGGAACCCTGGACGTCTAGGACAATTCAGGACTGGATGAGCAAGAAGAATAGGGAGAGTCTAAAAGGAGCAATTCAGGTGTGGCCCTAGAAAAATACAGGAAGTGAAAGCAATTAGAAGAGCAAAAAGAGGCCGTGAAAAAGGACTTGTGAACAGGATGAGTGGAAATCCAAGATATTTTATAAATACATTAAAGGAAAGATGTTAACCAGGGAAAGAATAGATCCCATTAGGGATGAAGGGGACCTGCATTTGAAGCTGCAGGATATTGGAAGAGTGCTGAATGAATATTTCTTTTTGGTTTTCACTCTAGAAAAGGAGTACATAAATACAGAATTCAGGAAAAGGGCTGCGAGGAACTTGCAGTTTGACAGAGGAAATGGGAAGGTATTGGAGGTTCAAACAGGCTTAAAAACAGACAAATCTCCTGGCCCAGATAAACTGCATCCCAGGCTCCTGTGGGAGGCAAGACAAGAAATTGTAGAGGCCCTGACACAAGTTTTTAATTGCTCTCTGGCCACAGTGGAAGTGCCAGAGGACTGGAGGACAGCAAATGTGGTTCACCTTTTTAAGAGGGGTGGTAGAGGTGAACCAGTAAACTGCAGACCATGAGCCTCATGTCAGTGGTAGACAAACTATTAGAGAAAACTCTGAACAGTGAATTAATACCTACTTGGAAATGTGCAGGTTAATTAGGGATAATCAACATGGCTTTGTCAGAGGGAGATCATGCCTAATACGTTCGTTAGAATTTTCTTGAAAATGTGATTAATTCTTTGAATGAAGGACGTTCAGTTAATATAGTTTATATGGATTTTTACAAGGCTTTTGACAAGGTCCCACAAGGCAGACTGTTTGAAAAGGGTCGAGAGTGTGGTGCTGGAAAAGCATAGCAGGTCAGGCAGCATCCAAGGAGCAGGAAAATTGACATTTCTGGGCTGGTTGGGGGGGTGGCGGTGGCGGTGGGATGAGAGCTAAATGGGAGGGGGCTGACGTTAGGGGGAAGATAGCAGGGAATTTGACAGGTAGATGAAAGTGATAAGTCGGCGAGAAGAAAGATGGACAGGTAGGAATCGGTCAAGAGGGCGGTACCGAGTTGGAGGCTTGGGACTGTGATACGTTTGGGGGAGAGAAAATGAGGAAAATGAGGAAAATGGTGAAATCCACATTGATCACATGTAGTTGGAGGGTACCAAGGCGGAAGGTGAGGCGTTCTTTCTCCAGGTGTTGGGTGGTTAGGGTTTGTCGATGGAGGAGGCCCAAGACATGCATGCCCTTGGTGAAGTGGAAGAAAAGGGTAAAGAACATGGAATTGAGGGAAACCTGATGAGATGGATCAGAAACTAGCTGAGTAATAGGGCACAAAAGGTGCTAGTAGAAGGCTGTTTGAGTGACCAGAGGCTGCTGTCCTGCAGCGTACCACAAGGATCAATACCAGGACCCTTGTTGTTTATTATACAGATAAATAATATAGATGAAAATGTATAGCAAATTTGTAGACAACACCAAGATTAGTAGAGTGGTTAATATCAAAGTTGATAGTTGTGGGTTACAAGAAAATATAGATGCGTTGGTCAGATGGACAGACCAGTGACAGATGATATTTAAACCTGACAAGTTTGAGGGGATGTACTTTGGAAGAAGAAACAAGAATGGCAGGACACTGGGTAGCTTAGAGAAACAGACGGATTTTGGGGTAATTATTCACAGATCCCTGAAGAGGCAGAGCACATGAATAAGATATTAAGGAGGCATATGATATACTTGCTTTGACCAGTCATAGCATAGGGTATAAGAGCAAGGAGCAGTAGTCAGGCAACAACTGGAGTACTGTGTGCAGTTCTGTTCACCTCACCAAAGGAAGGATATGATAGCATTGGAGGGGGTATGGAGGTGGTTCAACAGAATGATGCCTGGGATGGATTAATTGAGCTATAAGGAGAGACTAAATTGGCTTGGATTGTTTTCTTTAGAGCAGCAAAGATTGAGTAGTGACATAATTGAGGTGTATAAGGTTGAGGGGTATGGTCAGGGTGAATACAGAGCAGCTGTTCCCCTTCGTTGAGGTTTCAATTACGAGAGGGCATAATTTTAGGATAAGGGGTAGGAGCTTCAGATGGGATTTGGGGAAAAAAAACATTTTCACTCAACATATTGAGTGCATTACCTGCAAAGGTAACAGAGGCCAGAAATCTTACATCCTTCAAAAAAAATATTTGGATGAGCACTTCAAATATCATGACATTCAAGGAGAAGGGACAAGTGCAGGAAATTGTGATTAACACACCTTTATTGGTCGTTATCAAATAAATAATTCAAATCAAAGTTATGTCAGTGCAGACTCAATGGGCTTTTCTGCACTGTATGATTCTATGAATAAGTTTCAAGATCTTGAACCAGTGATAGTGAAGGATCAATGGTCCAATTCAAAAGTCAGGATTGTGTATGGCTTAGATAGGAACTTGCAAATGATGCTGTCCATGTTCTTCAAATTGTTGATAAGTGTGGGTGCATTGAAGGAACCTTGGTGAATTGTTACTGTGCTTCTTGTAAATGAAGCACACAGCTGCCATGAATGATGAAGGGAGTGGTAGATGGCATACCAATCAAGAACTTTTTATGTTCTGGATGGTGTTGAGATTCTGGGGTGTTGTTAGCCTCATGCCATGAGATTTATGGAATCTGGCGTCACTAATGTGGACTCACAGGGCAACCCTTCCCAACTGTATACCACTGTCACTGAATGTAGGTCTATCCTGCAGGTGGGACAGGACAGTGGAGATGATGCTATATGGGCTATTGTCTTGGAAGATATGTTTCCATGAGACTTTTGCTTGACTAAAGTGTGGGACAACTCTCCCAATTACCAGTGCAATTATTGCCCTAGTAGTCTACACTTGATCAGTAAAGTGATAAAAATGGTCATCGACAGTACTATCAAACGGTACCTGTTCAACAACAATTTATTCACTGATAGCCATGGCAATTCAGCTTCTCCAACCTTGATCCAAACTTGAACCAAAGAGCTGAATGCCACATGCCAAGTGAAAATTACTTTCATTGACACTGAAGCATCATTTTACTGAGTATGACAAAACTGGAATCAATAGGAATCAGGGAAAACTTTCTACAGTTAGAGTCAGAACTAGCACAAAGAAAAATGGTTGTGATTATTGTAAGTCAATCACTTCAGTCTCAGGACATCAATGCAGAAGTTGTTCAAGGTAGTATACTATGCCCAACCATCTTCAGCTGCTTTATCAATGACCTTTACTTCATCATAAGGTCAGAAGTGGAGTTATTCATTGACAATTACACAATGTTCAGAACATTTATGATTCCTCAGATACAAATGCAGCCTGTGTCCATATGTAGCAAGATCCAGATCATGTTCAGATTCTGTTCAATTTGTGACAAGTAATATTCATGTCACACAAATGCAAGGCAATGACCATCACCAACAAAAGAAAATCTAATAATCTCTCCTTGATATTCAAAGGCATTACCATTGGTAAATATCAACATCCTGGGAGGTTACTATTCACCAGAAATTGAAGTGGAAAATCCATAAAAGTATTGTGCTTACCAAGATAGCAAACCAGAAGCTAGGAATTCTGCAAGTAACTTATTTCACTTCCTGCCTCCCAAATATCTGTCCACCATCTACAAGGCACAAGTCAAGATTATTATAGAATCATAGAATCCCTACAGTGTGAAAGCAGGCCATTCAATTGAATGAGTCCACAACAACCCTCCAAAGAGCAACCTGACTCACACTCCCCAGCCAATCCCTGAAACCCTGCATTTCCCATGCCTAATCCACCTAGCCTGCAAATGACTGGACTGAGAAGGAGATCCATGCAGACATGGAGAGAATGTGCAAACTCCACAAAGACAGTCACTTGAGGGTGGAATCAAACCTGGATCACTGATGCTGTGAGGCAGTAGTGCTAATCACTGAGCTCTTGTGTCACACTTTGATGGAATACTCTCCACTTCCTCAACCACCTGCAGCTCTAACAACAATCAAAAAGCCCATCATCATCCAGGACAGAACAGTCTGCTTAACTGGCACATTATCTGCCACCTTCAATATTCACTTCTTTCATACCAACGCATCGTGGATCAATTGCAAGATGCACTGCAGCCATTCACCATGGCTCCTTTGGCAGCACCTTCTAACCCCATATCTTCTACCACCTGGAAGGACAAGTGCATGGGAACACAACCACAAATTCCTCCCTCAAAGTGACACAGTTTCCTGATTTGAAACTATATCACCACTCCTTAACTGAATGGTTCAAAATCCTAGAAGTCTGTTGTGGTTCTGTTCGCCGAGCTGGGAATTTGTCTTGCAAACGTTTCGTCCCCTGTCTAGGTGACATCCTCAGTGCTTTGGAGCCTCCTGTGAAGCGCTTCTGTGCTGTTTCCTCCGGCATTTATAGTGGCCTGTCTCTGCCGCTTCCGGTTGTCAGTTCGAGCTGTCCGCTGTAGTGGCCGGTATATTGGGTCCAGGTCGATGTGTTTGTTGATAGAGTCTGTGGATGAGTGCCATGCCTCTAGGAATTCCCTGGCTGTTCTCTGTTTGGTTTGCCCTATAATTGTTCTCTGTTTGACTTGCCAAACAGAGAACAGCCAGGGAATTCCTGGAGGCATGGCACTCATCCACAGACTCTATCAACAAACACATCGACCCGGACCCAATATACCGGCCACTACAGCGGACAGCTCGAACTGACAACCGGAAGCGGCAGAGACAGGCCACTATAAATGCCGGAGGAAACAGCACAGAAGCGCTTCACAGGAGGCTCCCAAGCACTGAGGATGTCACCTAGACAGGGGACGAAACGTTTGCAAGACAAATTCCCAGCTCGGCGAACAGAACCACAACGAGCACCCGAGCTACAAATCTTCTCCCAAACTTTGAACTCCTAAAAGTCTCTTTCTAAAAGCACCAAGAATTTAGAATTAGAATCCCTACAGTGTGGAAACAGGCCTTTCGGCCCAGCAAGTCCACACTGACCCTCCGAAAAGTATCCCATCCAGATCCTTTCCCCTACATTTACCCCTGATATACGCACCTAACCTATATATCCCTGAGCATTATGGACATTTTAGCACGGCCAATTTACTTAACCTGCACATCTTTGGACTGCAGGAGGAAACCCACACAGACACTGGGAGAATGTGCAAACTCCACACAGACAGTCGCCAGAGGCTGGAATCAAACCTGGGACCCTGGTGCTGTGAGGCAGTAGTGCTAACCACTGAGCCACTGTGCCACCCATTTTAAGTACACACCAAGGAGTGCAGTGGCTCAAGAAAGCAATTCAGGATGGGCAGTAAGTGCTAGTCTAACTAGTAATGTCCAAATCCTATGAAGGAAAAGAAGCAATGTTTCCATTGAAAAAGGAAAAAAAATTGAAGAGAAGTGAGGATTGGTAGCAAACCAAGAAAAACCTTGACACATGGTTAAAAAAAAGCTAACGAATAATGAGCAATATTGCTTATTTTTATTACTTTCATTCCATTTACTGATTTCCCATCTTCCATTCATCCAATATTGCCTCATCCTTGTTGCCAATTTTTAAAATCTTGCAGGCACTTGCACTCGTTTGAATTGTTTTTTAATTAAATGGTCTATTGGTGCAAATTTGGAAGTACAAGAGATTGGTAATAAGACCAACATGTGAAAAACATATATAAACGGTCGAGTTGAAAAAAAAACGGAGCCAAATATTAAACTGGAATTTTCAAAAGTAAAACCATCATGTCAACTGTTATCATTTTATTGTAACAGTAGATTTGCAAGTGCAATGTAACATGGCACACTCAATGCTAGTTGATACATTCACAATCCATTTCTATACAGAGTAAATTTATGTCATACAATTTGCAAACACAAACATAACAGTTGATGAATGGGACAGTATAAAGTACAAAGCAAACACCTGTTTAAGTAAAAATATTTGAACTATTATAATACCTTAGCAATGCAGGCAGGACAAAACCAGTCTCCATCTGGAATTGTCGTAATCTTAGGTCTGTGGCAGTAAGTGTGACATCCCTTGTCACAACCATCACAAAGTAGAAGCAATTCTTCATTATCTCCTTTTCGACATATCTGGCAGTACTGATCAAAATGACAGAAAATATATCTGATTAGGTTAAACTGCATCAAAAAATCATGTCGCTCTTGTTTACCGTTACCCGAACAGCTCAGTTTTGCGTAGGCAACTGTTAACAATTATCTTATATAAGCCACATGTATAAATATCATAACAATGTAAAATAAATCTTAAATCAGTGGTCTGCTCAGTGTAGCTGTGCTGGAAATCCTATTTCTAATATCCATTTGGAATGCAAAACACAGAAATCATTGGAACTGTTTCCTCTAAAAAGGATAGGCTCTCCCAGCTGCTTGCAGAGCACTTTCAAAGGGAAAAAGTTTATGGGTTTTGTTCTACCCAACACAGTCACCCTGGCAAGCTGATCAAAATGGCCCATACGTAGCTACATTTCTGTTCTAAATTGCTTCATTCTACTTTCTGAAAGAAACATGCTGCTGACATTAATAGTCAGATGTAATCAAAGAAATAAAGAGAATATACTTGAATTAAAACATACTAGAAAGAAAAAGCACTCACAACTTTCATGATTGATTTCTCCCACGCTATAGCCTTCTCTAACTGTTGAAGGCACATTGCTACCTGAGCAGCACTGTGAGCTTGAGACAAGGCTTTACGCCACATTTTCAACCCAGGAGCAATGTCTTCCTCACTTCTGTTGAAAGCAACAAAAGAAGAAATGTTTTTTTTTTACAAAGTGAATTCAGTTCAGATCATGATGCCAAATAGGTAAATATTACATAAAGCCAACCATTTTAAACAGCAGTGTGCACAGCCAGTAAAGAGTTGATATGACGTTTAGGCATTTGAACTCCCCTATAGCATTGTGGCAACATGCCTTAAAGCTAATAAAGGACCATATGACGTAGGACATTCCTGCAGACAAAAACATCCACAGTAAAAGAAGTCTCTACAAAGCACCATGCAGATAGGATGATCCACATGGATCACACACACACAAGAACAAGGGGGAAAACAGGCAAGAAAAAGGCTCCAATTAGCAGAAAAGCACAATAATTTTCCAAGTTAATCTCGATAACCTACCCATCACCATCACCAGTATTGGATGGTGCAGGAGCAGGAACTGTAACTGTGCCCACATTATCCAGTTTGATCTGAATGGTGGTACTTAAGGGGCTCTTCAGATACCTTCTCTCTATGTTCTTCTCCAAATCAGCCAGCCTCGTTACAGCTATATCTAGAGGGTTGCCATCTCGTCGTTCTATATTGCTGCAATTTTCCATGTCCTCTTCGCCATTGTGGTCTCCACCAGTCTGCTCCAATTCAAAAGGTTTGTGTTCATAGTAGACTAGATCATCTCGGTCTGAAGCAGGTTCTGGACATATCCAGCCCTGTATAAGGATAAAAAAGTTTGCTTCATTGTTCTTCAAATAGATTTTTTTCTTTTGAATTTGCACTCCTGAATGCAATGATACATGGAGATACAACTCTACAGATGCTGGTAGCTCTCAGGTGCAGTCAAGTGAAAGCCTGGAAAATTAGTGTAGGTAGGTTATATAACTATGGGGAAAAGGAGGAAGAATCATCAATTCTTTCCTTTGACACAACAAGCATGCAGAGAGTTTACTGGACTGCCCCAGCTAATTTTTTCCTTAGCTTAAAGCACACAATAATCACCTTACTACTTCTTAGCTGAGACAAGAAAGCTCTGCACAGGCCTGAGATCACTGAGACCGTGTGGGCGGCACGGTGGCACAGTGGTTAGCACTGCTGCCTCACAGCGCCAGAGACCCGGGTTCAATTCCCGCCTCAGGCGACTCTCTGTGTGGAGTTTGCACATTCTCCCTGTGTCTGCGTGGGTTTCCTCCGGGTGCTCCGGTTTCCTCCCACACTCCAAAGATGTGCAGGTCAGGTGAATTGGCCATGCTAAGTTGCCCATAGTGTTAGGTAAGGGGTAGATGTAGGGGTATGGGTGGGTTGTGCTTCGGCGGGGCGGTGTGGACTTGTTGGGCCGAAGGGCCTGTTTCCACATTGTAAGTAATCTAATCTAATCTAAACTTTTGGGGGTGGCTATTCTTAAAATTAAACAAGCACAGATATATGATCTATAGCTGTTTCTCCTCTGCATACCAATATTAAGGAAATGTTTCTCACAGTGAATAGTCATTTGCTATAAAAACTAAAGAGAAATATCCAGCACTATGTTATTGCAGGTACGATAAACCTCCAGACAGAGCAGAGTCAATGTGGATTCATGAAGGGAAAACTTAGTACAGTTCTTTCAGAAGGTAACAAGCAAGATAGATAAAGGGAATGAGAAGTAATATAGTTGGATTTCCAAAATATGTCCATAAAGGTCCACTTCAGGCTTCTGAAGAAGAGCACATGATGTTGGGGTAGTATATTAGCACAGATAGAAGACTGGCTAACTAACAGAGAGTGGGATGAAGGAAGCATTTTCAGGATGGCAAACCGTAACTAGTGGAGTGCCACAGAGATCAGTGCTGGGGCCACGATTATTTGCACTATATGTTAATGACACGGATGATAAAAGTGAATGTACTATTGGCATATTTGCAGATGACACAAAAATGGGTGAGAAGACGAAGTGAGGATGATCGAGTCTGCACAGGGACATAGATAAATTCTAGTGAGTGGACAAAAATTTGGCAGATTAAATACAATGTGGGAAGATGTAAAGCTATGCATGTCGGCAGGAAACAGAGGATTTGATTGTTACTTAAATGGGAAAAACTGCAGAAAGCTGCAGCAGAGAGGGGAGTGTGGATCCTCATGCATGAATCACAAAAAGCTAGCACCCAAGTTCTGCAGGTAGTAAGGAAAACAAATGTACTGCTGACCTTTATGGGAAAGTCCAGGACCAGTCCACTCTCATCTGAGTAAGATCCAGTTAGGCCTATCTAATCTAAGTAAAGGATCTCTCTCGATTACAGCAGAGGTGAGGAGGAATTTCACCTGTCAGACAGTAGTACATCTGTGGAATTCATTGTCACAGAGAGTGTTGAGGCTGGGTCATTAACTGTATTCAAAACTGAAATAGATTTTTAGCCAATAAAGAAATTAAGGGATATGTACAAAGTTAAAAAGCACACAACACCAGGTTAGAGTCCAACAGGTTTAATTGGAAGCACTAGCTTTTGGAGCATCGCTCCAAACAACTACCTGATGAAGGACCAGTGCTCCGAAAGCTAGTGCTTCCAATTAAATCTGTTGGACTATAACTTGGTGCTGTGTGATTTTTAACTTTGTACACCCCACCCCAACACCAGCATCGCTAAATAAGGGTTATGTAGGTAAGGTAAGAAAATTGAATTGAAGATTATCAGATCAGCCGTGACTTCACTAGACGAAGCAGCAGTGTTCTCTGAAAGCTTTTGATTTCAAATAAACTTGTTGGACTATAACTTGGTGTCATGTAATTTCTCACGTGATCTCATTGAACAGCGAAGCAGACCCAATGGACCAAAAGGCCTAACTCTGCTTCTGCATCTTATGGTCAAGCTTTGAGGAATCAGGAGGTGAGTTACTCACTGCAGGATTCCTAGTATCTGACCTGTTCTTGTAGCAACAGTATTTGTATTGCAAGTCCAATTCATTTTCTGGTCAATAGTAACCCCCAGGATTTTGACAGTAGGGGTTTCAGCGATGATAATGCCAATTGCTGTCGAGGGGCATGGTTACATTTTCTTTTGCTGGAGATAGTACCAGGCACTTTTTTGGTGGCATATTACTTGGCACTAGCCAGCCAAACCTGGATACAGCCAGATCTTGCTGCAAATGGCCATGAACTATTTCAGTACCTGAGGAGTCACGAATGGTGCAGAATATTGTGCACTTACTAAACATTCCCACTTCTGACCTTGTGATGGAAGGAAGGTCATTGATGAAGCAGTTGAAGATGACTGAGCCCAGACACTACCCTGAGGAACCTGTAGAGAGGTGTCCTGGAGTGGAGATAAAACCATAACCATCTTCCTTTATGCCAGGTATGACTCCAGCTAGGCAAGAGTTTTTCCTGATTCCCCTTTACTCCATGCCACACATGGTCAAATGTGGATAATATGTCAAGGGCAGTCACTCTGGAATTCAGCTCTTTTGTTTTGAGCAATGGCTGTAATAAAGTGAGAAGCAGTGTAACCTTGGCTGAACCCAAACTGAGTGTCAGTGAGCAGGTTATTGCCCAGCAAGTGCTTTGTGATAGCATTATTGAGGACTGTTGGTAACTGACAGGATTGGATTTGTCCTGGGATTAGGACATACCCAGGGAATTTCCCACATAGATGAGAAGATGCCAAAGTTGGAGTTGTACTGTAACATTAAGGACGCAAGCTCTGGAGCATAGCGCATCACCAGGGTCCACAGACTTTACATTATCTAACTGGCCGACAATAATTTCCTCATAACGTGTGGAGTGAATTGAACGAGTTGAAGACTGACTTCTGCAATGCTACAAACCTCTGGAGGAGGCAGAGATGGGTCATCCACTCAGCACTTTTGGCTGAAGATTGTTGTGAATGCTTCTGCTTTATTGTTTATAGTGATCTGCTAGGCTCCTCCGTCTTTGAGATGATTCATGGAGCTTCCTCCTCTAATGAGTCGACTGTCCATTATCATTGATGACCAAATGTGGCAAAACTGTAGAGTTTAGATATGATCCATTGGTTGTGGGATTGTTTAGCTCTGTCTATCACTACTTATGATGCTTGGCACACAAGTAGTCCTGTGTTGCAGGTTGACAACTCATTCTTAGATATGCTGCATGCTGCTCCTGGCATGACTCCCTGCATTTTTCATTGAACCAGGCTTGGTGGCAGTGAGAGTGATATGCAGGGGCATACAGTTGCAGATTGTATAATAATACAATTCTGCTTCTGTTGATGACCCACAATTCCTCACATATGCCCAATCTTGAGTTGCCACATCTGTTCAAAACTATCCTATAGTGCTATACAATAAGTCCCCCACCCAGAGTACATTCTGTGCACTTGTCACCTTGAGTGTTTCTTTTAAGTGATGTTCAACACAGAAGTGCACTGATTCATCAGCCAAAGTGTGCGCAGTGTGTGTCATATTTGTGTAACACAGTGAATTGCAGAAGGCTCCATGTCCATGCTTCAGAACTTGCTCACCCCTAGCTGAGTTATTCCAATAAGACAGGAATCTACCCAAGAATGTGGAAAATTGCCCAGGTATGTCCTGAAATGGACCACAAGATTAGTAGTAGTATTGGATTTTCTGCAGTGAATGACTTGTGTCCTGACTCCAACACCATATACAACAGAAAAAGTCAAGGGAATGGTGTAATGGTCTACACTACTTTGGGATGGGCAGCTGCAGCAATATTCAAGAAGTATGATGTCTTTGAAGACAAGGTAGTCCAATCATTAGATCAGGCGTTCCTTCAGAATCCATGCATTATAGATGGCAGGGTAGGCAATAGCAAAGTGATATTGTCACAAGACTAGTAATCCATAGACATAGGTAATTTATGGAAACCAGGATTCAAATTCCACCAGTGGTCCCTTTGTTGTTGTTTTAGTCATGCCTGTTCAGATATGCTATTGCACACCTCCAGGCAGGTGGGAGTTGAATATGGACCTTCTGGCCGAGGGATAGGGACACTACAAGACCCAGCAGTGGTACATTTCAGTTTCTGTTCAAGTGATCACCAGCATGTTGATAATTAGTAACACCACTCAATATCATGCAACAGTGAAGTCATAGAACCACAAGCAATAAATTGACCAACTTAATTAATTATGCTTATTCCCTCTCTGTTTAAAAAAAACCTGACTAAAGCCATTCCTTCAGTCTTTCCTCATGAAAAGTTTTTTTTTTGTTTTCAAGTGTGCATCCAGTGCCATTTTACAAGTTATTACTTAATGCACTGCAACTACCATTTCACACTTCTGCTTTTATAACGTAGGGAGTGTCAATATATTATAGAATCATCCAGCAAAGAAGGAAACCATTCACCCCATCATTCCTTTACCAGCTCGTTGAAAGAATTAATTAACCCCATTCCTTAATGTTTTCACCACAGGCATGCAAGTATTGAGCTTATGATAATTAAGGTTTGGGCACTGCACCTCCAGCAGAGATGTCTAGGGACTGACAAGACTAACTTCTAAAAAGTACAATCAACAATAATACTTTGGAAAATTTGCTCCTTAGAAGTAGGAACAGGAGTAGGCCCTTCAGCCCTTCCAGTCTATTCTACTATTCAATGAGCTCATGGCTGATCTGGCTTAACTCCACATACTTGCCTTTGGCCCATATCTTTTCATCCCTTTGCTTAACATCGATCTTGGATTTAAAGTAGATCTAGTATGAGAAACCTTGGAAAAACATGTTGTAATGTGAAAAATTTCAAGATCACTAAGGAAGAAGAATCTTGACAAAGTTACACACAAGTTATAACCCCAATCCTTTGCAATTTTCCCCAATCCTATGGACTAGGATTTCTTGGTATTGGACTCTACTGAATGCTGCCTTCATGTCCAGGCTGATCAATCTCATCTCACCAATGGAATTCTACAAACATAAATGTTTGGACTAAAGCTATAAAGGGTACCTGGAAACTTTGCATCAATAAGCTAGTTAATGATGAATAAGTGCTGCTTGACAACACTTAACTTCCATCATGTTGATGATAATTGACAGGGTGATCAAGAATTAACCATTTGAAACACCATCATCTCCAACTACTTTAAACACACTGTTTCCGCACTTCAGCCATTTTTTTTTCCAATACAATTAACCCTAACTCTCCATGAGACTAAAATATTTGTTTTAATACTTATTTCTGTCTTGATTATGTTGCTCTTAAGACCTATTCTCTCTCTCTTTTACACCCACTTTATATCTCCTTTTTTCTCTTCCTCCGATATTAACAATTCTTTTATTTTCTGTGTTGGCCTTTGTCAATGTCAAAAGTACTTTTAAAAAAAAACATTTTTCACGCCTTTCAGTTCTGAAAATGAGTCACACCAGACTCCAAACATTAACTCTGTTTCCCTACCCTCCGATACTGCCAGACCAGAGTTTCTCTAGCATTTGTGATTTTCCACATTTCCTTCAAACTTCTTTATTTCCATTAAATTTAATTAGTCAGACCCAATTTGTTTTTTTACAAATCCATGCACGTTTACCTTACTTAATTCAAACCTCTTCAAATTGTTAGCATATTTTTAAAAAATCTGACAATGCCTTCTAGAACCTTAGCCACACTGACCAGTAGTTACTATGACTGATCTTACATCCTTTCTTGAATAAAAGTGTCATATTTGCCAAACCCCTAGCCCCCCTAAACATCTAGGAAAAACTGAAAGATTAGTTTGCAGATGATACCAAAATTGGAGGTGTGATGGACAGTGAAGAAAGTTACGTCAGAGTACAATAGGATCTTGATCAGAAGGGCCAAATGAGCTGAGGAGTGGCAGATGGAGTTTAATTCAGCTAAATGTGAGGTGCTACATTTTGCAAAGACAAGTCAGAACAGGACTTATACCCTTAATGGTAGGGTCCTGGAGTGTGTTGCTGAACAAGGAGATCTTGGAGTGCAGGCTCATAGTTCCTTTAAAGTAAAGTCACAGGTAGATAGGATAGTGAAGGCGGCATTTGGTATGCTTGCCTTCATTGGTCAGAGTATTGAGTACAGGAATTGGGAGGTAATGTTGCAGCTGTACAGGACATTGGCTAGGCCACTTTTGGAATACTGTGTGCAATTCTGGTCTCCCTCCTTTTGGAAGGATGTTGTGAAACTTGAAAGGGTTCAGAAAAGATTTACAAGGATGTTGCCAGGGTTGGAGAATTTGAGCTATAGGAAGAGACTGAATAGGCTGGGGCTGTTTTCCCTGGACTATCGGAGGCTGAGGAGTGACCTTAGAGAGGTTTATAAAATTATGAGGAACAATGGATAGGGTAAATAAACAAGGTCTTTTCCCTGGGGTTGCGGAGTCCAAAACTAGAGGACATAGATTTAGGGTGAGAGGGGAGAAATTTAAAAGGGACTTAAGGGGCAATATCTTCACACAGAGGGTGGTGCGTGTATGGAATGAGCTGAGAGAGGAAGTGGTGGAGGCTGATACAATTACAACATTTAAAAGACATCTAGATGCGTATAGCAAGGGTTTAGAGGAATATGGGCCAAGTGCTGGCAAATGGGACTAGATTAGGTTAGGACATCTGGTCAGCGTGGACGAGTTGGACTGAAAGGTCAGTTTCCGTGCTGTACATCTCAATGACTCTATTTAGAGAAGCCCTTGCTCAACTTCCACTCCCACTTCCTTTCGTAAACTGGAATGCAAGTGAACCAAACCAAGTGCACCATGTTTCTTAAGTATCACCTGCCTTTTTGGTATCTCCATCATCTTAATCTTCACACTATCCATTGCACCTACAATTTCTGCAGCTACTGCTTTTTTGTAAACATTCTTCTTCCTTTGTAGTCTTTTTCACTTTCCAACATTTTATGTTCAAGGTTCTCATAATTGTAGTAAATTTTCTAAACTATTATTCTAAGATTTAAACATGTTCACTGAATTGCTAGTCCAATAGTCTGGCAATAGATCATCCAATAACAAATCCACTCTGTTACTGTATCAGACTTTAATGACAGGTATTATTTCATTCTTCATTAATTACAACCATTATTTAATGTTTCCTAACTTAATGTATTACACATTTTCATCAGTTTATACAAGCTTTTATACTATTTTGCACAAAATGAATACCTTAAATAGTCCCTACCTTTATCTGCAGACTTGCTGATGCCACCTTTCTTTCCAGCTCTTCAACTTGCTGAAGAATGGCTATGTCAATTTCAAATGCTTGATCTTCAACTGACCAGTTATGCACAGCCTCATCAGTAACCTGGCTTTCTTCATCATCTTCACTTATTTCAAATATTGCAACTAAGTGAGAAATAATTTTGAATTGCTGAAAGTCTTTCTCTTGTTATTCTGTCTCTTAATAGAAATGTAGAATCCAACAAAATCTTCATTCATGTCAGTTTAGCATTTAATAACTACAGTGAATTCAGCATTGTCAAGTAACAATTCTATTTGTACAAATGAGCTGTTCAAATGCATTCAAAACAGTATTATAACTTCATACCATCTTTACTTTTGATGCAGGCCTGACTGATGTAATCCAAGTGTTTTTGAAGTTGTTTCTGTAAAGCCTTTTCTCTTATTCCCCTGAGATGAAGTACTTTAGACAGCGTCTTTAGCTCTTCTGGATCAATGATTCTCCACCAGCCTTGTTGCATTTCTTATGAAACAAATAAATAAAGTGACAAACGTCAATAATTACTTCTTTTTAAAAAGTGTCCTTAAAATCTACTAAAAGCATTTTTTACATTCCCTTTCTCTTTATGAACATTCCTGCAATTTGACTGCAATGATGTCAAATGATCAGGATAGCTCAGCAGTTCAATTTTTATCTAACACTAGGGGTTTTAACATAGTGTAGCTGGAAGAAAATATAATAAATATTATTGCATTAAAATGCAACCAGCACCTATCTCAAAAAATATTAAAAGTTACTCACCATTCCTTTTATAATCAGAGATAGAGAATGTAAGTATACATGTGCTGCCAAAAGATTAAGAATAGAATGCCAAGAGTAACACAAAAACTACAACAAAAATAGTAGAAGAAACAAGAAAAACACTACTTAAAGGAAACACCCCATATAGTCAACATAAAATAATGAATGGGAACTGGAGGGAGTGAAAATAATTATCAAGAAATTCAATTTCACCATAAAATGGGTGAACAAAGAGTGGGACACAGATATAATCTGTCTATTGTCTCATTCCAAGTAGGATGCAATAGTGATAGTTGATGAAGAAAGCCAGGTTACTCATGAAGTTGCGCATAACTGGTCAATTCAAGATCAAACATTTGAAATTGACATATCCATTCTTCAACAAGTTGAACAGCTGAAAAGGAAGGTGGAATCAACAAGTCTGCAGATAAATGTAGGGACTATTTAAGTCATTCATTTTGTGCTGTAAACCTATTGTGAGTCAAGCACGCAACCAGCATGATGCATAGCAGTAATCAAGTGTTGCTGATGCTGTTGAACAGAAGCCAACATTCTGTATGGAAGGTGGTGTACTTTGGGTACAGCCAGAGAGGTATTCTTCAAATACAGAATTTTATTGCTAGACTTGTACACTGTAGAGTGGCACAGTGGTTCAGGGGCGAGCACTGCTGCTTCACAGCATCAGGGACTTGGGTTTGATTCTAGCCTTGGGTGATTGTCTGTGTGGAGTTTGCACATTCTTTGTGCGTCTGTGTGGGTTTCCACCAGGTGTTCTGCTTTCCTCCCACGGACCAAAGATGTGCAAGTTAGGTGAATTGATTGTGCTAAATTGCCCTGTTACGTCCCGGTTAGGTGGGTTAACTGTGGTGATGCAGGTTTCCAGGGACAGGTTGTGAGTCTGGTTGGGATTGTCTGGATGGGTCAGTGCAGACTCGATGGGCCAAATGGCCTCTATCTGCACTGCAGGAATTCTAATGATACTATGTTATCCCTTTAAGTTTTTTGATGCTACTTCAGGAAATCCTGGCCCAGATGAGAGACAAGCGAACATCCTTCCTGACCTCAGGCCAAACAAAACTGTCCAAGGGAAGAAATCGGGGAGATCAATGTCGAAGATCAATTACTCATACCTCCAACCATAATAGTCCAACTTCCACCATATCCCAATACTCTCCCGTAATTATGATATCACATTTTACACTTCCTTCTCCTCAAATACCTTTGCAACTAACACATGCTATTTTTTCAAAAGAGAAAGTTCACTGAATATAGGAAATACATCCTCTCTTCATTAATCAAGTTAAACCCATCATCAGCTTAGCAGAGTCACAATTCTAGTAACTGCCATGCTAGAGGAGTAATCACAACTTTTTTCAAACCTTACTAGTTTTCTCTCTTCTTACTTTTAACTCACCCTTAATACTGCATGTGAAATAGTACTCATGCTTCCACCAGTTACATATTTTTTTGCTCCCTTCACACTAAGCCTTGTCCCTCATTTTGATTTCAAGTGCTGAAGACATGGAGGTACCTTGTCTTCAGCTCTTGTCTTCCTCGCCGTAACAGAACCTGTTCAGGTACTAGTAGTGTGCATACTTCAGAGGTGAGATGTGGTTTGTAGGTTTTCACACAGTGAATCTCTGAACATATTCAATCTAGGCAATAGGACAACACACGTGCCTACTCTCCAGGAAGCAAGATTGTTATGCTGTAGTTCTGCTGTACTCAAATCATTAGGATGCAGACTTCCAAACAAATTCAGAAGGGATATATCAGGAAATGCTGGGCAGACTAGACAACCTGCCAACATGCTTATACACAAGGTTGCAGACATCTTTCAAAAATGTACTAAGTGGCCAATATGACAATGGTGTCTACCATGTAGAAGTTTCCTACTAAGACAGTATCTTCAATGTGAATGCATCATTAGTAGGGGCTTCTACAGCATTACATCACTCATGCACTCCATTCTCATTTTCAGGTAACTCTTCATCAGAGCACAAAAACAGGTTAATACAAGAATGACAAATGGTTTACAGAGAGTCATTTACAAACACATCTGTTAACTGTTACAGATAAATTATTTGATAAAATTATTTTTTGGTGTTCTTTACACTTGTACTAAAAAGCGAGGACAAGACAAAAGATTTGACAAAAGGAAAGTAATGAGAAAGTGGTAGATAAGAATTGCTGGACTGTTGGTGTGTTGAGGATGCAAAGAAAGATTTCAGAAAAATGATGTTTGGAAATCTACTCTGACCACCTGGCAGCTTGGGGGTATGCTTGTCAACATTTTTTCCAACTCTTCATACTGTTTCTTCTGCTTCACAGTTTGATATCCAGGTGTTAAGAGCTTATTCTTCATGATGAGATATCTGAATCATATAGCTGATGACTGGACTGCAAAAAAAAACAATTCTGAATGTTCAGGCAGTGGCATTGCTTGAACATGCTGATTGTTGATAACAATTCTAGTGATGGCATGGCTCTCATTGTAGGCCAGCTATGCAGTTATACCTCGATTCCTGACAGGAGTTATGACAATGGCTGGACAGGATTCCCCTTCTAGCCTGGTAACCAATCTGTATTGAGAAATGTGATGTATAATGAATATGTTATGACTTCTAGCAGGAAACCAGATTCAGGCCTGAGTGGCGTGTTGGTTGTGATCTCAAACCAGCTACTATGGGGGAATGGAATCCTTTTTAAGCAACAAAGATGCTATGCATGGTGAAAACTAGCACACTAGGCAATAAAAGTGCAGTCTATGACATCCTCCATCCTGGAGAAACTAACATATTTGCAAAATATGTATACCGGATGCAAAGAATGTCAAACTGCATCAATTACATGGAGTACCTTTTTCAAAATAGCAAGAAACGATCTACCTTCACACGCTCCAGACCTGTAACTATATTGCTGCTCCTTTGCTGTTACTGGGTCAAAATCCTGAAACTCCCTTTCTAACAGGACTGGGCTGTAGCTACAACTGCAGCAGTTCAAGAAGGTGGCTCATCATCACCTTCTCAAAGGATATTAGGATAAGCAATGCCCATATCCAGTGAACAAATAAACTAAAATAAATGTTGGTTTTCACACCAGAGGAAGAATATTTAGTCTTAGATAGAAAAAAAACTTCCATTTATGTCGTGATTTTCACAACCAAATATTTCAAAAGTCAATTTTACAGCCAGTAAAATACAATGATTGATACCTGGAAAGAGGAATTTGCTCTACAAGAAGAGTAGAATTAAACCATATTATTTTGAATTTAGAACTGGAAATTGTCTTAATGAAACATGCATGGTTGTGACAGATGCTGAGTCGAAGAGTGTGGTGCTGAAAAAGCAAAGCCGGTCAGGCAGCATCTAAGGAGCAGGAGAATCGATGTTTCAGGCATAAGCCGCTCATCAGGTGATACATGCTGAGAAACAGTTTCTTCCAGCTGGACCAAAATGAGAATTTCTTGGCTCATTGTGAAACACTGAAATTGTCTACCCTGGGAAGGCTATGTATGCTTAGTGGTTGAGCATATTCAACGCTGAAATATATAAATATTTGGATTCTCAGGATATTGTAATTGAGCAGGAAAGTGGAGTTGAAGACAATCCTAATGTTTGGTAGAAGGGCTAAAAGGGCCATATGCTATAATGTTTTATATTGTTATGAAAGTTATATGTCTTTTTAGTTCATGAACATGTTTTAAAAACTTCTTTTAAACTCTATAGTAGTTTTCCTTGGAGAAATCACAGATCACGTTTGTTTTTTTTTAATACATTAAAAAACCACACCTTCCCAAACAAAATATTTGGAAAATGTTCTTTAAGCTTACTTTAGTTTGAACCAAGTAAAGTTAAATTATATAACATACAATTATTTTGATTCATTGAATGAAGTCAATGGTTACTTAAGCATGAAAAGGTCCAACAATGAAACGTTTTCAGCACTCAATATTTCCAGTTCACACTATCACAGTCTCTATTAAGTTCACCTTCTAAACATCATTATTAGATTTTTAAATTTAAAGATCCTGACATGCTGATTTAAAAGAAAAAACAAAATTTTGCTTGTCTACTGATACAATAATTTCCAAACTCATTAACATGATCATATATACAGTGAATGATGATAAGAACTATGTTATTTGAGTATTGCAATAGATATGACTGAAATTTCATTCATAATATTGGAATCACTGTTCCACGTTTGAATATAGCACAACTTCTACAAAAAAGTTTTCTCACTTACCTTTTGCAATGGGTCTTGGACTAGGATAATCCACTGGTTTTGCTACTTCAGCAATTGAAGAAGATGCACTGTTTTGAAGTTTTTCATTTTGCAGTGCTGGTGATTCATTTGTAGGAATGCTAGGTAACAGAAAAGGATTAACATTCCCTTCTGTCAATCCAAAACTGGGTGGGGTAAAGGCAATACTTGGATTCAGTACTCCAGTTGGCCAACCACAGAATGGAAGTCCTATCAGAGGTAATCCTGGTTTCATCTGGAAAAAATAAGTTTTAAAATAAATTTACTTGCATTTATTGTAAATGAAAATATTGTCAGATATTGGAAAGGTATGTTGGATACTTCAGAAACTGGTGAACAAAATGTGTAATTTATGAGTACACATCCTTTTGAAAAGTTGCTAAGCAGCAGTTCAAGAAGGCAGCTCACCTCCATCTTCTCGAGGGCAACTAGGGAGAGGCAACAAATACCAGCCAGCAATGTCTATCATCCCATTAAACAAAAAGTGCAAGGATTTTGCAATGACCAACTAACAATGACATGGGAGAGAAAAAGGATGACTGGATATTTTAATATGCATCCCAAAAGCAATTTGAAGACTGTTGCTAAAAGGGTTCTAGCAACAAATCAATGAGTTACACAGTGTAGCCTGGTCTTCACAAACAAATGAGGTAGGATGCATTTGTAAAAACAAAAAATAAAAGCAATGAACATTCTTATAAAACAACTTAAAATCTGCGGTATTAAAAAAGGCAAATACTTTAGTTTAATTTATCCTGAACACAAGGATAGATTTTCTGCAAAACACAATACAGCAGAAACCAGGATGTTTCCTCTTTTATTTGGGGGAGGAGGGGGGAGGAGGGGGGAGAGCGGTGGGGAGACACTAGAGTTAAGGGATGAAGTTTAAGAATAACAGGTCTCCCCTTCAAGCCAGAAGTTTGGAGAATCTCTCTGAGGATCATTAAGAAGTGGAATTCTCTTTCTCCTGAGAGCAGTGTTGGGATGTTCATTCATTCAAAGAGAAGCTAGGCAAATTTTGGATAGACAAGAATTATGAAGTATGGATAGGAAAGTGGCATTGAGACCATAATCAGACCTGCATTGATATTGTCGAAAAGTGGGGCACCCACAGAAGTTCAATAGCCTGCTCCTGCTCCTTAAAACTATGATCCTAAAATGAAATATATAATTTATTGAATCATCATACATGGACAATCAAACTGATATTCAAGCTCAAATTGTACGAGTCCTACAAAGATGGACTCTGGGATGGTTGGGTCAGGAAAATAGCAGGCAGCCTTATTAGGATGATTCCCACAAACATTCTTAATGCCAATCAAGTTTTTGGTAAAAGAGTCAGATGCTTGCTCAACAGAGGCACCCAGTCAACTGCACATTTTTGGACCCAATTAAAAATGTTTCAGAGGGCTTACTTGTGTTTTGCCAGTGACAAAGCAACCCCTGTTGCATGCAGATGCTTTAATGGAAACAACCATTACTCCAGAGAGAAGCTGGGGGCATGAAAGAGAAGCCTTGTGGATGCAAGAATGCACTTGGAGGAATTTCTCTGTGGATCAGAGGGAATATCAGTGTGGTCCTTTTGATTTTTTTTTCACCCTGAGATCCACATTCACATTACATCTCCTGTCTATATGATTCCCTCTTCTTTATTTGCACCATTGAGGCTCTAGAACGGCTCTTCCTCTGATTGGATTGACATTATCACTACCCCATATACCTTCTTCAATAGGTCAGAAAAACAATGTAGCACACCTTTGCTAGTATGGCTTCCTGCAAGAGCTGGTTTGGAGCCTCTGCTCTAGGAACACCCAATGGAAATTCCTGCCCCAGGGTTTTGTGATTTTAGTGTACAGATTACTGTTCTCCAACACAAAACCTCAGAAGGCAGGTTCCTCATACATCAGTGTTGCCTCTATTGTTAATGAAAGTGACATCACAGCATATATGCATCATACAGAACCAGTTGCAGAATGACTTAGTAGCAAAATGGCAATCATATGAGGAGAAATACATGACAGAAATACCTCCTAGAAATGCAGCAACTAATTTTGAGCCTTCAACATTTAGATTTCCTTATTCAACACATTTTCATGTTTATTCTTCCAATGCTAAATTTTAATTTGTAAAACGAAAGTAGAGCCCCACCATTCAAAGAAAACTATCTCTGAAGTTCATTCTACTCTTATTAATTGAGTTAGGTTGGATCGGATGCCAACTAATATATTATGCAGAAATTGTTTAGGAAAAGACCTTCAGGTGCTACTTGTCAGCAACCAACGATAATGTTTTCTGATCAAGATAATTGTGAGATGCACTTGTGAAGGTTGTTGTTTCTGCAAAAATCACAAGGCAGAATCACGAGGGTGTAGACCAAGAAGTAACTAACCGAAAAGGGAGGTGGTCAACTGGTAGAGATAGATGTATTGACATGACAGTTGCAATTGTCATGCACATAGGGAATTAGTATGAACAAGATAACCAAATAAGACCCAGCTATCCGGGGGAGGGTTTGCACGCCAACAACAGGCTAGAGACAGATATGGTAAGCCCGATTAGATTAGCAGCTGCACAGAGCACTACAACTATGAGATATGAAGTAAAAGGGAGTACCGATAGACTCAACTGAAGTGTATAAATTGTAACGTAACCTCCTGATTGATGTGCCTACTTTGTGGTCACCTGGCTTGCAAGACCGTATGAATAAATACTGCTTCAGAATTTGACTCGGACTAAAATTATTGAACAGTGAGCTTCGTTTCTCACAAGTGGGGGCTCATCTTGGATCCAGTCATCACCGACGGTGTAGGCACCAGCAATGGCTGGGAAGACATGTCCCGTTCCCTTTTAGAACTGTCCTGTGTTTTTCGACGGTAGACTGACCAGAATCCTCAGGGAGTAATTCTGAACCAGGAGAGAATTAAGTGGTAATACTTGAACAGTAGGCACAGGGAGACGTTGAGCCAGGCAACTCCATGCATGGACCAAAGTAAGAAAATTGACTTTTAAGTACTGCCTTGGTGGCTGGGATTGAGTTCTAGTAGTTAATAAAGGACTAACGAAGGAACTCAATATGGGCTGTGCCAAGGGTAAAGAAAAAGTCTCCAGGGAAAAAGGAAATGGAAATGGAGGCGGGGTCCCTGACAACATACCTCCAGAAAATCTGTTGGGCAGGATGTTGTGGAATTGGAAAAATAATACTTGTACAAGGAAAAAGATAGGAAAAAGATGATTAAATATTGTTGCTTTGTATGGACAAAAGAATCCATTCTTCATCCCGCCGTCTTCTGGCCAAAGTACAGATCGGACGAAGACAGTGTTTGTAAATATTTGAATTTATATGTCAACAGACAACATCCTTTCAGTCAGGAGGAATCAGATTATGCTTTGTGTCAGAAGGGCTAGTAGCTGAAGGGCCACTGAGGGTACACTTCGTAACTAAATCATGGCCAGACATCCAGAAAAATATTCCAAAGACAGAGGGGTGGAGCGAGAAGCCTGTGGAGGAGTTGTTGTGGGAAGCTCAGAAAGTGTTTGTGAGATATGGTGTGCGTGTGAGTGAGTGAGTGAGTGAGTGAGTGAGTGAGTGAGTGAGTGAGTGAGTGAGTGAGTGAGTGAGTGAGTGAGTGAGTGAGTGTGTGTGTGTGTGTGTGTGTGTGAGAGAGTGTGTGTGTGTGTGTGTGTGTGTGAGAGAAAGAGCTGTACAGCTAATAGAAAGTTTAACCCTTTGTGATTCGGTTTGAATGCACATTCGTTTGTAGGTGATTGAATGTTTGTGCTTTGTTCCCTGGAGCTGAAGATCTGGGACTGTTTTGGATCTGATTTCTATTATGGGAATTTAACATGATTTCTTTGAAGGTGAAGGATTTTGCAGTGATTATAAAATAAACATGTTAACTCCTGTTCTTTTTACAGGTCATGACTGCCTTACTATCAGTTTCTAATTAATCTCTTTTATCCTTACATAAAAGCCAATCTTATTCAATTTCAAATCAGCATAATACGGAGGAAAACATCATTGTAACCTTTTTTTTGTGTTTTAGACTCATTTGTTTCCATTTAATTTTAAGATTGATGTGTTTCATTGGTGATTATGATGTGCCAGCCGTAGCTTTATTCAGAAAGTCCCCTCCCTCAATGACAGTTGAAGATTCAGTTAAAAAAAATCCTATGGTTAATCTTGGATATCTGTGACCATGGATTCCACCATTATTCATGTTTTAAAAGTTTTGTTTTTAACTTGAATAGATAAATCCTTTTAAGGCAGCTCCAGTAATTTCACGACCTATAGCATTGCAATTGAGCAATGACTGGTCAGGACTACTTAAGAAAACTAATTTTGGATTTAAAGGACTAAAACCGGGTAATTATAGTGAATTTCAAAGTTGGGAACTGTATGCATTTTGCATTTTAAATATTAAATACTAAATAAATGAATTTATAATATATAAATATATCTACAAGTAAGATTCCAAAATGTATAGTTAGAAACAGGCTTTAAAGTTAGATAAGCATAAATTGGTTAAATGAGGTTAAAATGAAAATAAAGGCAAGATCAACTACAGAAGGGAAGAGAATGATGCAGTAAGACGGATAAAGCAGAAGAGTACAGTTTTTAAAATGTTTTAGTCACTTGTTGCGTTTCCGCCCTGAATTACAGATAATGATTATTTTATTTATTCAATATATATAATTAATATTTATAATAAATCAATTGTATTAGCCTGAATCAATATTAATTGGCA
This sequence comes from Chiloscyllium punctatum, assembly GCF_047496795.1. NCBI lineage: Eukaryota > Metazoa > Chordata > Chondrichthyes > Orectolobiformes > Hemiscylliidae > Chiloscyllium > Chiloscyllium punctatum. Next base: position 67,915,322 of record NC_092748.1, read on the forward strand.
GGATTCCTAAACACATTGAGTGACCTGTCATATTAATTCATAGCTAATTTAAAACATGACAACATTAATTCATTGTTAATTAAAGAATGGAAAGCTACATTACTGGCCAGTATGTGCAGGCAGTGACAGCAACAGCCTTATTGGTAGAAAAAAGTCGGAAACTTACTTTTGGGGGAGCCTTAATAGTCATGCGCCCCACACTGGTACGGACCATACTAAATCAAAAAGCAGGACGATAGCTCACAGACTCTAGGATTTTGAAATATGAGGCAATTTTAATAGAGAAGGATGACCTCATGTTAGTCACATATAGTTGCTTAAATCCGGCCACATTCCTGTGGAGGGGAGAGGGGGAGGCCCCTGGTAATCCAGAACACGACTGCCTTGATATTATTCAATATCAGACGAAAGTGTGGATGGACTTAAGGGACATCCTGTTGCATGCGGGAGCTCAGTTGTTTAGCGAGGGGTCCTCCCAGATGATTGAGGGTAAAAGGCACAATGGATATGCTGTAGTAGACGGGATAGAGGGAAGCATGATCGAGGCTGAAAGACTGCCTAACAGCTGGTCAGCCCAAATTTGTGACCTCTATGCCTAAGAAAGAGCTCTCAGAGCCTTAGAAGACAAGGAAAGAACAGTGTACACAGACTCCAAATTTGCATTTGGAATGGTACACACCTTCGGAAAAATTTGGCAAGAAAGAGGACTGATAAGTAGTCGAGGAAAAGAACTAGCACATGAGGAATTGATAGAACGAGTACTAGAATCCCTGTTACTCCAGAGGGCAATAGCAATAGTTCATATAAATGGACATCAAAAGGGGAATGATCCAGAAGTAAGAGGAAATAGACTGGCCGATGAGGTAGCTAAAGAAGTGGCACTGAATCCACAAGGAGCTGCAATATACTCCCTAATACGTGTAATTCCAGATCCTCAGGGTACCCCATTGTTTACTGCAAAGGAGGAAAAGGAACTAAAAGACTTAAGGGCCACAAAGACAGTGGTTGGCCGCTGGATGTTGCCCGATGGGAGGGAGATGTTGAATAAAATAATGATGCGAGAGATTATGGCTGTCCTACATCAGGGGAGTTACTGGGGAATGCAAGCAATGTGTGATTCTTAAGGAATCTTATGCAAGTCTTAAGGAAATATGGATGCAAAGGGATGTATATGATAGACAAACAGATATGTGAGGGATGTGTAACATGCAGGAAGGTAAACAAGAAGGTGCTAAGGAAACAAGTCCCAGGAGGGAGAGAACCTGGGCTAAGACCATTCCAGAGCATCCAGGTATATTATACCAAATTACCCAGAGTGGGAAGACTGAGATATATGTTGGTAATAGTTGATCATTTATCTGGATGGGTGGAGGCATATCGTCTGGCCACTGCCACCCCAAGTGAGGTGTCCAAGATGATACTTAAACACATAGTTACCAGATACGGGATAATGAAGTGTATAGATTCGGTTCAGGGAACTCACTTTACTTCCAAGGTACTTCAGGGAACGATGAAGGGGTTAGGAATCTCCTGGGAGTTCCACGCCCCTTGGCACCCACCCTCATCAGGAAAGGTTGAGAGAATGAACCAGACACTCAAGAGGCAGTTAGCTAAATTAATAACAGAAACCAGACTCCCTTGGACTAAGTGTTTACCTTGCAGACGGCCCCAAGGAAAGATTTGGGCTGTCCCCTTATGAGATACTGTTTGGCCTGTCCTACTTGGGAACAAAAGAGGAACTGCCAATTCCAGAAACTAGAGATTTGTTCTTAAAGAAGTATATACTGGGCTTGCCCTCCTCTTTGTCTTTCCTCAGGAAACAGGGTTTATTAGCACAGACTCCGCTCTTGAATTCACCATTCATCCCATCCGGCCAGGAGATTGGGTCCTAATTAAGTCATGGACAGAAACTAAATTGCAACCGGATTGGGATGGACCATACTAGGCTCTTTTGACTACCGAAATGGCGATAAGAACAGTGGAGAAAAGCTGGACACACTACACCAGGATTAAGGGACCAGTGGAATCCCTGGTTGAGAAAGAAGTCTGGACAGCTGAATCAACGCAAGAACCACTGAAACTCAGGCTAAAAAGACTTTAAGTGACTGATTATACCGTGGCGACGCGAGCACTGGATGGTTTTTTTTATAGATTGCATGTAAAGTCTCTCAGTGCTTCAATACTATTGTAGAATGCTGGGGATGCTTAGGGTTATAATATTAGCGCTCTCAGTATTGGGATTTTGTCAAACATCGTCTGCATACTTGTCACTAACGGTCCCCGAGTCTGATAACCACAAGTAATAGACTCTGGTGCATGCAGCTTAGTAAATTGTGGGAATGTAGATAATCAGAGACAGTACAGCAGCTCAGAGATACATCTTAAGTCCTACGGGGATGGCCTTGGGGATGGTACTTGGTTTAATGGTCTTGTCACAGTACACCGGACCCCCTTCCGACCAGCTCACAATTGTCCTGATAAAAAGCATAACCCAATATACTTAACAATAAAGAAAACCACATGGCATGAAGCGATTCTAGGGGGGGAAGCACCTATCAGATACAATTAAATGAAACATATGGGATAGAAATGAAAACAAACGGGAATGATTTCTTGGGCTGTTGTTTCTGAATTAGCGTAGGAAAGGGAAAACGGGCAGAACAACTGGATAGTATACAACCTTTCACCCCTCCTGATGACCCTATGGTGGTAAAAATTATAGAGGTGAAGGACTTGATCGGACCATCGAAATAGAAACTGGATACGGGGATGCAAATGCCTAGGTTGAATGGGTAAAGTATACTGCAAAAGGTCTGAATAAGAGCAATTGCTATGCATGTGCCTCCGGTAGGCCAGTGGCCCAGGTCATCCCCTTTCCGCTCAGGTGAAAGCGAGACAGGAAGGGCATGAAATGTATGATAGCCCTGTATCAGGATAAGACTGCATGGAATGATAGGAACTGTACCTCCCTATATCTAATGTTCCCTCCTTTGGAGAAGAAAGACTTTAAAGCCCCCCCCTCTAAGTTTTCAGCTGTAGTCGGAAATCACACGTCGTGTGTGCGCAGACAAGGTACAAATCAGTCCAGAGACTTGGGGGAGCTGAAATTATGTACAGAAATTGAGAATGTCACCGAAACGGGACAAAGGAGGGAACTACTCAGCACTGAAGGTTCCCTAAACGGATCTGTGGTGGTACTGTGGACCCACCCAGCCTCTAGATTGGAGAGGGATATGTGCAATTGTACAATTAGCAATCCCATTCACCTTGACATTTGAAAAAGGAGAAGATAGCAACAAAAAAGGGGGAGGAGTAAAAAATCATTATTGGACACCTCTTTTGATGATAGGATTTATCTAGATTCTATCAGAGTTCCTAGAGGGGTTTAGATTAGATTAGATTACTTATAGTGTGGAAACAGGCCCTTCGGCCCAACAAGTCCACACCGACCCGCCGAAGCGCAACCCACCCAGACCCATTCCCCCACATTTACCCATTTACCTAACACTATGGGCAATTTAGAATGGCCAATTGACCTAACCTGAACATTTTTGGACCGTGGGAGGAAACCGGAGCACCCGGAGAAAACCCACGCAGACACAGGGAGAATGTGCAAACTCCACATGGTCGGTCAGTCACCTGAGGCAGGAATTGAACCCGGGTCTCTGGCGCTGTGAGGCAGCAGTGCTAACCACTGAGCCACCGTGCCGCCCATACCGGATGAGTACAAGGCTCGCAACTAGACTGCAGCAGGTTTCGAATCAGCTCTGTTCTGGTGGGTAATAGTCAACAAGAATGTGGACTGGATAAACTATATTTTCTATAATCAGCAAAGATTCATCAATTACACTAGGGATGCAGTCAAAGGCATAGCAGAACAGCTTAATGCAACAGTAGAATGGCCTGGGAAAATAGATTGGCCTTAGATATGATCTTAGCTAAAAAAGTGGGTGTATGCATGATGTTAGGAGGGAGCTGGTATACTTTTATTCCAAATAATACAGCACTTGATGGGCCAATCACTCGTGCCTTGCGAGGATTGACCACCTTGGTGGAAGAACTGGCTGAGAATTCAGGGGTGGACACATCACTCACGGGATGGCTGGAATCATGGTTTGGGAAATGGAAGGGAGTGGTAGTCTCCATCCTCACCTCCCTGATAGTGGTAGTAGGGGTACTGGTAGCAATTGGCTGTTGTATCATACCTTGTGTACGGGGACTAACCCAACGGCTGATTGAGACAGCCTTGGCAAAACAGATGCCCCCAAAAGGTAATCAAGAAGAGGAACTTTACCTCTTGAACAATGAGGGGATGGGTGACTTTGAGGCCAAGATGAATGAAGTCTCGGGGATGATGCTTGCAAATTTGAGGGCGACATATGAAAGAAATGCAGAAAACAACAATTATTTTTTAAAAAGGGGGTGAGTGTGAGGGGCACTTGTGAAGGTTGCTGTTTCTGCAAAAATCGCAAGCTGGAATCATGAAGGTGTAGACCAAGAAATAAATAACCGAAAAGGGAGGTGGTCAACTGGCAGAGATAGATGTATTGACATGACAGTTGCAATTGTCATGCACATAGGGAGTTAGTATGAACAAGATAACCAAATAAGACCCAGTGTTGCGTCAGCAAAAGTAATAAGACCCAGCTATCCGGGGGGGGGGGGGGGGGGGGGGGGTTTGCACGCCAACAACAGGCCACAGAGAAATGTGGTAAGCCGATTAGATTAGCAGCTGCACAGAGCAATACAACTATCAGATATGAAGTAAAAGGGGAGTACCGAGAGACTCAACTGAACTGTATAAATTGTAATGTAATCTCCTGATCGATGTGCCTACTTTGTGGTCACCCGGCTTGCAAGACCGCATGAATAAAGACTGCTTCAGAATTTGACTTGGACTGAGATTATTGAACAGTGAGCTTCGTTTCTCACAATAATAGTGAGGATAATTTTCATTTCCATCAAGATAATTATTCAGGTTCTACAAAGGGCAGATTATTATGGACCAGATCAAACCCCCTCAAGGTGTTGCATTCCAGATGCAATTTGATTGGTCAAACTATCCAACTATAGCCAAAATACGTTACTTTTAGACTACAATTAAAATATAGACAAAATATAAGAAATGGCTTAACTGTGACTCTGTCAAAATGCTTAAAATAATATATGCATTTGCTACTAATTAACTGTATTAAGTAATATCCTAAAAACACATTCTTGCCTGAGGCAAATTCAGTAAAATAGATTGTCTCACATTCAATTCTGGCAGCAGGAAGAGAACCCCAGCTTTTAGCTGTAACAGGGAGAGGAATAAGAGCTTCTACGTCCAGCATCAAAACCCCAGCAACTACTGTAAGCTAAAACTAAAAATCCAGGTTCTGTGGGAGCTTGACCCCACGCATTCAGGCTACTTTGTTGTTTCAACTTTGAAAAATAGCTCAAGGCCTCACAAGCTGTTTACTTTATTGGCTTTGAGCAGACTATTTGGTACCTCTGTCGCAACCTTTCTTCATAAAAAAAAGTCAGGACAAAATACACTTCTTAAAGCTGAAGTATCAGAAGCAACAACTAAAACACAACAATGTGGTTCCAGCTCACACAGAATTAAAGGAAACATTATCTTATAAGAATTAAAAGAAAACAAAGGTCATCAAGGTAAGGTCTGATAGAAATATGAAAGACTTATCCAAGGGAGTTCCATGACAGTTTCACAAGTATGCACTTGGTTATTACAAAAACACTGACAATTCTGTGATCAAGATTGGTCTCTCACTTTGGAAAACTACATCATAAAACATAGAAAATATTCATTTACAAAAATGTTTTGATAATATCTGCAATGCCTCGGAATTACTTTTATTTTAGAACTTGTTGGACCACTTCCCTTATCCAAGGACAGTAACTGCTGCTTGATACTGAATTATTTGCCATAGCATAGGTATTTCCTGTTAGATGAATAGCCCTCTCACAATAGCAGCTCAAACAGTAGTATAGATTTGTCTTCAGCATTTCAGTCATCCCTAGCATCTGATTCACATATGTCATTCATAAGTACAGTGTTCAAAAAACAAAATGGTCACCTAGTTGTAAATGACATGAAACTGTCTCAACAACCTCTGTCAAACTAGAGAACAAACTGATCAGTACTACTTTATAGGCAAATATGCATCTGAGCCACATGGCTTTAGTTTTTGTTATTAGAAGTGCACTTCTTTACAGCACAAAAGTTAATCACTTACTCTGGAAGGTATTTCACGATACCAGTTGGTCTGCTTGAAATTTCCATGGCATTACAAGGCCACATGAAGTTTAGATACACAGCCATTAACAATGGCACATGCAATTCAAAGAAATGTCCATTACAGAACAGAGTGCACTGGCTTCAAATTAAGGATCAATATTGTAGAGTGCAAAGTAATAGAGGTAAATTAACTGTCATTTAAAGGGGCCTGCAGTGGACTGCTTGAAAAACATAAGCCTCAAATTGTAAGGTTTCAAAGTTCCCACTGGATAAGTCCCTGGATCTTCTCTATGAGTGAAATAAAAGCAAAGCAAAGCAGTGCGGATATTAAATATTGGAAAAAATGTATTGGAGAAATTCAGCACACAGCGTCGAGAGAGAGAATTAGAGTTAATGTTTCATGTCCAATATGCACTTTACTGTTTTTATTCTCTATGTGAGACATCCACCTACATGAGGTTTGGGGATAAGTTCATACGATATTTAGGGTACTCTGGCTGGGGGAGCAATTCTTATCTTCATTCTCAAATACATCATCTTAGATATCACTATTCAATGCATTCTTGTCAGAGATGTTCATGGAATGGGAGAGAGACAAACAAAATTTTCAGGAGCTCAATCTGAAGCAGCAGTTCAGGATACGAAAGTGATTCTACTTGGCCTGTGGTGGGACATTATATAATTGGGATCATCCAGTAAGAATTTAATTGATCTTGAATAAACTCAATTGCTTTGCAATGATTGCAATTGTACCCTTGAATTCCTCTCTCCCCCAAGGTGACAATGTGCTGTTTGATCTTGCAATTCAGTTATATCAGCACGCTATCAGTTAACTTGAGATTTCTTAGGGTGTTAAGTAGCGAAAATATTTGAGCTATTAAGTGGAGAAATCCAATGTATTAACCATGTATTAACAATTTGGTGTAATTGCCAAACAAACACCAGGAAATGTGGATTTTTTTGATAGTTTATATCTTTTCTTCAATAATGTTGTGATGTTAATTTTGTTTGACATGATTCCGAGCATCTGATATTCAAGATAATGGCAGGACATCTAGAGAAATTGAGATGAGGGTAAATAAAACAGGTTGCAGCTAGTAGGGAGAAGCTTGAATTATGGATCATACATATTAGTTGATTATCTAAAGTCAAATCAGAAAGGTGATAAGCAAACAAAAAACTGAAAAAAAGAAGAGCATGATATGGATGGATGTGGCAGCATGGTGGCTTAGTGGTTAGCATTGCCACCCTCACAGCGCCAGGGCCTCCAGGTTCAATTCCACTCTTGAATAACTTAGTGTGTGAAGTTTGCACGTTCTTAGTGTTAGTATGGGTTTCCTCTGTGTGCCCCGGTTTCCTCTCATAGTTCAAAGATGTTCAGATTAGGTGGACTGGCCGTGCTAAATTGCCCATATGTCCAGGGATGTGATTATCCACAGGAAATGCAAAAATAGAGTAGGGACAGTGGGTTGGTGTGGACTTGGGCTGAATGGCCTGCTTCCATACTGTGGAATTCTATGGATGATGTTGCTCTTGCTGATTATTTATTAACAAATTTTTGATTCTGTCCCACTAGTTACCTGATGGAGGAGCAGCGCTCTGAAAGCTAATAATGCAAAATAAACATGTTGATCGTTCACCTGGTGTTGTTTGATTTTAACTCTAACAGGACTGGATGGGGTAGACAAAGAGAGGATGTTACTAATGATGGTTGTGCCCAGAACCAGGGGTCACAGTCTGAGGATTCAGAGTAGACCATTTAAGACGGAGATGAGGAGACATTCCTTCACCCAAAGAGTGGTGAGCCTGTGGAATTCATTAACACAGGAATTAGTTGATGACAAAACATTTAAGACGTGGCTGGATATAGCACTTGGGGGCAAATGGGATCAAAGGTTATGGGGAGAAAGCAGGATTAGACTATTGAGTTGGACGACCAGCCATGGACGTGATAAATGGAGGAGCAGGCTCAAAGGGCCAAATGGCCTCCTTTTGCTCCATCTTCTATAATTCTATGAAAACAGTTTAAGGCGAGCATTTCAGATTTAAAGTGGTAAATACAATTAAGGCCAGAAAGGCATTGGTGTCATTGTAGTCAAACGGTTTATTTTACGTAACATTGGTGTAATTGATTATAGGACTCAGAGGAATAAAACACCAGGATTATTGTCAGAGTCATTTCTTTTGTAACTTATGAATTAGAATCACTTTAATGTCTTAGCACAAGCTAAAATCTGATGGAAGACTCCAAACATGGAGTTATGTAAAGACGAAAACAGATTTGGGAGGCAACAAAACAGTCAAGAAAAAGAAGATTAGTTTGCAAGTTGACAAGCTTCACATGGTCAAGAAGGAGAGATCACATCCAGAGGGAAGACAGCCAAAGAAGCAGATAATTCAGGGAATTTGGAGGCAGTGTGGGAATAGAACTGGTAAATTTTCCTTCTTTCATCTTAGAAGTTTAAAATTTTGCAGTCTAGTGAAAAGGTTAACAAGATAGCTGTCTCAGCTGACTGAGGGACAGTTATCAGTCAATTACATGAAGCCTGAAAAGGACCTTAGCAGGCGTGGATTATTATTGAAGCTGAAGCATAGTCATCTCAGCTCTATTTAAGAGAGGGTCTGTTGAAAGCACTAGTAAGCTTCACATGGTCAGGAAGGAGAAATTGCATGGAGAATGAGATACAGTCTGAGTGAGTAAGTTCATTGGATGATTGCTATTAATTTGACTATTATAGGTTATTTTCAGATTGAAGATAAATTGGAGAAGTATTTACAGTTTACAAATGAATAGACCAGGGAGAAATTTTTAAAAATTAAATTAAGAGGTAAGAAAATGAAATGAAAATGAAAAGATCCAGCTGCCGTAGTCCACATGAGTACCAATGATATAGGTCAAGGGAATATGAGCAGCTAGGGGCTACATGAAAAAGCCGAACTAAAATGGTAACAATCTCTGGATTACTACCTGAGCCACAAATAAATTTGCACAGGGTAAACAAAATTGAAGTAGTAAATATGCGGTTCAAAGATTGTGTGGGAGAAATGGGTTTAAATTCATTGGACATTGGCACTAGTACTGGAAGAGGAACAAGCTGGGTCAACTGGACTGAATCATTGCGATGAATCATACAATCAGACCTTTAAATTAAATAGCAGGTTGGGGGCAGGGTTCAGTAGCATGGAAAAATTAAATGGCGCAGCAGAGATTAAAGTTCCTAGAACTAGTAATTGGACAGATTATGGAAAGGGTCAAGAATCTAATGTCAGGCATATCAGGGTGCAACTATGATGGGGGGCGGGGGAGGGGGGGGCAGTCAATGCAGGACTGAGAGTGCTATACTTAAATGCATGTTGTGTATGAAATCGGGTGAATGAGCTTGCACTGCAGATTGAAATTAGCAGGTATGATGCTGTGAGTATCATAGAGATGTGGCTGCAAGGGGATCAGTGCTGGTAACTAAATGTGTAAGTATTCAGGTCCTAGCATAAGGACAGGTAGAATGGTAAGGTTGCCTTGTTCGAAAGGAATGAAACAAAATCATTGGCAAGAAAGCATAACAAGTTGGAAGAGGAAAGGCTAAGGCAAAACGCTTGATGGGAGTTGTGGTGAACAGGGGTCCTAGAAATAATTAGGATGACTGGCAGAAAACAAATCTAGATAGACAAGGTATGTAAGAAAGGCACTATTACAAAATTCATGGGAACTTCACCATTCAGGTGAAGTGGGAAAATCGGGTTGGTAGTGGGTCTCCAGAAAAATAATTTGTGGAATGTCTGAGGTGGTTTCTATGGAGCAGATAGTGGTACAGGCTACTAGGAAACATACAATTCGGGATTTGGTGATGTGTAATGATACAGACTTAATTAGATAGCTCAAGGTGAAGGAACTCCCAGGGCGCAGCGGCAATAACGATCGCATTCACCCTGCAGTTTGAAAGGAGAAATTGGAATCAGACAAAATAATATTACAACTGAGTAATGGTAATGACAAAGACATAAGGGAGGAGCTAGCCTGATTGATTGGAAGGGGAGCCGAACAAGGAGGACAGTGGAGCAGCAATGGCAGGAGTTTCTGGGGGCAATTTGAAGGCACAGCAGAAATTTGCCCAAAGGAAGAAGCAGCACATTAAGGGGAGGAAGCAACCATGACTAACAAGAGAAGTCAGGGACATCATAAAAGAATAAGCATACAATGTGGTGAAGGTTAGTGGGAAGCCGGAGGATTGTGAAGCCTTTAAAAACCAGTAGACAAAAATTTAATAACAAATAAGTAGGGAAGAAGACGAAATATGAAGGTTATCTAGCTAGTAATATGAAAGAAGATTGCAAGAATTTTTTTATGATATATTAAAATGTAAGAGTGGACATTGGATGAAATGAGGCAGGAGTAGTAGTAACAGGGAACAAAGACAGTGGAGGAACTGAATAGGTCCTGTCTATCAGTCTTCACAGTGGAAGACACCAGCATACCAGAACTTCAATAGTCAAGGAATAGAGGTAACTGTAATGGTCATCGCTGAGAAAGCTGAATAAATCACCTCGACCAGATGGACTAAACCCCAGAGTTCTGAAGGAAACAACTGACGATATTGTTGAGGCATTGGTGATTTCAGGAATTTAAGTCTTAAAACTGAAAAATGGCTAATTTAACATTCCTGTATAAAAAGGAAGGAGGCAGAAGACTAGAAAAAGGTTGGTTAGTCTGCCCTGTGTTTTGTAAGATTGTGAGTCCATTGTTAAGGAGATTGCAGAGTTCTTGGAAGTACATAGGGAAAATAGGGCTGAGTCAGCATGGCTCCATTAAGAGATCATGTCTGACAGCTGTTTAGAATGAGCAGGTTAGACAAAGGAAAGCCAGTATATGTGATATATTTGGATTTCCAGAAGGCCTTTGACAAGGTGCTCCACAGGAGATTATAAGGTAACAATCTTAGTATTAGGGGCAAGGTACTGGCATGGATAGAGGATTGAGTGATTGGCAGAAGGTACGAAGTGGGGATAAAAGGGTCTTTTCCAGGATGGTAGTCAGTGACTAGTGGAGTTCTGCAGAGGCATCATCGTCGATCTGGACGAAGGGACGAAGGGCATTGTTTCTAAATTTGCAGATGAGACAAAGATAGCTGGAGGGACAAGTAACGGTGAAGTGGGAGACAGCCATTTCTTTGCCTATTCTCCCCACCTGACCACATTCTTCTGCAATGTGGAAAAATGAGGTTATGCACTTTGGTAGGTAGAAGAGGGGGAAAGGCTTTTTCCTAAAAGGGGGAAAGGCTTTGGAAATCTGAGTCCTAGTTTAGGATTCACAAGGTTAACACACAGGTTCAATTAGCAGTTAGCAAGGCAAATGTAATGTTTGCATTCATTTCAAGAAGGTTTGAATTCAAGAGCAAGAATGTACTGTTGGGGCTGAAAAGGCTCTGGTCAGACCACATTTGGAAGATTGTGAGCAATTTTGGGCTCTAAATCTAAGGAAGGTGGGTTGTTATGAGAGGGTCCAGGAAAGGCTTGAGAGAATGATGCTGAACTTGTCATATGAAGAGTGATTGAGGACTCTGGGTCGGTAGTCAGTGGAATTTAGAAAAATCAAAGAGGATCTCATTGAAAATTATAGAACACTGAGCAGGCTGTACCCAGTGGATGTAGAGAAGATGTTTCTACTAGTAGGAAACACTAGGAACAGTGGGCAAAGCCTCAGTGAAAGACAACCCTTTAGGACTGAGTTGATGAGGAAGAATTTCTTCAGCCAGAAGGTGGCAAAATCTGTAGCCATGGTTTCCACAGAAGGCTGTGGAGCCCAAGTCATTGACTGCATTTAAGTCAGAAATGGATTGGACTTTCCTTGGTAAAAGGATTAAGGATTATGGGGAGAAAGTTGGAGAATGGGATTGAGTAATGCATCAGCCATGATCAAATGGCAGAGCAGATTTGTTGGGCTGACTGGCTCAATTCTGCTCTTGTATCTTGTAGTCTTATGGTAATTCACTTTAGGAAGGGTTCAAAAAGTTTGAATTAAAGAGGGAGCACAATGTGAAGATGAAATTGTTTATTATATCAAGCAAATTATGAGAAGGCTAACAAAGTTGTGTCATTCCTTGTCTACTGGGAATGGGACCAAAGGAGCAATAAGTAATTCTTGTGGATAAGGTATGCTGAAAAGGGATCATAATGAGAAATGGAGAATTATTAGAAACTTAATCAGATTTTTATGTGGATCTCTAAAAAAAATCTTAGCTCGAAGAAGAACTGACAACATTTTCAAGAGAAATTACAATATATTTGATCAGATCAGACCCTTTTATGCAAACTAGAAAAAACAATATATTAAGTGAAATTAATATTTACGTCACGATTGCTACACTCTAACTGCCTCCCCTTTACAATCTATGACATTACCATTGTTGAATTCCACATTAACACCCTGGGGCTACCACTGGCCAGAAATTAAACTGAACCAACCACAGAAATGTTGCTGCCAGAGCAAGTCCAAAGTATGATCGACATGCACTGGCAACAATGTTTACCACATATAAGGTGCCATGTAGGCACTGACCATGACACCTTTGACAGCACTTTTCATGTCCACAACCCCATCACCTAGGATAACCAAAGCAGTAAATGTATAGAACACTACTACTTGAAACCTTCCCTCCAAACACAACATCCTGGTTTTAAACAATGTAGGTGTTCCTTCATTATTGTTGTGGCAAAACCTTGGAATTCCCTCCAAAGCAGTATTGTATCTACATCACATGGACTACCCAGCAGTTCAAGACTCTACGTCACCAATACTGAGAAAGTTTATAGCGTTAAATGTTGACCTTAAACAGTTAGTCTAAAATGTAATTTTGAATTATAGAACACATTTGCTGCGTACTAGGAAATGGTAAGGCAGGGAGGATAAGATAATTAAGAACATTTGCATTGACATCAGTTAATCTGGATAAACAAGACACCGAGAGATAACATTCATGGCTGTTCCTCTGTAAAATTAATAAACAATGTTTAACTCTGACCTCTGAACGAAACTTAGTATCAAATTAGCTTCTTCCCAAATTATTGTCATTCACTATTATCTGTCTACTTCAGACCATGCAGTGCTTTCGTTAACTTTTATGTTTGTGCCAGTAACGCTTTTGTAAACCTGTGCATAAAAATTGTCTGTTTTGGATAGTAAGATGGAGTAGCCTGCCAGGGCTCTTCAAGAGTTGATGTTGCACTCTCCTGGATTATTAGAATCTCATTAGCCTGGCTTATAGGTATCAGTGTTGTGTTGTAGCAATGTTGCTATTAGTAAATGAAGAGAATGATTAAAATTAAACTGAACTGCCTGTAAGAGTTTTTTTTTATTCCAGACCACCAAAGAGTACAATATCTGGGACGAACCATGAGAGGGGCTTACAGGTCTGAGTCTGAGTCCTGAGCCGTCTCAAATCTGTACTTTAATAATATCGCAAGAGCATTCAGGGTTGAGAAACAGATTCCACCTCAGCAATATTTCCAAAATATGGGGACAACCTTGGAAACTGAAAATTATGAAAACCTGATGACCAAAAATATTAGAAAATAAAAAACATATTTGATCAAAATCACTGCAAAAGATTATGCACGTCACACTAATTTAAGGTGTTCTTCTATCTAGCTTTAGTCTTCCCAATCTCATCAAATGGCATTTATAAGCAAAGGGTGAAGGAATATTAGGACACAACGTCCCTAGCCTGGTCAACGAATCGATCAGATGATGTCCAATCTGATCTTGAACGAATTCGATTTTAAAAAAGTATTGTACACTTTAACTGGGAATTTATTCCTGATTAATATACATTAGAATTAATCTATGGATAAAGTTAGATTTAAAACAAAATGTTTAATTTTTTCACATCTGCATCTTGTGATTTGCTCAAAATAAAATTTCAAACCACTTTTTCTGCTTTGCAAGAATAACAAATTCTCTAAATAATGAGCTCCAGGTAACAGCCAAGAAACCAGGAGAAGAGTAGGTATTTTAGATGAGGAATTTTGAGCAGGGTAAAAGTCTTCATCGGACCCTGTTCAGAGAAACATTGACAAAATGGGCATGCTTTTTTCTTCAAAAATGGTAAATAGTGCATGGGACATATAATAAATCAATAAACCCGTTCTGAATTTTGAGTAATCAAATTAATTAAATTTCTCAAACCAAGTTTTCAAAATGAACTGCACAAAATGTGTTTTAGAATCGATAAATCTGTTACAGATTATTTTTCTCTCAGTGAACTAGCTGTTTTAAGATAAAAACAAAGAACTGCAGATGCTGTAAATCGGAAACAAAACTAGAAAAAGCTGGAAAAGCTCAGTAGATCTGGCAGCATCTATAGAGAAATCAGTTAACATTCAAGGCTTAGTAACCCCTCAGAACCCTACAGATGCTGCCAGATCTGTTGAGCTTTTCCAGCTATTTCAGATATAAGATACATAAACAGAAATAAAGAATACACACCTGCAGTGCTGATAATGCAAAAGGATTGAGTCCCAGTGGATTCTGCAGGGATCCTGAACCCAAATGTGGAGATGAGGACGAAGATTGGGAATTAAATTGAGATTGTGCCATTTGCTGCGATGAGGTTGGAGGCACATATGTACAGGTGATGGAAGATTCATCACAAGGCATTCTTGGTAAGAGGCTGAACCATTGTCCACCCTTCTCTGTAAGTACTTTCAGCAACTGGTCATTTTGAAGTATAGGAGAATTGTACAGTTTCCCTGTGGCAGCTATCAGTGGGTTAAAGAAGTTTGCACAGGAGTCTATTTTTTCTGAGTTGCCAGATGGAATTGTTAGCTGGGAACTTGTGATGGAGTTCTGAGAGTTACAATGACTAGGAGATGATGGAATGGCAATTACTTGGTTCACATTTTGCTTCTGAGTCACAAAGTCTGATTCAGGAGGCATCTTAGCTACCTCTAACAGCTTACTCAGTTTAGAAAAAGAACCTGGCTTTTGCAAGAACAGGTTAGTGCTATTTTTCCCTTTTGAATCACTTTTGCACAAATCATCACAGTTAGTCGCTGAACAAGAACTGCTCAATTTGTCTTCAGGTGGCTCAGAAGGCTCCTCCTTGATCTGCAAATTGTTAGCGTTTTTTAATTTTTCTCTCTCTTTCGCCATCTCCTCAGAACCTGAAATAGTAAATCAGTTTTACTCAATTCAACATAATGGCATGTTTACATTAAGTATTGATGTAGTAAAATAGTTAAGTGGCATTATAAGCAACATTAAGCTTTAAAGTCCAAATTACATTTTAAACATGGTCACAAAGACTTGCATGAAATAATGTGGAAAAAAAAGATGTAAAACTATATCTGTAAACTGTTCATATGATCAATCTAACATTACACACTTAAATCATTCCTAACTGAAATGATTCATAAGGCATTGCAGAAGTGAACAATTCACTAACTCCCATGAAGAGTCATCTATCATCAAGCCATGTATTCTGTGGCTCCAACATGGCCACAAACGGGAGCTGACCAATACGGCAGTCAAGGGGACCTCAACAGGATTAAGCAATATGAGTCAAGCCAATAATCACTTGAGACCTGAATTACGAAAGACAAAGTTCAAAGAAAAAACTTCCTTTTAACAAAATTCTCCCAATATAAGAATGGTTTTCCCTCCAGTTATGCACTATGTTAGTTCCTTGATTAAGGAATGCAGGCTGTAATCAATAAGTATTGTAATTCTTCCTTGCTCCACTATCTCCCAGACCAAAAACATTGAACACTAGCCTAATTTAGAGGAATGCTAGATAATATTCAAGTTTAGATTAACGCAGAGTATTACTTATGATAAGCCTCAATATCTGTAAGCAAACTGGTTCATAGTTTAA
Source organism: Chiloscyllium punctatum (assembly GCF_047496795.1). Lineage (NCBI taxonomy): Eukaryota > Metazoa > Chordata > Chondrichthyes > Orectolobiformes > Hemiscylliidae > Chiloscyllium > Chiloscyllium punctatum. Next base: position 67,931,429 of record NC_092748.1, read on the forward strand.
ATTGAAATACAGTACTTTCAGGAACATTTTGCAATTAATGAGTTATTTCCTGTTGCAGGGAATGGTCTCTTTCAAATTGCATTACAGCTCCTCCTTGCCTGAAACAAATAATTTGAGTTCTTAGCTTTTTGGAATGAAGAATGCTCACTCAACAACCAACAAAACTGGTCAGTCCTGTGTATAGCACAGAATCTAGATTTACATAGCTAATGAAGTCATTGTCAAGTAGTTTAAATACTTCCAATGTCAATTTAAAACCCCCCACCCTCCCTTCACTTCTTTCAAAAGTGTAAAGCAGAATGTGCATAAAGTTAGCTATTTAAAAATGAATTCATTTGGTGCTTCACAAATATACAGCACATTACAGCAAATCAAATCTTTAAATTGCAGTCATTGTTATAACACTTTCTATTTCAGTAGAAATATGACATGCTGAATGGGGTCCTTAGCCTAGATTTTCTGCTCAAGTTTCTGACTCAAAGGTGAGAGTTAAGACAACTTAGCTATGGCTGATATGTTTTTAGCAGATGCTCAGGTGATCCAGTGACAGCATTATAAAACCCAAGAGCTTTTGCTACTTATATTTGACATTTGTCAGAATAAAAGTGAACTCCACAAATTAATTTCTGTGGCAATGTTCAGTGTACACAAGATTGTTGCTTTCTCTTTTAGCAAAAAGCATCACATTTCACAGCGGTGATGGGGTAACATATTGCTTATTTCTCTTATTCTCAGGGGAACGTTGGTTTAAAAAAAACACTTAATTTTGAAAAGACTACCCTTATAATGGTAATATGCTGCAGGCAACCTCAACAAACTCAGGATTAGGAAATGCTGCCCTTAAGCTGATGGCCGATTTGGAGATGGTTGGGTAAGAGTTTGGCATGGTGGCTTCAGAGGTCAGGCAGGAAAACACTCTGGTTGGTCACATCCCCCAAAGATGTCACTTCTTCCCCGCTGCCTTTCAGCAACAGCCTTCCTACTCTTGCCTGCTTCAAGTGACCACTATATTATGGCAGCGCAAGAGCAGTGAGGTCCTCAAGCAGTGTGTTAATTTGTCACTTAAGGGCCTCAACAGTCCTATGATTGGAAGGGTCCAGTGGAAGAAGGCAGGGAGAATCAATAGCTGGAGAGGTTAATGTGAATTGTTCAGTGCAAGGGCATGGATAATGCATTACAAATTTAATGACATCATATAAGTTGCTGACGTCAGTCAATGCACTTTCAAATGTCACATCTGATCAACTGCACTACTATCTCAGCCACATTGTTCCAGTCACCACACCAGCTGTCAATCAGGATACAAATTTGATATCTATATCTTCACCTCAGCTTCACACATTTAGTACTGAATTATTTCTCCAGACTCTGATCTCATTTCTGGACATTGTGTTAACTATTCAATCATAACAGCCATCCAAATGTATTGGACTAAACTCAATGACAGTTCCCTCTCCCTTGCAAAGACAAAGCAAAGTGCAATTGGAGGTAGCAAAAATTAACTACAGTGGGACAGACACACTAACATTCTAACTCCCATAATGGAGAATATTTCAGCCAGTATGAGGGCCATTACTGAAAGTGAAAGTATCCTCATATCTAATCTTCTCTAATCATATAGAAAACTCTGAGCATGACCTTTCCAGTTTAGAACTGGTGGTTAACTTCTTCAGTTCACTTGTGCATTCAACCGTGATACAGTGTTAGATGCTCCGGGTTCCACCTCATGAGTGCTGCAGTGAAATACCAGTGATACCCAACTGAAGATTGCTATCATCAAGTTTGCAAACCAGTGTTCAAAAGGGTTTGCAGTGTATCACAGCAGTTCAGTAATTTTTCCTCTAACAAACAATAAGGAGAGCTCAGGTTTGGCCAAAACGAATGGCAGTAGTTCCATGGAACACTGACCTGATGTCCTCTCTCAGGATGACAGCCATCATGAGCCAACTGCTGCCCTTCCATCAGTGCTCTTGCTGTTATCCTTCAGTCAGTCAGCCCAGAGCGGATACAACGATGGTGGTGGAATCTAAGGCCAGGCACCCTAGCTATTCAAGGTCACCCTCCAAGTTCACCTACCGTCTCCTTCGCTGAAAATGTGTACCTTAGCTACAGCCCTGGTGCAACCATTGGCGTAACAATTCACAGAAACACTAGGATTGATTATAATCGCAGGGAAGAAAGGCAATAAGGAAGCAGAAGGGTGATTCATTGAATAGGCATACAATATGGCATGGTTTGAATTATACATTCTGTTTGCAACATGTGTTTTGTGTAGATTGTTATTTTTGTATTGTAGCCAAATGGATGACAGGATAGTCAACAATAAAGGAAGAAAAACTTTTGGTGAATATGGAATTGGGATCGAGATTATTGGTATCATATCTGAATGAGTTTGCTAATTTCTTCCTGGGCCACATATGACAATTAGTTTGGTAAACCATCGTTGCACTGCACTCCCTCCATAGCCAGAACATCCTTCCTTAGATCAGTAGACCAAAACTGCATACAATATTCCAAGTGTGGTCTCACCAAGAATCTGTGCAACTACAGTAAACACCCCTGCTGCAGTACCCTATAAAATCCAACATAAAATTTGCCTTGCTCACCACCTGTTGCACCAGCTGTCAGCAACTAGTGTACAAGAACACGAGAACCTGCTGCATCTCCCCCATCATCATTTAGATAATAATCTGCCTCCTTTTTTGGCTACCAAATTGGATAACCTCTCATTTATCCACGTTATACTCAAACTGCTGTGCATTAGCCCACTCACTCAATTTGTCTGATCATACTTAAGCATCTCTGCATCCTCCTCACAGCTCACCCTCTCACCCAGTTTAGTGTCATCTGCAAACCTGAGGACATTAATATATATTGTAAATACTAGGTTTTAAGCACTGATCCCTGCAAGGCCCCGCGAGTCATTAGCTGAACTCGGAAAAAAGACAAATTATTGCTACTTAGTTTTCAGTGTGCCAACCAGTTCTCTATCCACATCAGTACACTACTCGCAATCTCATGGCCTTTAATTTTACTAGCTAATTTCTTTTGTGGGACCGTAAACCACATCCACTAGCCCCATATCAACACTACATCAAAAAAAATTCTATTACTTTTGTCAAATGTGATTTTCCTTTTCAAAATCCATGCTGATGCTGTCCAATCCTGTCACTGTTTTACCAAGTGCTCGGCTCTTAAATCTGCTTGAAAACGAAAATGTAATATATGGCAATTGTAATAGAAAGTTTGCATCACTTTACCTTCTGCACTTTCCATGCCTTCAACAAACACACCCCCACACTGGGGAAGGACCCAGTAACGCCGTTTATAGCGATCTTGGCCAAATGTCATGGCACGCAATGAATGAGAGGCTTCAAACAGCTTCTTACGGTACTGGCTTTGTTGCTGTTCAAATAAAACATTTGTATGCCATAATATCATTGATATAAAAATATTTATGCATTATTGAACAAAGCTTACAAAATTTGCACTCCATAGCTTAATTTCATATGACCATATTTCATTGTAAGCACTTACGGGACAAGAATGTTTTGACCAGTACAAAGGGTGCACTACTAGAGGTTCACATACAATTATTTAAATTTATACATCTGACACAAAAACATCCGGGGCAACGGGATAATCAGAAAAATGGATATGGATTCAAAGGAGATGTTATTTGGAGAGACAGGTACATCTTAAAAATAGGTGGGGGGGGGGGGGGGGGGGGGAGAAGAGAAGAGAGAGCATGAGTGAGATTTGGAGATACAGAGGCATTTTAGAAAGGAACAACAATGAGGCTAATATGACTGAATTTACAGCCAACAATAATACAGCTAAGAGAAGGAGGGATGCACAGAAGGGTTGGCATTGGGGACAAGGGTGTGGAGAAATAGGAGGTCAAAAGGACTGCTGTATGATGGACATCTCAAGAGTAAAGCTCATATCAGCCCTCAGTTTATTTTGTGTCCAAGGCAGTCGTTCAGGAAACATGGAGAGAAAACACTTCACATCAACTCTGAAGAGCTGTCTAGTCTCAAAATGTTAGCTTGCTTTTTCTCCATGGATGCCCTTCAGGAGAGAAAATAAACATCAGCTCAGCAGAAAATCTAACCAAAAAAGAATCGTCCATCTGTTCTTGTCCATCCTAGCATATTTGATCAACTGCTTCAACTTTCAAATATTGTTAAAACAGGAGAGTCAAACAATTCAATGCCTTCAATTATTTAAATAGGATTCAAAGTTTAGAGTTGTATTTGTGCAGGTTTGTCAAATGACAATTCAATGACTTTCCAAAATTGCGACATAAACTGACAATGTTCTCTAAAAAATACTATTATTAATCACATTCACTACTTGCATAGTTATACATTCTACTTAGTTATGCTTCACTACCCATTTGGCTTAACTGGAAGATTATCTGAACAAACTGTGGCATGAGTCGTGAAAGGAATTAATTTGTGTGATGGATGGGTGCTGATTAGTATGCTGTTTGGTCACTGGCTATCATCCTGAATCAGCATGGTCACTCACTTGCTGCACCTTGAGAGTTATGGTACATCTTTGAATGAAGTGTCTGCTGACACCAATGGCACAATTGTGAATTCTGACTGAATACATAAACCTCCATGATTTGTAAACAGTGTGCATGTGCAAAACAAAATTGAGTTTAAATAAAAATCTCCTTGCAACAGTTTTTATTCTCTTCAATGATACACCTTGTCCTTTAACTTTTTAATACACTTTGTTTAAATTTAATTTGGCAATTTTGCTGCTACTGCACATGCTCCAGGGGCATCAGTAGATGTGGCCATCTCTGAATTTTGGCACAGCACCCATGAAACAACTTAAGTTCACTCAACATGCTGTACCTGGAGAAGCAAAATGCACTTTCTACTTCTCTCCAGGCAGCAAGGTTATTCCTCTGTCTTTGTCTATAATGAATGTCACCCTCCCTCCCCCTCTTCTCCCCCCCCCCACCCCACCCCACCTTGCACAGTGATCTATAAGATACTGCAGCTCATCCTTGCTCCATATTGCAAGGAGCCTGCAGCCAATGACAACTTTATGATCTTCTCTGAGGTTGTAGTTTGACTGCAAGACACTAACTTTATGACTTGGAGACATCGTTCTTATTGTCCTTGCCTCGCATGAGGTAAGAGAAGTGCACCCTGAGCACAGTTTCCTTTCTTCTCTCTTTGAGAAGCTTGACTAATATGTACCTCAACATGTTGCAGGGCAAAAGATATCGACACTACAGCAGCCAAGAGTGGGAGAAAGTGATCTGAAAAGGAACTTTGGAGTGAGAACCAGGCCTTCAATACACAAGGCCTGTGTATTGAATTACTGTGGATCTGGAATCATATGCAGTGATTCACAGATCGGGGAAGAAGCCAGATTTCCATTCCCTAAAGGACAAATAGTGAGCCAGATGCAGGTTTACAACAATCCGCAATGGTTTCCAGATCACCATTAGACTAGGTTTTTAATTCCAGATTTATTAATTGAATGGTGGGATTCAATCCCATGTCCCACATCTAACTTCTCTGGGTTACTAGGTCAGAATAGTACCACCTACCTCCATGCCACTTTGGTTAGCTTTTTCGTGCAGGTGCTAACAATCTATACTATAATTCTTCAGAATGGCCAGGTTGTCATATCAGGCAGCAATTTTATGGAGTTAATTTGATGTTTACACTTCAACTGACACCCCTCTCTTTTGAACATTCAGTTCTTTGCAGATTTCCAGCAACTTTACAGAACTTTACAAGCAACAAAACCCAGCAGAAATCAGCCATAATTCTGAAAGTATTTTATGAACCCCTTGAAATATGGCAGGAGTTAAGGGAAAAGAACATCCTGCTGAATGTTCAAAAGAGAGGGGTGTCAGTTGAAGTGTAAACATCAAATTAACTCCATAAAATTGCTGCCTGATATGACAACCTGGCCATTCTGAAGAATTATAGTATAGATTGTTAGCACCTGCACGAAAAAGCTAACCAAAGTGGCATGGAGGTAGGTGGTACTATTCTGACCTAGTAACCCAGAGAAGTTAGATGTGGGACATGGGATTGAATCCCACCATTCAATTAATAAATCTGGAATTAAAAACCTAGTCTAATGGTGATCTGGAAACCATTGCGGATTGTTGTAAACCTGCATCTGGCTCACTATTTGTCCTTTAGGGAATGGAAATCTGGCTTCTTCCCCGATCTGTGAATCACTGCATATGATTCCAGATCCACAGTAATTTGGTTAGCTCTTACAATATTCTCTGAAATGGTCTAGCAAGCCAATCAACAAACCTAACTGCTTCAAAGTCTCATTAAAATAATTAAGCCATATAGGCACGGACACTTCCTGCTGATTACCAACTATCTTCCACAAAAAAAATGTCAAATCAGTACTCTTCCATGGACATGGAATGGATTCCACACGCTTGGAATCAGTACTGACCAAGTTGGCTGAGTTCTAAAGGTCATGGGTACTTGCCTGGTCCTTTGGCAGCTGTTGAGAGAACCAACAAGGGGGAAAAACCAACCTGATTTCATCCTCATCAATCTGCATCCAGTAAATGCATCTGTCCATGTCAGCATCAATAGAAGTGACAATTGGCAATGTCTAGCCTTCATATCGAGGATAGCTTTCATTGCATTGTGTCGCATTACTATCATACTGAATGGAACTGTTTTTGAACAGATCAAGACTAGACATCAATGAGGTGCTGTAACAGTCAACAGTAGAACTGCATTCTACTACAACCTTTAAACGCATGGCCTAGCATATTAGATCATTGGGATCTTTTCTGGGGCAGAGGCAATCTGTTCAAGAGAGATGGGTTGCACCTGAACTGAATGGGAACCAACGTCCTGGTGGCTAGGTTTGTTAGTGCCGCAAGGGCAAGTTTAAAATAGATTGGCGGGGGGTGGTGGGGAGGTGGGGAGGTGGGGAGGTGGGGGGATGGTGTCCTCAACAGCAGGGAGGCGAGTGCGAAGCTTCAAGGAGACACAGTAATCAGAAATAGTAAGTTGAAATGACAGGTCAGGGTGGAACACAGGGAGCAAAGAATGCCTGTTGGATTAAATTGCATCTATTTCAATACAAGAGGGCTGATGGGTAATGCCGATGAACTCAGGGCGTGGATAGGTACGTGGGACTGAGATAATATAGCCATTAAGAAACATGGCTAAGGGACGGACTGGCAACTTAATGTGCTAGGGTACAGGTGCTTTAGGTGAGACAGAGGAGGTGGGAGAGGGAGTTGCATTTTTGATTAAAGCAAGTAACACAGTAGAAATAAGAGATGAAATAACTGAAAGATCATCCAGTGAAGCTTTGTCGGTGAAGCTAAATAAGGAGATGGTGACATTACTGGGGTTGTACTATAGGTCCCCAAATAGTCAACGGGAATTAGAGAGGAACAAATATGCAGGGAGACTGGGGGGACTTTCAGAAGCAACAGGGTTGTCATAACAGAGGATCTTAATTTTCCTAACATAGAACAGGAGTGCCAGAACATTAAGGGGTGAAATTGGGTGGAAGTTAAGTGCATTCAGGAAAGTGTCCTCAAGCAGTGTATAGAGGGCCCTATTCAGGAAGGGGCTGAACTCGACCTATTCTTGGGAAATAGGGCAGGACAGGTGTCAGAGGTGACAGTGGGGGAGCACTTTGGGACCAGTGACCATAACTCTATTAAATTTAAAATAGTTATGGACAGACACAAAACTGGTCCACGGGTTCAAGTTCTAAATTAGGGAAAAGTGAATTTTGATGGAATTAGATAGGAGCTTGCAGGGGCTGATTGGAGACGTTTGTTTCCAGTTAAGATTGATCAGATTAGATTAGTTTAGATTACTTACAGTGTGGAAACTGTAAAGGGACATCTGGCAAGTGGGAGGCCTTTAAAAGTGAGATAGCTAGAGTTCAAGGTCCATATGTTCCTGTGAGAGTGAAGGGCAAGGTTGGCAGGAATATGGAACCCTGGATGACAAGAGATATTGAAGCTTTGACCAGAAAAAAGTAGGTGTGGCACAGGTACAGGCAGCTGTGATCAAGGGAATCCCTGGAGGTATATAGGGGGCACAGGAGTTTACTGATGACAGAAATCAGGGGGGTGAAAAGCAGTCACGATACAGCCTTGGCTATTAGGGTGAATCCAAAGAACTACTTTAAGTAAATTAAAGGAAAAAGAATAAGGACCCTCAAGGACCAAAAGTGTAGAACGGCAGGAGATGGGTAAGGTTCTCAATGAACGTTTTTCTTCTGTGTTTACTATGGAAGACGACATGAAGACTTGGAAATTTGGGGAAATTAGTGGTGATATCTTGGGGACAGTTCATATCACAACCAGATGTGGTATTGGATGTATTAGAATGTATGAAGGTGGATAAATCGTCCGGTCCTGACCTGAGAAATCCCAAGAATACTGCAAGAGGCTAGACAAGAAATTGTGGGAGCCCTTGCTGAAACGTTTGCATCACCGCTAGCCACGGGTGAGGCCCTGGAAGACTGGAGGGTAGCGAATGTTGTGCCATTATTCACAAAAGCCTGCAAAGAAAAACCTGGGAACTATAGACCAAAAAGCATAACATCTGTGGTGGGTAAGTTACTTGAGAAGATACTGAGGAACATGATATACATGCACTTGGAAAATAGAATTTGATTAGGAGTAGTCAGCATGGCTTTGTATATGGGAGATCATGCCTCACAAATTTGTTAGAGTTCTTTGAAGTGACCAGGAAGGTTGATGAGGGAAGGGCAGTAGATGTAGTCTATACGGATTTCAGCAAGGCCTTTATAACATTCTACATGGTAGGCTGCTCGGGAAGGTTAATTACATGGAACCCATGGACACTTGGAAAATTGGACACAAAATTGGCCTGATAGTAGGAAGCAGAGGGTAACAGTGAAAATACACTTGTTGGACTGGAGGCCTTAGACTAGTGGGTCAGTGCTGTGCCCATCACTGTTTGTAAATATATCAGTGACTTGGGTGGGAATGTATAAGGCATGATTAGTACGTTTGTTGAAGACACTCAAATAATCGGTTTCGTAGACAGTGAGGAAGGTTATCAGAAATTGCAGCAGGACCTTGATCAGCTGGGGACATGGGCCGAGAAATGGCAAACGGAGTTTAATATTGATAAGTGTAAGGTCTTGCATTTTGGAAAGTCAAATCAAGGTAGGAGTTTCATGGTGAATGGTAGTGCCTTAACGAATGTAGTGGAGCAGAGGGATCTTGGAGATCAGGTTCACAGTTCTCTGAAAGTGGAGTCACAGGTACACAGGGTAATGAAGAAGGTTTTTGGCATTCATCAGTGAGGGCATTGAGTACACATGTTGGGAAGTTATATTACAATTATACAGGACGTTGGTGAGGCCACACTTGGAATATTGGGTTCAGTTCTGGTCGCCTTGTTATAGGAAGTATGTTGTTAAACTGGAAAGAGTGCAAAAAAAATTTACAAGGATGTTGCCTGGGCTCACCAGTCTGAGTTATAGGGAGAGGTTGGACAAGATAGCATTTTGTTTTTATTTAGAGTGTAGAAGACTGAGGGGGACCTTAGGGAGTTGCATAGGATCATGAGAAGCATGGATAGGGTGAAAGCACGGAGTCTTTTTCCCAGGTGTGGGGAATCAAGGACTAGAGGGCATCAGTTTAAGGTTAGAGGGGAAAGAATAACAAGGAACCTGAGGGGCAACTTTTTTTAATACACAGTGGGTGGTACACATACGGAATGATCTGCCAGTGGAAGTAGTTGAGGTGGGTACATTAACAACATTTAAAAGGCATTTGGACAAATACATGGAAAGGAAATGATTAGAAGGATATGGGCCAAGTGCAGGGAAAAGGGGATGGCATGGACAGGGATATTTTAATCAGCATGGACCAATTTGGGCCAAAGGGCCTGTTTGTGTGTTGTAGGATTCTATGCCTCTATCCCTCATTCTATCTTTATCACAAGGGGATGAACCCTGATTAAGTGCACAATGCAGAAGGCATCCAGCATCAGGTATACCTAAATATGAGGTGTCGACCTGCTGAAGCTCTAACACAGGACTAATTGTATGCCAAACAACATTTAATAGACACAGCTAAACCATCTCACAAATTGACAGATCATATCTAACAATGCAGTTTTGTCACAGCTAGTCATGAATGGTGATAGAAAATTAAACAACTCACTGGAGAAGACATTACTGCAAGGGTTCCTCCACAGAGTGCATTCAGCCTAGCCATCTTCAGCTGCTTCATCAATCACCTCCAGACCACCCAAGGCCAGAGGGGAGGATGGTCACTGTGCAATGTTCAGCACCATTTGCAACTCATCTAATGAAACAGGAGCAGTACAAATGCTGCATGATCTGGACAGCATTCAAGCTTGGACTGATAAGTAAGCAAGCATCATTTACGTCATACAAGAGCCAGGTAATGATGATCTCCAACAAGACAGAATATAACCATTGCCCTGGGACATTCAATGGCAATGGCACTGCTGAATCCTCCACTATCAACATTGGAAACTGGACTGGACAAGTCATTTAAATACTATGACTACAACAGCAGATCAGAAGCTTGGAATTTTGTAGCAAGTAACTCATCTCTTGAGTCCTCAAAGCCTATCTATAAGTGTGAGGGAATACTTGCTTGGATAAGTACAACTTCAGCAATATTCAAGAAACTCAACACCATCTATGAATAAGCCCACATGATTGGCATCCCATCTAATATCTTGAATGTTCTCTTCTAGCAACAATACATAGTGGTAGTAGGTGGGTACCATCTACAAAATGCATTATCATGGCTACTTCAACAACATATTCCAAACATGTGACCTTTTCCAACTAGAAGAACAACAGCAGTTGGCGTATGGGAATGCCATCACATTCTGAGCCAAGCCCCAAACCTGATTTCACAGAATCGCTACAGGCAGGAAGCAGCCATTCGGTACATCATGCTTACACCAGTTCTACTACCTCATGCCAATCTCCTGCCTTTTCCCATATTCTTGTCACCATTTCTTTCCAAATTGTGACAGTACTGTGACTTGAGGTGTATTTTGCCCTTTTCTTTAAAGAAAGGCAAGACAGAGGTGATGAACTGTTTATTTGAATCCAATAAGCTTGTGAAGCCTTGGGTCCTTTTCAAAAGTTGGAACAATAGAAGCAACCTGAATGGATGCGGTCAAGCTCCCACAGAACCAGGATTTTAAGATTTGGCTTTTCAGTAATAGTTGTTCTGTTCTGCTTTAAGACTGCAGTTTTGACCAATCAATTTGCGTACAGAATGCAATGGAAGGCACTTGCCTTTAAAAATAAAGAGAAGTTAGGATCCAGGTGATCATTTTAAATATTTTGAGGAGGTTTGGCCTGGTCTATAACAAAATAATCATTCAATGTCCTCATAATTGACTCAATTGAACCTATGACCTGATGAAGGACTTTTACCCGAAACATCGATTTTCCTGCTCCTGGAATGCTGCTGTGCTTTTCCAGCTCCACTGTAATCTTGAATCTAACCTCCAGCATCTGCAGTCCTCACTTTCGCCTAGTTGATTTTAACCTCACTGCAAATCCTCTTCCAAGGATGCCTACCTTGAAAAAGTTCTCCTCTTTCCTCTACAAGGATCTCAGTGTGTCTCTCTCTCTCACTGCAACCCCCAGGTCATCTCCTCTGCCCTAAAACCCCAGCCACGTCCTCAAACAGACTCACTACCACAGCCACCTCTCCTTTTTCAGTGCCTCCTACAGAACCAACTGATCCCACATGGACTCCGAACCACATCGTCAGTTGAACCCACCTCCATCACATTCCTAGGCAGTGCTTAATTCCTAATCACTGCATCAAAGTTTCTTACCACATCACCCTTGTCTCATTTGCACATCACTTTAAAATCTATTCCATCTTTCTTTTTCCCCTACCTCCTCTACAAGGCCCACTCATGATTATGAAAGCCTCTATCAAACCTCCTTCCAGCCTCCTCCTTTCCAAGAACTGTCCCAATTTCTTCAATCTATCCTCACAACTGAAGTGTCTAAATCCTATAAATTCTTCATTCTTGTAGATCACATTTGCATTCTCTCCAATGCATTCATATCTTTGCTACATTGTGACATACAGAACTATACACAATATTACACTGGAGGTCTAACAAATGTCTTGCTCAAATTCAACATCACCTCCCTGCTTTTTTATACTGTGTTCTAGCTTTATTAATCGAGCACAATCTATTATTAATAGTCTTCATCTGTCCTGCCACATTCAATGATCTATGCACATATACACCCCAAATCCCTTTGCTCTTTCATCCTCCTCAGAACTGTACCTGCTCCCTGTTGATTCTCAATTAAGCTTTCTGATTTACACCTGCTATATGCACACCTTTTCCTTTCCAACATCAATTTCTACCTCATTTGTCATCTAGAGAACTCTGATTAGAGGGAATTGTATCTCGACTGTACCTGAACCATCTGCTCATTGAAGGTGGCCATTGTTTAGTTACTATTTTTCCTTGCAAACTCTTATCACATTCAATCCTGCTTGGCTCTGTTCTTGTCCCATTAATGTCAGTTCTCCATCAACTGATTTTACTTACACTGGATTGTTGTGTGTTATTCTCCAACCTTTTGATACAACGAACACTGTTTCCTAAATGTTGCCTGCTGACACTTGATCTACTTGGGCGGCCTTACTTTTAAGGCCCAGGTCCAACAATGCTTTATTTTTTGTTGGACTGGATACATACTACAATAACTAACTCAGTACTGGTTGGTGCCATACCTGGCACATAGGAAGATGGTCATGGTTGTTGGAGGTTAGTCATCTCAGCTCCAGGTCATCTCTTTAGGAGTTCCTCAGGGTAGTGTCCTAGGCCCAACCTCTTCAGCTGCTTCAATGATTTCTCCATCATCAGGTCAGAAGTGTGTGTAATCATTGGTATAAACCAATGTTCAGCACCATTTAAATCTTCTCCAATTCTGAAGCAGTCCATTGTTCAACAAGATCTTGACAATCTCCAGGCTTGGACTGACAAGTGGCAAGTGACATTTGTATCACATAAGTGCCAGGCAATGGCCATTTCTAAATGAGACAGTCTAATCACTGTCCCTGACATTTAATGGTATCACCATCACTGAATCCCCAACTATCAACATTTTTGGGGTTATCATTGATCATAAGCTCAACTAGAATCCTTAGATAAACACAGTGGTTACAAGAACAGGTCAGAAGCTAGGAATACTATGGCAAGTAACTTACCTTCTGACTACCCAAGTTCTGCCCACCATCAACAAGGCACAGTAAGGGGTGTGATGGAATACTTCCCACTTGCCTGGATGGGCACAGTCTGAGCAACACTCAAGAAGCTTGACAAGACAAGACAAAGCAGCCTGCTTGATTTGCACCACATCCATCCACCACTGATGCTCAGTAGCAGCAGCATGTACTGAGTAGCAGCAGCCTAAAGCAATGCCAACAGCAGCAGAAATTCAGATAATGCACAACTGAATTTTGTAGCAGAAGAGCTTTTGCTATTCAGTCCACAAAACAAAATGAAAGATCTTTAATTCACTTTGATTGCGCTCACAATTGTTATATAACATGCAGTAATTTTATATAAAGCAAGTGCTGGACTTTGTGTTCCTAACCTGTACCACCTCTTGCCTGACCATCAAAATATGTTTTATTAAATGTAAAAACATGCAGCATAAATAACTTAGTCCTGACATTGAAAGAATAAAGGCAATGAATCAGAATTTTTTTTTCTTTGAAAGAGAAGGAAAACAATAACCTAAAAAGTTATGCTGACGACAGTTTGGAAGCAAAACATCTACCTTGCTCAACTTCTCAATCTGCTTCTCCAATTCTTCTACACTTGTTGACTGTTCTCCATCATCCTAAAAAGTAAATTCAACAGTTGTCATTATCAATATTTGTTATACATATTTGGTCGTGCAAGTTCAGATTCAATGTAGCACACTCAGGAGCAACAAGAGAAGTGATGACCTTGAGGTATTATTGCTAAACTATTAATCCAGAGACCAAAGTAATGTCTGAGACCTGGGCTTGAACGTCACCAAGGCAGATGGAGAAATTGGAATTCAATAAAATTAATCCAGATTTGAGAGTCTAATGATGACCCTGAAACCATTGTCAATTGTTGGAAAAACCCATCTGGTACAGTAATGTCCTTACCTTATATGGACTGCATGTGACTCTGGACCATGAGCAATGTGGTTGACTCTTAACTGCCCTCCAGCAAATAAGGACGGGCCATAAATGCTGCCCTAGCCAGTGATGCCCACATTACCCAAGAATGAATAAAAGAAAATTATGACCAAACTCAGCTTTGAAAATTCTGCACAGAGACGATTTCCATTATTAAAAAGTGCATTTATAGGTTAGTTAGATCAATGCATAGGATTAAATAGCATTTTTAACCTTTATCTCTTGTTCACACTTCAGTTTTTGAAAGAAATTTAGTAAAGACCATAAGAAATAGGAGTGGAAGTAAGGCCATATGGCCCATTGAGTCCACTCTGCCATTCAATCATGGCTGATGGGCATTTCAACGCCACTTACCCACACTCTCCCCGTATCCCTGAATTCCTTGCAAGATTAAGAATTTATCAATCTCTGCCTTGAAGACATTCAACATCCCGGCCTCCATTGCGCTCCTTGGCAGTGAATTCCACAGGTCCACCACTCTCTGGCTGAAGAAATGTCCCCTCATTTCTGCTCTAAATTGACCATCTAATTCTAAGGCTGTACCATGGGTCCTAGTTTCTCCACCTGACAGAAACAATTTCCCAGCGTTGACCCTTTCTAAGCCATGCATGGTCTTGTAAATTGCTATTAGATCTCCCCTCAACCTTCTGAACTCTAACGAATACAATCCCAGGATCCGCATCCGTTCATTGTAAATTAGGCCTACCATTTCAGGGATCATCTGTGTGAATCTCCGCTGGACACGCTCCAGTGCCAGTATGTCATTCCTGAGGTGTGGGGCCCAAAACTGGACACAGTATTCTAAATGGGGCCTAACCAGAGCTTTATAAACTCTTAGTAATACCTCACTGCTTTTACATTCCTCTTGAAATAAGTGACAACATTACAGTTGCTTACTTAACCATGGACTCAACCTGCAAGTCAACCTTTAGAGAATCCTGGACTAGCACTCCCAGATCCCTTTGTACTTTGGCATTATGAACTTTCTCACCATTGATAAAATAGTCCTTGTCTGTGTTCTTTTCTCGAAAGTGCAAGAGCTCACATTTGCCCACATTGAATTTCATCAGCCATTTCTTGGACCATTGTCCTAAACTGTCTACATCTTTCTGTAGCCTCCCCACCTCCTCAGAACTACCTGCCTGTCCACCTAACTTTGTATAATGGGTGAACTTTGCCAGAATACCCCTAGTCTCGTCATCCGGATCATTTATATATAAAGTGAAAGCTGGGGCCCCAACACTGAACCCTGTGGGACACCATTTGTCACCAGCTGCCATTCCGAAAAAGAACCTTTTATCCCAACACTCTGCCTTCTGTCAGACAGCCAATCCTCAAACCATGCTAGTAGCTCACCTCAACACCACAGGCCCGCACCTTGCTCAGCAGCCTCCCGAGAGGCATATTTAATCTTTAAAGAAATACACAAAGTAGGCACTATGTTAAAACAATAACACAAAAGCACAATTTCTCTTTCTGTGAAAGGATTTTCTTGCAGTATTTTGCTCTCTCACCACAAAATAATTGTGAAGTGTGCTCCATATCCAATTATCAAGTTATCATGGTCAAATTCACTCTTAATAAGCACCAATGGTTTAAATGCCATGATCTGTGACTTCCTTCATTTGATATTGGTTTTTGATGCACCAGCATGGCAGTCTCTCATTTGACACTAATGACATTGGTAATGTTAAAAACCACACAACACTTGGTTATAGTCCAACAGGTTGGTTTGGAAGCACTAGCTTTCGGAGCATTGCTCCTTCTACTTGATGAAGGAGCAGTGCTCTGAAAGCTGGTGCTTCCAAATAAACCTGTTGGAATATAACCTGGTGTTGTGTGATTGGTAACTTTGTCCATCTCAGTCCAACACCGGCTCCTCTATATCATGGATGTTGATAATACGAACTAATAGCATAAAAATGATCTAAAAAAAATTGAACATTTTGTGGGCCAAGAAAAAAAGCATTTTAAATGCTCCAGACAAATCTTACCACCCGCTAATGTACTGAAAGAAAAGGCTGTTACCACTGATATCATTATTTGTCGCTCTCCTTTCCTTGCATCATATAATTGCTGCATGCATTTGCAGAGTTCATTTATAGCTTCCCAGAAAATAATGCAATACTGCCAAAGCATAGCTGTAAATAGATCTGCTTGCTTCATATCACGAGGAAAATACCAGTTTCACACTAAATTGTCCAGTAAAGCTATATGGGTGTATGTGAGAAATAAGAAGGGGGTGACCATTTTAATGGGATCGTACTACAGGTTCCCAGTAGTCATCAAGAAATTGAGGGGCAAATATAGAGGGAGGTCGCGGATAGCCGTAAGAAAATAGGGTTATAAAGTAGGGAATTTTAACTTACCAAACATAGACACAACTGTCATAGTGTTAAGGGCTTGAACGGGCAGAAGTTTGTATCTCCTTTTGGGAAATAAGGTATGACAAGCTCTTGAGAGTTAGTGGGGAAATATTTTGGGACCAGTGACCATCATTCTATTAGTTTTAACATGGTTGAGAAAAAGGATAGGCCTAGTCCACAATTTAAAAGTTCTAAATTACGGCAAGGCTAATTTTGATAGTATTAGACAAGAACATTCAAAACGTTACTGAGGGAGGCTGTTGTAGGTACAGGTAATAGTACATCTGGCAAGTGGGAGGCTTTCAAAAGCAAGATAATGAGAGTTCAGGGACAGCATGTTCCTGTTAGTGTGAATGGCAAGGTTAACAGGAGTAGGGAAACAGGCATGTGTTGGGTAAAGACAGTTGGGATCAAGCAAATCTCTTGAGTATTGGGGATGTGGGAGTATACTTGAGAGGGAAATCAGGAGGGCAAGAAGTGTTCATAAGATAGTTTTGGTTATAAGGTTAAGGAGAATTCAAAAAGACCCTACAAGTATATTAAGGTAAAAGAGCAGCCAGAGAGAGAACAGAGGTCCTTAAACATTAACAAATCCATTGGTCGTAAACAAATATTTTGTGTCTGTATTTACTGTGGAGGAAGACATGGAAGCTAGGGAACTCGAGAAATAAATAGTGATATCTTGAAAAATCAGTCCACATTTCAGAAGAGCAGATGCAGGTAGATAAATTCCCAGGTTCTGATCAAATGTAGTCCAGGACATTGTGGGAAGCTAGGGAAGAAATTGCAAGGCCCCTAGCAAAAATAGTTGTATCATTGACAGCCATGGGTGAGGGGCTGGAAGACAGGAGGTTGGATAATGTCCTGCCATTGTTTAAGAAAGGCTGCAAGGAAAAGTCAGGGAACTACACACCATTGAGCCTGAAGTCAGCGGTGGGTGAATTATTGGAAGGATTCTGAGAGACAGGATTTACATGCACATGGAAAAGCAAGGACTGATTCGGATTACTCAGCATTTGGTTTTGTGCATGGGCAATCGTGTCTCACAAACTTGACTCAATATTTTGAAGAGGTGACCAAGATGATAGATGATGGCAGAGCAGTAGATATTGTCAACATGGACTTTAGCAAAGCCTTCTTGCTGGTAAACTGGTTGGTAAGTTTTGACCACATGGGATCCAGGGGTAGCTAGCCAATTGGATACAAAATTGGCTTGACAATAGGAGACAGAGGGTGGTGGTAGATGCTTGCTGATTAGACTGGAGGCTGTGAATGGCAGCGTGCCACAAGGATCAGTGCTAGGTCCACTGATGTTCATCATTTATATAAATAATTTGATGCAAAACAGATTTACAAGGATGTAACTGAGACTGAAGGGTTTGAGATATAACAAGAAGCTGGATGAGCTGGGACTTCTTTCTCTGGAGCGCAGGAGGCTGTGGGGTGACATTATGGAGGTTTATAAAATCATGAGGGGCATAGATAAATAAACGGCCATGGTCTTTTTCTCAGCATAGGGGAGTCCAAAACAAGATGGTGTAGGTTTAAGGTGAGATCGGAAAGATTTGAAAGGGATCTGAAAGGCAACTTTTTCACATAGAAGGTGGTGCATATATGGAACGAGCTGCCAGACAAAGTGGCAACATTTAAAAGACATTTGGCAGGTACATGGATAAGAAAGGTAGAGAGAGATATATGCCAAATGCAGGTAAATGGGACTAGTTCAGGAAAGCTTGTCAGTATGGACGAGTTGGGCTGAAGGGTCTGTTTCCATGCCAAGTGACTATGATATATTCCATTTAAAAAAATGAAAGTTAAACTCATGACAGAAATGTCACAAAATAGAGTCTTAGGTCATAATCTCAACTAATTTCAAGACAGGCACCATTCAAATTACCTCATCATCAGCAATTTCCATTTTCTTTGCTTTCTTCTCTTCATCTTTATCTTCATCATCATCGTCATCTTCCCCTTGATCATCACTGTCATCATCGTCATCATCATCATCATCGCTATCCCCACATTTTCTTTTTCTCTTTCGACCAGGAGTGGGAGTTCCTAAAAACCGGTGCTCTCCGTTGCTATCAGCACTGCCAATAGTCTCCTTCTTACCAGTTCGTTTAGCATGAATAATCTTAAGCCTAGTAACAGTGAAAGTATGTCAGCTTTTAAAACAAGGGCACTGTAACATGATCTCTGGCAGTTCACAAGAATTATGCTCAACAACATATCGGAGAAAAGAAAGCCTAACAATTTCCTGGTATCCTGGTATTTCCTGGTATATAAATATAATATTTATATTTTCAGTATAAATATTATATACTGAACAATAAGCTTCATTATTCAACTACATTTTGTTGAACCAGGAGGGAAATACAAAAATAATACAGAACAATTTATGGGGGGCAAGTGACAAGAGGTGAAACAGACTACCAAACTTTACATTTGGAAAACCAATGTGGTAGATACAAGTAGTATTTCAATTTACAATGTAAATGGCAATAAATTTGTTTCATTTCCAAGATGTTGCAATTATTAAAGTGTGTAATATGCTGCCCATTACTGCAAGGTGATTGGAGCACAGGAATAAGGAAGCTTTGCTACAATTTTACAGAGCTTTCGTGAGAACACACCCACAATACCACGTGGAGTTTCAATCTTCAAATTTAAGGAAGGATACACTTGCATATGAGTCAGAAGGAAAATTTCATTAGATTTCCCTGGAATGAAAAGATTGACTTGATGGCAGACTGAGTAAATTGGGTCTATATTCTCTGGAATTTACAGTAATGAGAGGTGACCTCTTGGAAATGTACAGGTTTTTCAAGGAGACTGACAGAAGAGACTGATGTTGCTTCACTTGGCTGGGAAATTAGATCATAGGGACACTCAGGATATGGGGTGAAATGGTTAAGATAGAGATGAGGCAAAGTGCCCTCACTCAATGGGTTGTAAATCTTTGGAATTTTCTACTCAAGTATATAAGCAATGCATGCTCCATTGTTGATTCTATCATTGGAATAGACAAAAGTTTGGTCTTTCAGAAGTCAAATGATGTAAAGAGCAGGTGGTTAAGTGAATTGAAGCATCATGATTGTATTGAATGATGAAGTCTCAATAGAGCATATGATCTACTCTTTTTACTTTGTCCAAGGAAGGACATTATAAAACTTACTTCCGAAGTTTCCCTTCCACAATCCATTTGTCTCGTCTCAGATTGGACATGTGGTCAATGTTTTTATCAATTTCACTGAAAAAGATGCAACACAAATTATCAATAGACCTCTTCTAAAAGGCACACTTTATCTGAAATTTAAGATAAAACACTTACTTTACCACAACCTTGCTGCATGCAAGTTCATTAACCAAGAATGCAAGTACAGAAGCTTTCTGAGCTGGCGTGTGTGCCTGGAAAGGTTTTGTGTTTAAACTCTGACTAAGTTCAGTTTGTCCATTATGGGCTTCCAGGTAGATCTGTAAGATCTCTGAAACAGTGTCCTTGTTAATCCTGACGTTGGTCACATGGTCTCCAAGAAAAGTTCGTGCCTGAAGTACAAAATATTTATCAAAATGAACATAAATTACTATTAATAATGTGGTAGCAACTCTGTTTATAAAGTACTGGAATGTTTGTATCTGACAAGAATTTCCCCCAGTACACAAGTCAATGTGTGGATCAACAGAAAGTGAGGGCTTTATTACTTTTTGCATCAAGGAAGCTGGATAGATATACATTGTGTTGCACGATTCTGTTCAGTTCTGCCTGAAATAAATAAAGCAACTTGTTGATCAAAATTAAGTCTCGGTCGAGCAAAAAAGTCGATTCAATGAATCTTTTGAAAGTTCAGAGAGCAAAATCACATTCAGCACTGCAAATTCCACAAATTTGATTAATTTGTAGAAATTTTCCATGTGTCTCACCATCTGCTAATAGAAATAATAGTGGGGGCTCAGTCCAAGAAAATATAGAACCCTCATCGCCAAAAGCATGATACATTCCTTCAAGCTATTCTTAATTTTATTTTTAAGATGAGTGACATTGCCTGTATTATCCTGTCTTCTTTACACATCTAAAGCCATAAACCAAGGGTAATGTGCTATTTTTTTCTTTTACAACAATTCACACTGACAGTAAGAATAACTTAAAACAAAAATCCCCTTAAATTTAGAAAGGCTTCTTTATAAACACTCTTTCTGCTGGAAAGGAATTATGATGATACCAGTATACATCTTTAGAACTCAAATGAGCAATATTCGAGAGAAGCCAATTGAAATTAACATATTTAAAGGCATTCCAGCTATTCAATTTGAGTTGAGATATCAATGGACAGAAAAAAGGATTGTTATATTTTCAAATGGCATCCCATAGGGTATTTGACAGAAACATGGAATGTGTTAAAAGAAACATTGCACAGAGGTGAATATAGTACTCTAAATCTGCATTTGTATTTATAGCAAGATCCTTTAGAAAAGTAGAGGATGCAAATTGGAATTCACAAAAATGTTGGCTTCCGTGTTGATGTAACAGGACAAATTTTGACAATACTTAACATTGGTTTTAAACTGAGGCTTTAAAACAGGGCGCTGAACTTTGCATTACTATTACTTCCCGATTTAAAAATAATTTCTGAAGTTAAAGAAAAATTAAATTCTGATATTACTTTACAATACAGTAATATGAAGAAGGAACAAGGGTCAGCCACATGGCCATTAAAGCCTGCTCCATCACTTAATGAAATCATGGCTGATCTGATTTTAACCTCATCTCTACATCCCTGCAAATCCCAATAATCTTTTTTCCCCTTGGTAATAAAGAAACAGTCTACATCTGTCTTAAAAATATTGAAAGATTCTGCATCCACTGCTTTTTGAGGAAGGGAATTCGAAAGACTCAATTTTCAGAGAAAAATATTTCTCTCATTTGTCTTAAATGGATAACCCCATTTTTCAAATGATATCAAGCTCTCGATACTCCCACAAGAGGAAGCATCCTTTCCTTATCCACCCTTTGGAATTATATATATTTCAATTAAGTCACCTCTAACTCTTCTAAACTCCAGACGATACAGGCTTAGCCCATCTTGCCTTCTGTCATAAAGGAAACTGCTAATTCCAGGTATTATACTAATACATCTTCTCTGAACCGCTTCCAATGCATTAACATCTTTCTCTAAGTTTGGTAACTGTACACAACACCCCAGATACGATCTCATAAAAATCCTGTATAATGAAAACATAACCTTCCTATTCTTACACTGAACAAACCTTAACAATTCTGTTCGTTTTCCTGATTACTTGTTATACCTGCATACTAATCCTTTGGAATTCATGCACTGGGACACTCCCGATTTCTCTGCACTTCAAAGTTCTGCAACCTTTCGTACTGCAGTCCACAAACAATTTAAGTAAACAATTTGTAACTATTCAGATATTGAATCTGAATCACATTCTGTAGTTTTTGAGTCCAAACTTTTTCATTCACACATGCACACTTGCAAGAAATCTCAAAAATAACGGTAACTAGTTCAAGAAATTTTAAATCCAACTGCTGATGGTCAATGTCTGACAATTGATCACTAATTTATGCATTTAAAAGTGAAAAATCCTCGTTGATTTTGTTGCTGAAATTGTCTCGTACCTGTTTTTGTGTGTGAAATAGTACATTAGACCATGAGCTGAATTGAATTTGACAAATTAATCAATGTTTGTCTTGATCAATAGGCTAGTCCATGGCAAATAAAATATATTACATAATATTTTTAAAAGTGAGGATTATAATTATAAAAGAAAATCAACTACTTATGAACAACAATCTGTTACTTTGTTTCATTTCAATGCTGTAATCATTAATAAAAACAAAGTGTATTCATACCTTATAACCTGATGGTAGCCCTGGGTCATGTACAGCAGCAGCCAATAGTCTCACCAATAAATTCTGGACCTCTCTCATGCTGTCACCCACATTAAGCAGTCCTTCTTGAAGTACATTCAAAGTTGGGACATCAATACTTAAATCAAAGCCTAGAACTTTACCAAAGTTGTGGAGAAACTGTACGACCATAAGGCAATCAGCAAAAGCACCCCCAGGTAGTACAAGACCAGGAATGAGGTGGAATTCTGGTAGAGCCTAGCAGCAGAAACAAATAGAAGAATAAATAGTACAAATAAATCTTTCTTGAAGAATAACTAGCCAGATGATGGTTCATTTCACGAGTTATTGGGTTACCATCATTATCCAATGAATGTTAACTTACACGTGCCTACTTGGCCAAGTCCTTTTCTAAAACTTTAAGATTTTGTCTCAGCAGGAGTTCTTAATAAGAAATAAATTGAAAAAAATTGCAGAACACATGGGTAATTGATCGTTCAATTGAGTTATATCCTCCAGTTACCGAAGCACAGATATAAATAAACATTGGTTTGAAAGGGGCACAATAAAGTAGCTATGAACATGATGATTAAGAATAATTAAATCTTGGACTTTTTTTTGCCAGTTTAATCATTTCTACATTCCATGTCAAGTAAAATGGGTTTTATTCAGCACCACAGACCGGAAAGCTCCACCAACCAGCATGTTCCAGTACTTGCGAGAAGTAGTTTCTAATTTGGTGCCAGGTTACAAAGTGCAGTTTTTTTTAAAAAAAGTGAAATACGTGCACACACACACACACTTGTATCAAATTTGAGGACAGGTCAAAACAATATTAAGGTCTTGCTTTTTTTGCATTATTGTCATAACAGACTGACAGTGACAAAATGTTTGCTGAGAATATTTAGTCAGGCAACCATAATAATGATTTGAAAACTGGCTCCTTTTAATCAAGGGTAGCCATGTGGAAGTGCTGGTGTTGGACTGGGGTGGACAAGGTCAGAAGTGTCGAGTGAATTCTGAACTTTTTACACAAATGTAGCAGGCAAAGTCACTCCATAAAATAGCAGTGTTTTCAGACCGAAGTGATTGCAAAAGAACTGCCAGCAGTTTGTCCTCCTTGTGGTGTAGGTTCATTGTTCCCTGAAAGTGAAGTTGCAGGTAGTCAGGGTAGTGAAGGCATTTGGTACGATTGCCTTTATTGGACAGTGCTTTGAGTTCAGGGGTTAGGATGTCATTTTGCAGCTGTACATGATATTGTTGAGGCCACTTTCGGAGTACTGCACTCAATTCCAGTCTCCCTGCCATGAGAAAGATGTTATGAAATGGTTCAGAAAAGATTTACAAGGATGTTGC
Source organism: Chiloscyllium punctatum (assembly GCF_047496795.1). Classification (NCBI taxonomy): domain Eukaryota; kingdom Metazoa; phylum Chordata; class Chondrichthyes; order Orectolobiformes; family Hemiscylliidae; genus Chiloscyllium; species Chiloscyllium punctatum. Next base: position 67,955,247 of record NC_092748.1, read on the forward strand.
CAAGGTTGGAGAGTTTGAGCTATAGGGAGAGGTTGAATAGGCTGAGACTATTTTCCATTGAGTATTAGAGGTTGAGGTGGGATCTTAAAGAAGTTTATAAAATCATGAGGGGCATTGATAGGGTGAATAGTCAAGGTCTTTCCTAGAGATAAGGGAGTTCAAATCTAGACGGCATAGGTTTAAGGTGAGATGTGAAAGATTTAAAAGGGACCTCGGGCAACATTTTCACGCAGAGCGTGGTGCATGTATGGAATGAGCTATTGGAGGAGGCTGGTACAATGATAGCATTTAAAAAGCATTTGGATGGGTATATGAAAAGGAATGGTTTAGAGGGATATGGGTCAAATACTGGCAAATGGGGTTCGATCAGTTGAGGATACCTGGTCAGCATTGACAAGTTGGACCGAAGGGTCTGTTTCTGTGCTGTGCATCTCTATAACTCTATGCCTCTCAATAGCGGAATTCTTAACTGCTGGGTTAGTTGGCATTTTTGACTTACTAGCATGACCCAATCCCAATGTCAAGTGACCCAAATTTTATCGTTCTTCTCTTAAATCCCTGACAGACAGCCTATTCCCTCAGAAAAAAATTGATCCTATGGCTGATCTAGAATCTCTCTCTCACTTGGCTATTTATAAAAACTGCCATCATTAAATCACCATTCCAGCAATTAGCCTGTTTTCCTGACTCTCCAAAAAAAAAGTGAGTTGTTTCTACACCTGCTCATTCAAATAGCACATATCCATGATGACATAAATAACCAAGCAATCTGGTGAAATAAAGAAGCTTCTTAAGTGGGCAATTCATGCTGAGAATTACTGCTCTGTCTTACATCCCTCCTGCCATCGTCACCTGTGGTCTACATTCCACTCAGTGGCTCTGCTGAGCAAATAAAAAGCTGTTGGCCTCTGATTGGCTGGCACCTGTTGCTGAGTGGGATATCTGCCCAAGGACCTTGATCCTTGTGAAGGCCTACTGCAACCAAGTTAAGTGCCTGTGCCATTTAATGCAGCAATACAATCTGTCACCAACATTACATTTTACCCTATCTTTCTCTAGTTTTATTATTACTATTCTTTTAAATCAAGCAAAGTTAAATTTAACAACTCTTATCTTTTTCTATGTTGAAAACTCATTCCCATCAACTTCAATGAATAAAGTCTCTTCACTTCTGCTCTTATTCAACCAGCTGCAATCCAAATTTCCTTTGCCATCCCAAATTAATTGAACTACTCGACAATCAGTCTTTGTGCGTCCCTAATTACCTTGGTAATTCAGGAAATGTGTCCTTCCTCACTCCAATATATTTTTAAATTAAATGCTTCTCATTGCACTCTTCTGGTCACTAATTTACACGAGCCACACTTCTTCAAAGACAATTTGTTCATATTTATCACAAGGCAAAACAACGGTATTCACCTCTTATCCTTACTGGATGTCTCACTCTTACTTTTAAGACCTACTGATGATTGATTGGTTCACCACAACCTTTCTTTAGGGGAATTGGGGAATGGCAATAAATATTGACATTGACATTAATGTTTTCATTCATGACCATATTAAAAGCCATGTCCACCACCCTCAAAACAACAGACATATCTCCAGTACTGAGTTACTGTCATGAAGCTTAGTCTCTTTGCTGTCAAATATTTACCTCTCATCGACAACTTTTAACTTTCTATAAAAACAAAATGCATTCAAGAGTGGAATAACACTGACATCTGAAAAGATATTTCCAAAAGCTTTTCTTGAATACTTAAACAAAAAGAGAAACATGTCAGCAGACATATTATGCTCATCTCATCTCTGACCTATTTCCTCCATCATTTAATATGTTTCATTTTTAAACAATGCTATTGTGATTAAGACTGCACTGAACTTTTTTCCTCATATGGCATTTAAGCTGCAAATACTCAACTCTGCATTTTCCTCAGCTTTTCTCTCCACCCTATTTATTCATGTATTCCTTTGAGAATGAACACATTTCTATTGTAATTTGATTTGTTTCCAAGATCTCAAACTCTTCTACTTTTTCTCTCACTACTTTTAAGATCTCTTAATCAACAGTTTTTGGATTTTATATCATTCTTTGCGTCACTCTTTTTGAGAATGTTCGTGTTTCAAATTATCACATTTCATGGGCTCTGATCATTATCTGGTCAGAACACTTAACAACCCTTGTAAGCAACATTCTCATTTCAAACAAAATATGCATGCATACATACAAATACAGTGCTGAGTTCAGTGGAAGAACTGACAAAAGGTTTCATCCTATGAACAATGAACTATTTGGGGAATTTAAAAAATTAGTTAATTGTTGTGCAAGATTTACCTTATGATCTGACAAACACATATCTTCATTAGGTTTCTTTAGCTCCTTTGCCATTTGCAGCTCCAACTTTTTCTGTTCTAATTTCCGTTCTTTATTTAAACGTTTCTCAACCTTCTTCTCTTGCTTTAGTCGCTCCTTTTCCTTTGAGTAACAATAGATTATAACTTTCTTTCTTGTTTCACATGCTTGGTTGAAGAATTCATTAATTTAGTTACACTGATCAATCAAAGTTAGAAGGTCACGACAGCTATACTTCAGGATCAAAAATGAGCAACTTTAACGTTAATATATATGAATGGATCTCTATGACATTGGATCTTGAACAGATCATGATAACTTGCAGTAAGACACAATTCCCTGACAGCCCTGTGCTCACGGACATATATTGGAGCTTAGGTAAGCAATGTCTTGCTTTTGAAATGTTCATCCTTGCTTTCAAATCCCACCATAGCCTTGCCCCTCCCTATCTCTGCAATCTACTCCAGTTCTAGAACCAAGATATCTGCGTTAGTCTAATTCTAAATTTTTGACTTTCCTCAATTTTATCTGCAAGACCATTAATGCAGTGCCTTCAGTTGCTGAGGCCACAAGTTCCTAATACCAGCCTACAGCTCACTGCCTCTCAACCTTGCTCTCTTTGTTTAAGAAATCCTTAAAACCTTTTGGTCATCTGACCTAATTTTTGCTTACATCACTCAGCGTTAAACATTGCTTTACAATGCTCCTCTGATGCAACATAAGTCGTTTCATTATATTGAAGGCACTGTGAACGTAAGCTGCTGTTGTTGATGTTTTGCTGCCAACCTAATCCATGCTTGGAGTATCAAACCAGTTTAATCTCAGCAAAGTAAAATGCTCAGATCAGATAGAGAGCAGTTTATTTTTCATTTAGTAATGACATGAGCACTGCTGGTTAGGATAGCATTTAGCACCCATCTGCAATTGCCCACAGGAAGATGATGAACTGCCTCATAAATAGCTGCAGTCCATGTGGCTTACGTACCACCAACGTTGGATAAGGCTGAAGATACCAGGAACTGATAACAGGCTTAACAATCGGCTGTTATGTGAATGGAATTATGCTGAGTCTGTCAGGTCTGCTAAGAGTTAAAACTGCAGGAAATCAGGAACTGCTGTCTATACTAGATCAGACATATTTGGACAAAACATTTGGGATTGCTCATGTGCATGGATAAGTCCAAACAAGACATGCATTTGGACAAAACTTTCAGAATTGGTCACGTGCACACATAATTCCAAATAAGGGACATACTTGGCACAGAGACATGAATGTAAAGAGCCTGAACCCTATGTTTAACGACACTTCAAAGATTAACCCTACATCGGGAGGCGTAGTGAAGATATCGAATAGTTTCAGCCTGGCCAGATGCAAACTCTTCCTAGTAATAACGTTTGGGGTTAATTTCAGAAATCAGGGTAGTGAAAGACAGTGATTGAGATATCTCTAGTGTTAAAAGTGGGTGTTATTCGTTTAAGTACTTAATAAATTAATTGCGGTTTTATAGAGCTCTAAATGTCTCCACTGTATCTTCGTCTATGTACGTACTGTGTGGCTCAGAGACAGGGAACATATTTATGGCATCCTTGGTGGGAGTTGACAGGAAGTAACTTTAAGTTACTCCAACGCCAGATGAGGTAACCTCTGAATTTTCCAACACCCTGCTTGAAATTAAGAGGGCTGTTGCCCCTTATTAGGGCTTGGATTAAGGAGGTGTCAGGAAGGAAGAGACGGAAATTTGGTAGTGAGAAAAGACTAAAAGAACAGCGAACACACAAAGAAAGTTAGCACTAACAGAGAATAGTAGGTTAAGGGGACTCTGATTAGAGAGGATTTCTGCAACAGTACGTGGCTAGGAAATGGCCAAAGTACTGAGATAGTACCCGGTAGGACTGGTACAGAAACAGAAACACGTGGGGATATTCTTTGGCATATGGCACAAGATGATGTGGGGGAAAAAGACTCTGAGAAAGTGCAGAAAGCTGTAGCCATAGACTGTATGCTAGAAGACTGGGCAGAAAAGCAGCAATGAGACTGAAGCTACAAACAGAGTTGCTGAGCTTAAAGAAGAGATAAAGAGACTGACTGGCCGAGAAGGTTGGGAATTTACAAAGCCATATGGCTCAGTATCAAATGCAGTGAGAGAAATTGATAAGGGAAAAAGAGAAAAGTGAAGAGGAAACTAAAAAGACTCACACAGAGACAGAGAAGTTAAAGACAGTGTACTGATTCAATATCAGCAATGATTGTTGTGCATCAGTCAGCACAGGAGCAAAAGGGGACCTCAGGCAATCATACAAAGTGTATGAAACAGACAGAGAAGTTGTAGAGTCAGGTAATTGCTTAGGGGGATAATATGTGTATTTACGACCCTAACCTTAGAGAAAGGGAGGGTTGTAAATACACAGATTATCGCTCTATGACTGGGGAAGGCTAGCAGATGAAGCAGCCAGATATAGAGGGGAGGAATCAGGGGAATGGGGACCCATCTGGAGGGAGGGGCAGGAGAAAGGTCCACTGTCTCTATGAACCCCCTGCCGATCACGAGGAGACAATAGCCAACAGTGCCAGGTGTGCAACCACAACCACCTGACATTGCATATATCACCTCATGATTTTTGACAGCTAACAGATAAAAACTAGAGTATAGGGGATTGTCATCATGGGGATGACCCCTGAGAGCTGTTCTAAGCTACCCACAAGCAGCAAACCATACACAGGTTAGATAATGAGGAGGAGGAAAAACTAATATTGATGTGTCGCCATCCTACTTACTATACATTCAGCTTTGCCTGAGCCACAAATTGCAGGAGGGGGAACATTAGATCAGTTAAAGAACGCTGTACTGAAGGCTATGGGAGCTAATTGAGGGGTCCCAGAGGAAGTCCTGACTAAGTATAGACATAGGAAAAGGAAGCACCCAACTGCATTTGCCGCAAGGCTGCGTCTAGTGTTCCACAGCGTAAGTGGCCCAGGGCTAGACTGGCAAACTTTGGCCACACCTTTTGACAACCGATGGATCTGTGTACTGGTGTCCCATGGTACAGAGGAGTCACAAAAGGCATGCGAAATGTTCGACCCCTCCAACAAGGTGTGAATGTTGAGGAAAATGATCAGAACTTGGGAAAAGGAGATAAGAGGATATAAGTCTCAGGGAGGACAAATGATGCCTCTTAGAGATCAAAGGGCAGAATGGAGAAATGAAGGAAAGGGATCAGTCCCAAGAGGGCCACCACTACCCTATCAAGTCATAGGAAGATGACATAGGCGTAGACAAGGAGTCCTGCCTACAGCCATGGGAATATAGGACTCCGTGGCTCATGGAAGTGTTTTAATTGTGGCAAGGAAGGGCACAATGCCAGAGATTGTCCAAACTCCTGGAGGGGTAAGGTATATCAGATGCAGGTCCAACCCTTGCCCCCAGAGGGACCCCAGTCTGTGCTACGTAACGTGCAACGAATTGAGGCATCAAGTGGGTTGTACCCAACCCACAATTATAGACTCAAGACCTTTCAATTATGGACATGTGCTTCAAAATGGGTTAGGACAGGGAGACCCTTACTGAACGGTAGGTTAAGAGGCCAACCTTTCAATTTCCTTTGGGACACAGGTGGATCCCACACCACCCTGAAAATAGAAACAGAAATAACCTTAAGTGGTTTTACAGGACATTCTCAAGTAGGATAAATGACTAGCCATTTAAATATACAAATAGGAGTGGTAGAGGTGATGCATCCGATAATAGCATTAATAAAACTCCCAACAAATCAAGAGCATATCCTGCGAATGATTCCATGGCCAGAGCAGGACTGTGCTTTGATCCAGTGAACTGTATGATATGGCAAACACCAGGAATAAGTGAGGAGCGGTTTTTTGCTGAAATCCCTGCAGGACAGTACAAGGCGAGAACGTGTTCAGTGGGAGAAATATGGATCAGTCCTACTGACATGAGTGAGGACCTAATAGAACAAGGAATTATTTGACAAAACCAGAAAGTGTTGCCAAACATAAGCTTGACTGTGGACAGATGAAAGGGGAGGTGTGTATACAGGGCCCAGATCCAAAGCCCCAAAAGCAGTATGGATTCCTCAAGCAGGCAAAAGGTGATATAGAAAAGATAGTGCAAAGTCTGGTAGCACAAAGTGTTAAGGCGAGTTGCCTTGACAAACAATTCACCTCTTTGGCCAGTAAAAGAACGAGACGAGAATTGTAACTCACTATTGATTATCCACAACTAAATAAGGTAACACCCTTAACGCATCCATTGTGGCTACTAGCCCCCAAACCATGATTAAACAGAGTGAATCTGCTCAGTGGTTTACAGTGCTGGATATAAGTAATGAATTTTGGTTAATCCCTTTGTCCAAGGAGTGTCAGCATAAATTTGCATTTACCTCTAGGGGACAGCAATATATGTGGACAGCTTTGTAACCAGGATTTCACAACTCCTCATCAATCTTTCATCAGTGGTTAAGCAATGGTTTGTGGGACTTCTATAAGCCAGACTGCCTGATATAGTAAGTTGGTGATTTGCTTCTGCAAACAGAAACCAAACAGGGGTATTACACCAACACCTGAATGAGTAAGTGCAACTACTAAACAGGTTTGGGTTAAAAATGAATCCAAAAAAGGCTCAGATAATGAGGCAGGAAGTGATCTGCTAACATGGTAGTACTTCTAACCCTGTTTACCTCAATGTTTCTCCTTTGTAATAACAGCGTACACTTAGCAATTCTGTTCTGGCTCACTGTGCTATCATTGCTGTTTCACAGAAAATACACCCATTCAGATGCTGCCGAACAGACATATCAATGATAGCACAGTGAGCCAAAACAGAATTGCTAGGTGTACGCTGTTATTACAAAGGAGAAACATTGAGGTAAACAGGGTAAAAGTACTACCATGTTAGCAGATCACTTATTTTACCAAGGGACACCCCGTGAGTGTCAGGTGGTGACAGAAAATGATCCCAAGGGACTATTTGTATCAAAACAAAAAGGAGGGAATACTGGTAAACAGAATACAGGGAATACCCAAGACAAGAGACAGACAAAGATAAAAATAAAACAGCAAGGGAATCCAAAACACCCTTAAAAGTTTTTGTTGATAGCTCTTCATCTGTACAATATGGAGAATGGAGAACTATTTGTGGTATCTATATGGAAAACGAGCAAGGACAAGAAGTGGATAGCATAGTTCTCAAGCTGACAAAGATCATAAGTGCTCAAGCAGCTGAGTTAGTAGCAGTGGCATACATAGTGAGCCACCCAAATAAACTTCCCCAGGATCTACTATCTATTCATATAGCATATACGTGTGAAACAGTCTGACAGTATATTTACCCATGTGGGAGGCGAGAGGCTTTGTGTCAGCAGATGGGAAAGGTCCTACGTCCACCCCATTGCCGAGGTACATCTTTGAAAACGCGAAAGGGAAAGAATACAGAGTGATGAAAGTAAAAGCTGATTCTAATTTATCACCAAGGGAAATAGAAAGGCAGATGAATTAGTCAAAGGGCAATATCAAGAAAAGAATTGCAGCCACAAATCAAGGAAATAGGAGCATAGAAAGAGAAAGAAGCGGCCCAATCGACTTAGCAGGAGAATAAAGAAAGTATAAAGAATTATAAAAGTATTGGAAGGAAAGGGAGTCAGAGGAATATAAGGAACAAAAAGGCTTACCCGTAAAAGAAAGTGTGCTACTGTGTCAAGTGAAATTTGTAGAACCAGAGAGAGAAAGGAATCAGATGATTTATTGCTACCATGATATATATGGACCCCAAGGGTTAGAAAACACCCTGGAGAGATTGAAAGAGGGATGTTGGTAGTCACAAGAGAAAGGGAATGTGGAACATGATGTAAGCATAGCTAGTTTGTAGTACTTCTTACCATTCATACATTTAATACCACACAAATAACAAATGAATCTTACAAGATGTGAAAGACGTACAACAATGTACTTGCGATAAGACGAGACTGATTGTAACTTTGCTTACATTTATAACTACATTGTAGTACATTGTAGATAAGTACATTGACCTAAATGGCATTTTAAATTACACAACTGAAGTAATGGTTTGTTGAGAATACATCACTGTTAGAAGGTAGTGCTCAGCATTATCTGGAAGTGTCTTGGAGGATGTTGCAAACCTAATAGAGATGATGCTCAGATAAATCTTTGGATCAAAGTGGGGGAGAGAGAAGATGTTGAATAAGGCTGAAGATAACAGGCTTAACAATGGGCTGTTATGTGAATGGAATCACTGAGTTGATCAGGTCTGTTAAGAGTTTAAACTGCAGGGAATCAGGAACTGCTATCTCTACCAGAAAAAACATATATTTCACCAAAATATTCAGGATTGCTAACTTGCATGGACAAGCCCAAACAAGACATGCATTTGGACAAAATGCTCAGAATTAGTCATGTTCACACACAATTCTAACTAAGGCACATACTTGCCACAGAGACTTGTGCATAAAGAGCCTGAAGAAATCCCTTTGTTCCATAACACTCAAAGATGAACTCTGTGCAAGCGCCAGCCTATGTCAGAAGGCGTGGTGAAGACGCTGAACAAAGTTTCAGCTTGGGCAGATGCAAACTCTCCCCAGTAATAATGTTTGGGGTTAATTACAGAAATCAAGATAGTGAAAGATTGTGATTGAGATATCTCAATAGTTAAAAGTATGTGTTTTGCATTTGAATACTTAATAAATTTGTTCATTTTGACAGAGCGGTGAGGAGAGGTGAGGTGAGGTGAGGTGAAGTGAGGGCTGCCAGGAAGGGAAAGTTTTCCCAGATAAAAAAGGGACTTACCTCGGGAGTCAGGCCTCCATTTTGACAGAGCGGCGAGGAGAGAAGGTGAGGTAAGTGAGGGCTGCCGGGAAGGTAAGGGCTTAATTTATATTTGGGCAGCGGCTAAACCAGAGATACTACATGTGTAGTATCTCCCTCCCGCCCCCCCTCCGCTAACCAGAAGAAAGAGACTCTCTGTAAGGTAAGGCTTTTATTTCTTTCTTATTCATATATTTAAGTGCATTGTTTGGTTTTAGTTAGTTCATATAAAGCTAAGTTAACAATGGCAGGGGACCTCAGATGCGTGGCATGTGCCTCTTGCTTGATGTGGGAGCTTAGGAACGTGTCTGACATTCCTGACTCTTATACTTGCAAGAAGTGTGTCCATCTGCAGCTCTTGTTTGACCGCATGACGGCTCTGGAGCTGCAGATGGACTCTCTGTGGAGCATTAAGGGCAGCACGGTGGCTCAGTGGTTAGCACTGCTGCCTCACAGCTCCAGGGTCCTGGGTTCAATTCCAGCCTCAGGCGACTGTGTGTGGAGTATGCCCATTCTCCCCGTGTCTGCATGGGTTTCCTCTGAGTGCTCCGGTTTCCTCCCACAATTCAAAGATGTGCAGGTCAGGTGAATTGGCCATGCTAAATTGCCTATAATGTTAGGTGTATTAGTTAGGGGTAAATATAGGGTAGGGAAATAGGTCTGGGTGGGTTATTCTTCGGAGGGGTGGTGTGGACGTGTTGGGCTGAAGGGCCCGCTTCCATATTGTAGAGAATCTAATCTAATCCGCGATGCTGAGGTGGTCACGGATAGCACGTTTAGTGAACTGGTCACACCACAGATTAGAATTACTGAGAGAGACAGTGAATGGGTGACCAAAAGACAGAAAAAGAGTAGGAAGGCAGTCCAGGTGTCCCCTGCAGTCATCTCCCTCCAAAACAAGTATACCGCTTTGGATACCATTGGGGGAGATGGCTCACTAGGAGAGGGCAGCACTTGTCAAGATCATGGCACCATGGCGGGCACTGTTGTTCAAAAGGGTGGGAAAAAGACTCGCAGGGCTATAGGGGATTCTATTGTGAGGGGAATAGATAGGCGGGTCTGTGGCTGAAAACGGGACTCCCGGATGGTATGTCGCCTCCCAGGTGCTTGGGTCAGGGATATCACCGATCGGCTGCAGAGCATTCTAAAAGGGGAGGGTGAACAGCCAGTTGTCTTGGTGCATACAGGCACCAACAATATAAGTAGAAAACAAGATGAGGTCCTGAAAAAAAGTATTCAGGGCACTAGGAGAGAAGTTAAAGAGGAGGACCTCAAAGGTAGTGATCTCGGGATTACTACTAGTGCCACCTGCTAGCCAGCATAGAAATGAAAAAATAGGCTGATTGAATGCATGACTTGAGAGATGGTGCAGAAAGGAGGGGTTCAGATTTGTTGGACATTGGGACCGGTTCTGGGGAAGGTGGGACTATTACAAAATGGACAGTATACATCTAAACCAGACAGGAACCAATGTCCTTGGGGGAATTTTTGCGACTGCTGTTGGGGAGGTTTTTAACTAATGTTGCAGGGGATTGGGAACCAGAAGAGAAAACAAGTAGGCAGTGAGGTAGAGACTGGAGACTGTGAGAATCATGAAGATAGCATTAATAAAGGGAAGAGTAGGCAGAGAGCAGATGAGCGCAAAAGAACTGGTGGCCTGAAATTCATCTACTTTAATGCAAGGAGTATAGTGTGTAAGGCAGATGAACTTAGGGCTTGGATTAGTGCCTGGAAGTATGACATTATTGCAATCACAGACTTGGTTGAACGAAGGACATGATGATTGGCAACTAAATGTTCCAGGATAGAGACGCTTCAGACAGGACAGGGAGGGAAGTAAAAGGAGGGGGTGGAGTTGCATTGCTGGTCAGGGACGATATCACGGCTGTGCTAAAGGAGGACATTATGGAGGTCTTGGGTAATGAGGCATTATGGGTGGAGCTGAGAAATAAAGAAGAGTGCAGTTACATTATTGGGACTGTATTACAGGCCTCTCAACAGTGAGAGTGAGGTAGAAGAACAAATAGGTAAACAGATTTTGGAAAGATGTAGAGGCAATAGGGTAGTGGTGATGGGAGATTTTCATTTTCCCAACATTGACTGGGATACACTTAGTGGCAGAGGTCTGGACGGGGTAGAATTTGTAAGAAGCGTCCAGGAGAGTTTTCTAGAGCAGTATGTCAATAGTCCAAAGAAGGAAGAGGCCATATTGGACCTGGTGTTGGGAAACAGGTGGTAGAAGTTGCCATGAGGGATTTCTTTGGGAACAGTGACCACAATTCTGCAAGTTTTAGAATACTCGTAGATAAAGATGAGAGTGGTCCTAAGGGACGAGTACAAAACTGGGCCAAGGTCAATTATATCAAAATTAGGCAGGAGCTCGGAAATATGGATTGGACACAGCTATTTGAAGGGAAGTCCACATTTGATATGTGGGAGGCTTTCAAAGATAGGTTAAAGATAGTGCAGGATAGGCATGTCCTGTTGAAGGCGAAGGATAGAAAGGGCAAAATTTGTGAACCGTGGATGACAGGAGAAATTGTACGTCTAGCCAAGAGGAAAAGGGAAGCATACATGGGTCTAGGCAGTTAAGAACAGAGTGGGCCCTTGAGGAATATCGGAAGAGTAGGACAAGTCTTAAACAAGGAATCAAGCAGGCTAAAAGGGATCATGAAATAGCTTTAGCAATCAGAATTAAGGTGAATCCCCAAAGCATTTCATAAGCAGCAAGCAAGTAACTAGAGAAAGGATTGGTCTACTAAAAGATAATGAAGGAAGGTTGTGTGTCGAACCTGAGAGAATGGGTGAGATTCTGAATGATTACTTTGCATCAGCGCTCACGGAGGAGAGGAACATAATGAATCTTGAGATTAGAGATAGAAGTTTGATTAGTCTGGATCACGTTGACATAAGTAGGGAAGATGTGTTGGGTAGGCTAGAAGTTATTAAGGTGGACAAATCACCAGGACAGGATGGGATCTATCCCAGGTTGCTGAGAGAGGCAGTAGCTGGGGCCCTGACAGATATCTTTGTAGCATCCTTAAATACAGGTGAGGTGTCGGAGGACAGGAAGTTTGCTCATGCCATCCCCCTGTACAAGAAGGGTAGTAGGGATATTCCAGATAACTACAGACCAGTGAGGCTGACGTCTGTGGTGGGAAAGGTTTTGCTGGAGAGGGTACCGAGGGATAGGATCTATTTATATTTAGAAAAGAATAGGCATACCAGTGATAGGCAACATGGTTTTGTGCAGGGGAGATCGTGCCTTACCAACTTAATAGAGTTCTTCAAGGAAGTGACCAAGTTGATAGATGAAGGAAGGGCTGTTGATGTCACAGACATGGACTTTAGTTAGGCATTTGCTAAGGTCCCCCATGGTAGACTAATGGAAAAAGTGAAGTCACATGGTGTGCAGGGTGTTCTAGCTAGATGGATAAAGAACTGGTTAAGCAACAGGAGACAGAGGTTAGTAGTTGAAGGGAGTTTCTCGAAATGGAGTAAGGTGGTGTTCCACATGGGTCAGTGTTGGGGCCACTGAGTTTTGTAATATACATAAATGATCTGGAAGAGGGCACTGTTGGTATGATCAGCAAGTTTGCAGATGACACAAAGATTGGTAGAGTAGCAGAAAGCATAGGGGACTGTCAAAAAATACAGGAGGATATAAATAGACTGGAGAGTTGGGTGGAAAAGTGGCAGATGGATTTCAATCCAGACAAATGTGAGGTGATGCATTTAGGCAAGATTAATTCTAGAGCGAATGAACAGAAGAGCCTTGGGAAAAGCTGATGAGCAGAGAGATCTGGAAGTGCAGGTCCATTGTACCCTGAAGATCGCTGCACAGGTGAATAGAGTGGTCAAGAAGGCATATAGTATGCTTGCCTTCATTGGATGGATGGACACTTTGGAGAGGGTGCAGAAAAGGTTTACAAGGATGTTTCCTGGTATGGAAGGTGCTAGCTATGAAGAGAGGTTGAGTACATTAAATTTATTTTCATTAGAAAAAAAAGGAGATTGAGGGGAGACCTGATAAAATCATGAAGGGTATAGACAGGGTGGATAGAGACAAGCTTTTTCCCAGGGTGAAGGATTCAATAACAAGAGGTCACACTTTCAAGGTGAGAGGTGAAAAGTTTAAGGGGGATACACGCGACAAGTACTTCACACACAGGTTGGTGGGCACCTGGAACGCATTACCAGCAGAGGTGGTCGAGGCAGGCATGGAAGGTTCATTTAAGATGTGTCTGGACAGATGCATGAGTAGGTAGGGAGCAGAGGGATACAGATGCTTAGGAATTGACTGTCAGGTTTAGACAGAACATTTGGACGGGCTCAGGATTGGAGGGCCGAAGGACCTGTTCCCGGGCTGTAAATTTTCTTTGCTCTTTGTTCTAAATGAAGTGTGAGTTTATAGAGCTCTAAATGTCTCCGTTGTATCTTCATCTAAGTATGTATTGTTATTTCTCAGATGGGAAAGTCCTGTTGGAGAGGGAGTCTCAAAATTTTGTCCAAGTGACAACAAAATAATGATTTAAATGCTTCCAATTCGTGGAAATGTATGTGACTTGGAGAGGAAATTGCAAATGGTTTCCTTGAGTCTGGTGTCCCTATTTTTCAAGGTGATAGTGGGTGGAAGGTGCTTTGGTAAATTTCAGCAATCCATCTTGTCAATGGTACATGCCGCTGCCAATCTACGCCCCAATCCCGAATTCACGATAGTCTGTGGGCTCTCCATTTCTTGCTTGAGCTAAGACTAAAGTAGTCCCCATACATTACTATCACTCCCCTTCAGGTGACTGAACATGATTTTACATGGAATCATTTCTCAATTAACTCCATGTGCTTCCTCCAATAGAAGGTGATAGTGTTGGTGCCGAATGAAACTTATCTATGCCTACCTTTTTCTGGGATATGTAGAACATTCTTCATTCAGTCCTATTTCAGGGCCCCGCACCCCTACTTCCTTTTCACATACACTGATAGTTGTATCCTTGCAATTTTCTTTTCTCATCCTCAACTGGAAAATTTAATGAATTTTACTTCCAATTTTCACCCTTTCATGGCACTTGTATAGTCCATTTCTGCCTTTTCTTTTCCTCAATTTCAGTTTTCATTTTTAGACATAAGCCATCAACCAATATTGACTAAGTCTATACTCCCACAGACAGCTTGAGTGTACTTCTTCAGACTCCACTTCCTGTAAAAGGCCTATTCTGTTTTCTGCTTTAATCATATCTGTTCAGTCAGTGCCAGTTTCCACATCAGTACTTCTGAAAGGTCTTTCCTTTTCCTCAACTGAAGATTTTTCAATCACCATGACAGGCAGAGTCCTTGATCATATCCATTCTGTTTTCTGTATTTCTGCTCGTCTTTCTCTCCCCATCCCTTAAATGATCATCGGGCTCCTCCTGTCCTCAACCCCAAGCTCCCCATTCACCACATTCTCCTCTGCCATTTTTCATCATTATGATTCTACCAGTCTTTCTTTCCCATGTAAGAATTTTAAAGATATCTTCCCCTCCGTTGCACCCTGGTCTGCTCCTCCATCACTCTAAATGTCCTCTTTCTGTTCTCATACAAGCACAGCTGATAATACGTCCCCTTCACTTCTGTTCCATTCTGAAGTCATACTGGACTCAAAACATTAATGGTTTCCCTCTCCACAGATGCTGCTTGACCTGCTATATAGCTGAAACATTGTGTGTGTTTGTTTCACCTATTTACTTTTCTTCCCATCTTAATTTCCAAGGGCCAAACAATTTCCAGGTGAAACAGCAATGTATTTTCACTTTTTTCAATTCGTATATTATGTTCACTACTCATAATGCAGACTGTTCTACAACAAAAAGACCAAGCGCACACAGTGATTGCTATGCAGAACACTTCCTTCCAGTGTGCAAGCACAACCCTGAGATTTTAATCATCTGCAACTCTAATTCTATGCTATCTTCCCACTCTGACCCCTGAGACACTTCTTTTTAAGCTCAATTCTAGATATTGTTAATCATTTGATTCATACATGTTATGACACCCTCTGGAGCAGGAAAAGGAATAGCACCTCATTGTTCAATTAAGTAGTTTGCAGACTTCTGCTCAGCAACAGGTTCAACAATTTTGGCCCCAGTTTTCATCCGCTTTGCATGTCCTTTTGGATGGCAGGTGCATTTATTCAAATTTGTCCCCATGACACCTTCTTAGGTTCACATTTTGTTCTTTTGCATGTTCCATTCTCACTGTCCAGGAGGCAAGATTTGGAAGGGGAAAACAATAAAACTTATGGCGCCAATTAGGAGGCAATGTTTTTGGTCTCTAGCATTTTGCCAGCCCTGATTTCCCATTCCCCACAATGCACAGAGGCCATCAATTTAGTGGAAATGGCCTCCTAGCAGCAATCCAGAGCCATTTGAGTCAAAAACCCTTTCGCACAAAAAGGGGTCTTGCGTGATGAGATGACTTGCAGCCTTTTTTCATTTGCTGTTCCATTTTTTTCACTCAAACGGACTCCACATTATGATTTGTTGGAAATGTATCACTACTCGCTACCCCACTGTTACATTCATTTATTAGCAAAGCTACCCCACTCTCATTTTTTTAAACCTATTCTTCTGAAATGTTGTATTCCATTGAGTTCCCTGTCTTCACCTTCTCCATAACATCTCCATAACAGCTACCATATCGTATTAATTTACATGTACTGTCAACTCATTTATCTTGTTACAAATGCTACATATATTCAGAGAAAAAACCTTCAGCTTCGGTATCTTCATCACACAGTTTTACTTACTTCAGCTTTTTTCCGGGCTTCCACTGCTTTCATGAGCATCATATGTTGCCTTCGCCTCTCTTTTTCCTGACAGTGCACAAGATAAATTTCAGTTTTAAGTAGCTAAGCTATACATTAATAACAATGTTCAAGTTGCAAAAATTTAGTTTCATTATATTTAGCATAAGTTAGACAATAGTGAACAGTTTACAATAAAACAGACAATGGCCAAGTTTGTGTACATTTTAGTTGAGGATTAGGAAGTAACATGGACAATCAAAAGCAAAACAGAAAAAGCAACAGATGTAAAGACAGTGTAAAACGAAAGCGTATGCTTTAAGTTATGTACGTAGTTCTTGGAAAAGCAGAGCAAACCAGTGCGATGCTTCTCCATAGCTGTCAGGTATAAAGCGCAATGGTCGGCTTCAACAGGCTAATTACCTTACATCTGCTTCAGACGCAAAACATTTAGTAACAGGCCAATTAGAATAAATATGTTGTAATTAGCCAATTTCATAACATTTATTACCTGCATATCTAAGTTTTGAATGGAAGATTAGAGTTAGCATTCCAGAACATCAACTAGAGGAAAAATATTGAGCTATCCCACATCAATTGTATCCAACAAGAATTTTCTATTTTAGCATATATGCTCATATTCCAGCAAACAAAATTATTCTTTTTAATACTTCCAAATCAGTACCAGACATCTTAAGTTTAGCAAATAAACTTTTTTGTGGAGTGCAAAGGGTCACCATACTACTCTTGCTTCTTCTCTCACTCCCCCTTCTTTACTGAGTCCTTTAATTTCACACATTCTTCATAATATATTAATTATTTTAGATGTTGCATTACAAATTTATGTCTACAGTTATAATGGAAACTGCCTCTTTTAAAGTTATCACGTGTAACCTCAGGTTTCCAACTCTCCGTTCCTGTACTGCAGACAAATTCCATAACTAACTCTACTTTTCTGCTTCCCCTCAAATAGCCTTTTGTTATTTAGCAAAAGTTTACAGTATATCACATAAAAAAATCTTACAGCAGCATGCTTTAATTATCCCACTATCCTTAACCCCACCACTTAAATACTATACTTGGTCTTGATACCCTTTGCACAATGCCCCGGGTGATCAATTTGCAAAACAACAGAACCTGCTCAGTGAATGAAGGAGCAATGGGACTTTCCATGAAACAGTAATGGTAAAATACAAGGTCCCTGCATAGAAACCAATGCTTCTTAGCATTTTTGGATTTTTTGTTAAGAGGAAGCTAAGATGTGCTGAATAAAATCACTGATATAGTATCATTAAGTCCATTCCAGAAATTATATGAATAGAAATAGTGCACTGAGAGTAATTTTTATCATTTACAATGACAAATGAATGTCAACTGCTTAGATATCTCTAATCAGCTTTATCATCAATTTACTATTAGCTAGATGGAACTCAAAGCAACCGTGCTTAGCTTTGCAAAATTTAGTTTGCTGGAATGGCATTGTACTGGGATGTAAATAATAAAGTTTATAGAATGTGGGCAAGGAAATGAATTGTGGTAAAAATCAAACATTTATTGGCAGTCTATCCATCAGAAGGAATACATCCAATTTTAGGGCTTATATATTTATCCTTCTGTTGTCTCCTGCAAAGAAGTGAACTTATCTTTTAAGGAGACTGTTGAATATGGAAGCTACAGTTGTTAATTCAAAAAGTTTTGTCTTTTGAAATTATAGCAGATGTATGCAATGCACTGTGCTGTAAAAGCCATGCAGAAGTATGTAGTATGACAGCAGCCAGTGCTACACTTTATGCATTACTATGACAACCATATCACAACCAAATCACGATGCGGTGTTAGATGTACAAAAAACATACCCATACCATATCTAGTCTATGCCTCTCCAACTCCTGGTAGAAAGAGTTGGCACATCATTATGAAACAGTAATCACAAAATGATAAAACCAATTCATTTCATAAGAAAAATCACTTTCCCAATACCAAAGCAAGCCAACTTAACTTGAGAAAAAAAGTAAGTATATTTACAATGAGGAAAGATAAATCTTCGTTGTTTGAACAAATGTTTAATTCAACATATTCCCCATAGCTAAAATGAAAACACACAGTAGAGCTAAGTAATATTCACTAAATCATGTACTGTATATATACACATATATATGTATGTGTGTGCGCGCGCATGTGTGTATAAGTTACCAACCTGATGCTTAAGGAGAACAGCTTGTTGCCTTCTTAATTCCTTCTCCTTAAAAAGGAACAGAACATATAAATATTGAATGTATCATTTTATACAAGAAATGAAAAGTGAAACAAGAGACTAATTGCAAAAGGATTACAATTCTATCGTATACCAGACATTGAACCCTGAATGGCATGAAGTGCAAGATTCTGATATTAATAAGGTAAAACGTAAGAGCAGCTCAAGTTACCAGAGAGAGAAATAACCAAGCATGAAACGTTCCACAATATTTATGACAATCTAATGGTACACCATTAACAAGGTCCTATGATACAACTGGCTAAATTATTTCTTCATTTTTTTTAGTTCGTGTCCCTACACAATTAATGTTTAATTACATAATCTCCCTACGCAATACCCATTGAAGGTCAGACGTCCAGAGATCCATCTAAACTAACCTTCATTCGTTTCTCGGCTTCCAATAACTTTGCATTTGCTGCTTCTTCCTTCTTTTTCCTCTTAGCCTGTGCATGCAAAACAGGTCTGGAGGTCATGCAAAAAGCACTACTGGAACTTGAAATAATCTCAAGCTTTTAAGAGTTATACACTATAAATCACAGCAAAGTGCCAATGAACTAGCATTTCAACAAACTTCAGCTAGGATATCTAATGACACATTTCCAACAATTTAACACCGGATATATAAAATATCAATAAAATATCCATAGTCTCGATACAAATCTTTACAAATACTTTAAATACTTGGAGACATAAAGAAAAGATTTTAAGGGCTATTCAAGAACTGCCTATGCTAGGGCCAAATGGTTGCAAGACCATGCTAACTGAAGTATGCGATTTTTAAAACCATACAAGACTAACACCACTCACAACAGGGGAAGTGCACAGCAAAATTGTCAATTTAAATCCACAATATAAACATGTTGTGAGGAAACTCTTCTAGCAAACATTTGGGTAGTGATTAAGCAATTAAATGTTTTTAAAGCAATTTTAATTTTAAAAAAAGTTTGCAAAAAGAGTCACATTGGGTTTTATTTCTCTCTTCACATTCATCAGATGTTTCCACATGAAATTCATTATTAAAAATCTTACTGATACAAGAAAATCTTTGACTTACAAGATTCTAAATTAAAAGTGCACAAATAGAGTTTTTCAGGTACTGACAGAGTTAAAAGTGATTTTTACACAAAACAGCATTCTTGGTACTGTGAACAAAGGAAAGGAGATTCTGAATGAAGAACAAACAAAAATTAGGTGCAGTGCTGATTATTGATCTCTGGAATTGTAAAAGCTATCATTTTAACATATCTTCTCCTAAAGCAAATGAAATTTCAGAATGCTTCAATGTAGAGAGATCTAGGTGTTCTCATGCATGAATTGCAGAAAACTAGCATTCAGGTACAGCAGGTGATAAGGAAGGCAAATAAAATTTTGACATTTGTTGCAAAAGGAATAGAGTATAGAAGAAGAGAACTGTTGCTACAACTGTACAAGGCACCAATGAGATCACACCCAGAGTACTGTGTACAATTTTGCTTCCCTTACTTGAGGAAGGAGTAGTTGCATTGGAGGCAGTTCAGAGGAGATTCACTAGATTGATTGCAGAGATGGGGGGGTTGTCTTACGAAGAGAGATGAAGCAGTTCAGGCCTATAATCTCCAGAATTTAGAAGATTGAGAGGAGATCTAATTGAGGTATATAACATGCTAAAGGCAATTAACAAAGTAAACACAGAGAGGATGTTTCCTCATGTGAGGCAATCTAGAACAAAAGGTCAGATTTTGGACAGCAGATTTAAAATGGAAATGAGGAGAAAGTACTTCTCTCAAAGGATCGTGAATCTATAGAATTCACTACCCCAGAGTTTGATGGATGCTGGGACATTCAGTACATGTAAGGAGGAGATAAACAGATTTTTAATGAGTAAGGGTTTGAAAGTCAATATGGAATGGGCAGGAAAGTGGAGTTGAGGTTGAGATGAGATTAACCATGATCATACTAAATGGTGGAGCAGCCTCGAAGAACGAAGTAAACCAATTTGCTTAATTTTGCAGGTAGAATACCTGTAATTGTTAAATAATGTAAATGCGCAATTTTAATAGTTAATAAACACTGAAAAAAATTACCATATGGCTTCCACTGAATGGATGCTTTGCTTTAAATATTCTATACTTCTCAGAATTCAAAGGTAGCAGCAAAATGAGAGGGAATATTGGTTCTGACCATACTGACTAGGATACCATACCTTTACTGTCCCTGGATCAAAATTCAGTCACTCCATCTTGAACACTGTTGATGTCTCTACACTACACAGACTGCAGCAGTTCAAGGTGGCAACTCAGAACCACCTTCTCATGAGCAATTAGGGATGGCCAATAAATTCTGGTCTTGCCAGTAATGCTCACATCTCGTTTCAAAGAGAAAATCTACCCTCTATAAACTTGAGGCCATCCAAAACTCTCCTACCTTTGGCCCATATTCCCAAGTTCCATTCACCCATTACTCCTCTGTTTTCTATCATAGATTGGTTACCCAGCAAGTAATGCCCCACTTTTAAAATTTGCATCTTTATTTTTAAATCTGTTCCTGGCTTCCCTCTCCTTTAACCCAGCCTTGCAATTCTCCAGGCTGTACTGGTGGTAAACAGCTTGTTACACCCCATGCTCTGGACATCTTCCCTATACCTCTAACTTTCTGCCTCTATTTCTGGTTTATTCTCAATATCCACCTTTTCGACCAAGATTTTAGGCACCTACTCTGTGACTCATTGTCAAATTTCTACTCTATAATGGTCAAGTAGCTTTTATCTTGAGGGATTTTCTTGTGATAAGATGGCATATAAATACAAACAATTCAAATTCATTCAAACTGGACACCAATAATTTCCAGTTCTAAGTGTCCAATTTTGCATTACAGAGTGACAATGTAGCAGATTTCAGCTTGTGCAGGTGAAACAACATTATCCAGGGTACATCTCAACAATCTATCACAAAACAAACAGGCATCCAGAAAGAATGATATACATATTTGTAAAATGTTTCTTTCCAAGATTCTGGATTACTATTAATAAATCTTCGGAGTTATCGAGTTTGTAATGTTTGAGCCATCTGTATGCTGAGCTGAGACACTACAATCAGAGCTGGTCAGCCAGGCAGATCCACAGAGAATAACTTTAAACATAACATGTCAGTCGTTGGAGGCTGAACTGGTGGAAATACTTTGAAATGATAGGTTTTGCAATTCTTACCAAGGTACTGCTGTCCAAAGTAAAAGAGAAAATAATACAGAGGAACCTCGATTATCCGAATATCAATCTTCCGAAAATCAGACTATCCGAAGGAGATCTCGAGGTCCTGACAGAAACATTACATCAAAGACGTGTCCCCAACACCGATCACGTCTTTTGTTTACAGTGATTAAAAGTGCTGCCGAGAACAGTCCTGGACTGATGGGAGCAGAGGCACCATCTCTAAATGACTGACACACCACCTCTCTCTCTCTTCCCACATTTTCCCTGGAGTTCTACACATGCGTGTACCCTAAACCCCGCTTCTCCAGATAATCTTGCTAACATTGTCCTGTGTGTGTGTACGCATGCGCGTGCATGTGTGGGTTTGGAGACTCATCCCCCAAAAGGTAATAGCGGCAGCAGCAGTCTTGTTGTTGGTGTCCAGTCCAACTGCCCTGGAGAGAGGGCAGGGGCAGACGGGAGTTTGAGTCGGGGGGGGGGGGGGGGGGGGCGTGTTCGACGGGGTTTGCAGGTGTGGGCAGACTGTGGTGTTGGATGGGGTTTGGGGGGGATCAGTGATGGGCAATGTTGGGGGAATCCTAGAGAAAAGGCATTGAATTGATTAACCAAATAATCAATTATCCAAATGAAATAGTGCCCGCCCAACTCGTTCAGACAATTAAGGTTCCCCTGTATATTGTTGGATAATGTAAAGAACTCAAGAGATATAAATAAATTAGTTCAGGAGAAAATTGAATACTTACATTTCAAGCAGGTACTGAAAAGCCAAAGCACAAGGTTGAATCATAGAATCACAGACTGATTTGCTTATCATGTTTGTGTATGGTCTTGAAGTGGAATTTACTTTGTGTCACATTGCTATTACCCCGTGGCTAAGTAGAGAAATATTTCAATTTAACTGTGAATAAGAGGCTTTGGAAGATCTTAGTTATTGTAAGCATTTTAATCTAAGAGAGAGCAACACTTCGTTATATGTAACTTCAGTTGACCACTCCACAAGCATGGGGAAAGGCTAGGAGGCAGGCTTCCAATAACCACCACTTGACAGGATTCAATGTTCAACTAAAATTGAGGGAACCAAGCAATGTGACTTGCACATTTTTTTGGATTCTGGAATAGCCCTTTAATATATATTGCAAAACATCAAATCAAAGTTCTACAATCTACACATCACACCAAATTACTAATGCGAAATATTTACATGCACAAAAAAAAGGAGAATCTACCTCTAGAATTTGCTGAGCTCTCAGTTCCTTTTCCATTCTTATTTGCTGAATTCTTTTGATTTTTTCCTGGGGAGAAATATACGTGATATCAAAC
The DNA here is from genome assembly GCF_047496795.1 of Chiloscyllium punctatum. Taxonomy (NCBI): domain Eukaryota; kingdom Metazoa; phylum Chordata; class Chondrichthyes; order Orectolobiformes; family Hemiscylliidae; genus Chiloscyllium; species Chiloscyllium punctatum. The sequence continues at coordinate 67,977,974 of NC_092748.1, forward strand.
TAAAAAATGCACAATTCTTAACATTTAATTAACTAGTAGGAAATGTTAGTTCAGCATATTGAAAAACAAATAATGTTCCATTGTAAATATGAAGAGCAAAACGTATGGTATTTCTTTAGATACCTGGTACCTTAAGCACCCTATGATTTTATTTTTTTGATGAGCTCAATCATTGCAGCACAGTCTTTACTGGAAATTGAACTCACATCATCATTACTCAGATCGCATTAAAGTTAATTAATTTTCTGTGGATACCTTTCATCTCTGCATATTGTGTGGGAACTAAATACAATTGTTGAACCTACGTAGCATTAAGGTGAAGAAAATAATGCTGAGATGACTAGTTTTCTGATGATTTCATCATAATTTAGACCATAAGACCACAAGATATAGGAGCAGAATTAGGCCAGTCAGCCCATTAAGTCTATTCCATTATTCGATCATGGCTGACATGTTTTTCAACACGATTCTCCTCCCTTCTCCTCATAACTCTTGATCCCCTTACCAATCAAGAATCTATCTCTGTCTTAAGTATACTCAAAGAGTTAGCCTCCACAGCCTTTTGTGGCAATGAGTTCCACAGAGACACTACCCTCTGAAGAAATTCCTCCTCATCTCATGTTTAAAGGATCCTCCCTTCACTCTGAGGTGGGGCCAATGCCCCCAGGACCTAGTCTCCTACTAGTTGACACACCTTCTCCACATCCTCTACTTTACCCACCTCTCGGTATTCTCTTAGTTGCAATGAGATCTCCCTTCATTCTTCTAAATTCCATCAAGTACAGACCCAGAGTCTGTAACGACTCTTCATGTGACAAGCCCTTCATCCTCAGGATCATTCTTGTAAAACACCTCTGGAACCCCCTCCCCACAAACTCAGACTCCAGAGCCCTTTTGTGCTTCAGATTTCCAAAGCCTTTCACTGTCAAAAAAATAGTCTGTACCTCTACTCTTCCAACCAGGATGTATAACCTCACACGTTCCCACATTGAATTCCATCTGCTATTTCTTTGCCCACTCGCCATGCATGACCAAATCCTTTTGCAGTTTCTGCATTTTCTTTTTTTTCATTCATGGAACAAAGGTAACCAATATTTGTTGACCATCCCCAATTGCTTTGGAGAAGGTAGTCATAGGTTACCTTTTTAATTAGCAGCAGTCCTTCGGGTATAGGGGGACCCACAGTGCTGTTAGGGAGGTGGTTCCAGGATTTTAACTCAGTGACGTAAAGGAATAGCAATACAGTTCCGAGTCAGGATGGTGTGTGACTTAAGACCACAAGACATAGAAGCAGAAGTAGATCACTCAGCCCATCAAGTCTGCTCCACAATTCGAGGTGGTCATGGCTGACCTGATAATCTACTTTCCCGCCTTACCCTCATAAGTTTTGATATCCTTACTGATTAAAATCAGTCTAGCTTAGTCTTGAATGCATTTAGCAATCCAACCTTGAATGTGTTCTGTAGTAAACAATATGACAGACTCATACTCTATAAAATAAGTAATCTCTCATCTCTTTCACAAATGGGCAACCACTAACTCTGAGATCTTGCCCTTTTATCCAAGACACTCTACTAGAAAGGGAAACGACCTCTTGCATCTTCCCTGTTATGCTTCTTAAGAATCTTACATGCTTCAACAAGGTTACCTCTCCACCTTCCAACCTCAAATGAGTACAGAACAATCTGCTCAACATCTCTTCAGAAGAGAATCCCTCCCTAGTCTGAATCAACCTATTGAACCTTCTCTGGACTGCCTCCAATGCCAGCATATTTTTCCATATATAAAAGGATAAAAGCTGTTTACAGTATTGCAAGTGTCATCTGACAAGTGCTTTGGAATAATTTCAGCAAAACCCCCCAATTATATAAAGCGTGTTCCTGGAAAAGCACAGCAGGTCAGGCAACATCTGAGGAGCAGGAAAATCGACACTTCAGCCAGAGCCCGTCATCAGCCCCTGCTCCTCGGATGCTGCCTGACCTGCTGTGCTTTTCCAGAAACACACTCTCAACTCTGATCTCCAGCATCTGCAGACCTCACTGTATCCTCCCAATCTTATACTCCATTCCCCTTGAAATAAAGAGCTCCACCATCCATTTGCCTTCCCAACTACTTGATAGTATTTACGATTCATGCACCAGCACCCTAATTTCAAAGTATCTGCTGCCCTTGACCTTCTAGTTGGTAGAGAATGCAGGTTCAGAAGTTACAGCTGAAGGAGCCTTGGTGAGTGACAGAAGTATGCCTTGCAAATGTCACACAAAGCTGTGACTGTGCATCAGTGCTGAATGGGGTAAATGGGAGTGCCAATCCAGGCTGCTTTGTTCTGAATGATGTCAAGCTTGAGTGTTGGTAGAATTGCACTCTTCCAGACACAGAGAGTATTTCATCACATTCTTGACTTGAGCCTTTAATATGGTGGATAGGCATTAGTGAGACAGGCAATGAGTGATCACCACATAATTCCCAGTCTCTATCCTGCCCTTGTACCACAGCTTTTGGTAAATGATAATCCTCCAGGATACTGACTGAGATTGTGCAGACATTATGATATTGAATGCCATGGTAAATTGTTGGATTCTCTCTTGCTGGAGATGGTCATTGCTTGGCACCGGTGTGGTGTGAATATTACTTGCCATTTACTAGCTCAAGTCCAGATGTTTTCTTGCTGCACATGGACAAGGAATGCTTCTGTATTTGAGGAGTTTTGAACAGTGCTGAACACTGTATATCATCAGTGAATATCCCCATTGCTGTCTTTGCGATGGAGGGAAGGTAGTAGATGAAGCAGCTGGGCCTAAGACTGCATCCCAAGGAGGTCCTGCAGTGATATACTAAGACAAAGATGACTGACCTCCAAAAGCACAATTATCATCTCGCTTGTGCTGCATATGACTCCAGCCAGTGGAGAGTTTCTCCTGATTCTCAATGGCTCCAGTTTTCCTGGGGCTCCTTAATGCCACAATTGGTCAAATGCTGCCCTGATGTCATGGTCAGTTACTCTCACCTCTGCTCTGGAATTCAGCTCTTCTGAACCAAGGCTGTAAAGAGGCTAGGCACTGAGTGGGCTTGGCAGAACCCTAAGCAGCAGCAGTGGGCAGTTTACTCCTTTGCTAATGCTGCTTGATATTGCTGCCTCTTTGATGATCACCGCTTTAATGGTCAAGAATAGTGATCGAATAGTAAGTGGTCAGGATGGACTTATCTAACTTTTTGTGGACAGGATATACCCAGTTAATTTTCAACACTGTCAAGTAGATGCCAGTGCTGCAGCTATACTAAGACAGCCTAGTTACAGCACAGCTAGTTCTGAAGGACAAATCTTTAGCTCTATTGCTCAAATATTATCGGAGCCCAAGTATTTTGTAATATCCAGTGTCTTCAGCCATCTCTCTTGATATCAGATAGAGTGAAGGAAATTGGTTAAAGATGACATTATATCCAAGTGAAATGTTAATTAGTTATCCTCTGAACCTATAATTAAATTCTAACTTGGAATTAAATTGACAGTTTGAAGTATAACCACTTACAATACCTGACATTCCTTATACCTCCCTGGGACTTGGAGGCCAACAGTTAATCCAATGCCAGTAGATTGCCAGCTCAATGTTTACATGTGAATATTTTGCATTCCCTTCCCAGTAAGATAACCGAAGTTACTCTTTAAAAGCTAAGCTACTAACACTTATTGCCAGAATAGACAAAGTCACACAATCCATTCATTCCTCAATTTTATCCTAAATAACGATAGTCCTAAAAGACTACAAAACTTATTTTTGCAAATTCAAGATTTATAAGTAGACAACACATGTTCCTCTGTCCACTAACTTAAAATGTGTCATCTTTGGCCACTTTGGAACACTGTGTGCAGTTCTGGTCTCCCTGCTATAGGAAGGATGTTGTGAAACTTGAAAGGATTTAGCAAAGAGTTACAAGGATGTTGGAGGGTTTGAGCTATAGGGAGAGGCTGAATAAGCTTAGACTATTTTTCCTGGAGCGCCAGAGGCTGATGGGTGACCTTATACAGGTTTATAAAATGTGAGGGGCATGAATAGGATAACTAAACAAATTCTCTTTCCTGGGGTGGAGGGAGTCCAAAACTAGAGGGTATAGATTTAAGGTGAGAGGGGAAAGATTTAAAAGGAACCTAAGGAGCAACTTTTTCATACAAAGGGTGGTGCATGTATGGAAGGTGCTGCCAGAAGTAGTGGTGGAGGCTGGTACAATTATAACATTTAAAAGGCATCTGGATGGGTATATGAATAGGAAGGGATAAGGGGAATATGGAACAAATGCTGGAAAATGGGACTAGGTTAGGTTAGGATATCTGGTCGGCACGGACGAGTTGGACCAAGGGGTCTGTTTCCACGCTGTGCATCTCCATGCCTCTGCCATGTGGCAATAAAAGGTATGCTGCAACCAACTGGAATCAAGTTCAAATCCTTAGGAACTCTGATATGTTTACTGATGCAATTATGCATTTTTTAAAAAATGTATTATTCAATCATGGAAGTGGGTGTCGCTGGGCCAGCATTCATTGCCCATCCCTAATTTCCACTTGAAGGCCAATGTTGAAAGAACCACTTTGCTGTGAATATAGATTCACATGTAGGTTCGACTACATGAAAATGACAGGTTTCCTTCTCTATAAGACAGTAGTAAACCAGTTAGGTTTTCACAACAATCGACATTCTAGATTTTCACCAATTCAAATTTCACTATTGACCATGGTGGGATTTAAACCTATGTCACCAAAGTACTAACCTGCGTCACTAGATTTTGTCACTAAACCACTGCCTCCCCACTGCACGTACACGGCAATTCAATATTTGCAGGTTCAATTATATTAACATTCAGACAGTGTTTTATTATGGATTAGTTAACTTAAAAGATTTTAATTTCAAGATAAATTTGATGACCATAAATGTATAAATAAACAACACCTGAATATGTCGCATGAGAAAAAAAGATAAAGTAATCAATTACGCAAAATGTGCACTTCGCTTCGGAGAAATAAATTTCAGCAGCAGAGCAAATTCTGTAATATTATTAACAAACATAAGAGTATTAAGACTAACATTAGCGCTCAGCAAAAATAAAGGAACATTAGACACCATAGAAACATAGAATATTACAGTGCAGTACAGGCCCTTTGGCCCTCTATGTTACACCGACCTGTGAAACCAATCTAAAGCCCATCTAATCTACACTACTCCATGCTCATCTATATGCCTATCCAATGACCATTTAAATGACCTTAAAGTTGGCAAGTCTACTACAGCTGCAGACAGGATGTTCCACGCCCCTACCACTCTGAGTAAGAAACTAACTCTGACATCTGTCCTATATCTATCACCCCTCAATTTTAAGTTATGTGCCCTCGTGCTAGCCATCGTCATCCTAGGAAAAATGCCCTCACTATCCAACCCTATCTAACCCTCTGATTATCTTACATGTCTCAATTAATTCACCCCTCAACCTTTTTCTCTCTAATGAAAACTGCCTCACATCCCTCAGCCTCTCCTCGTTCCCTGAATACCAGGCAACATGCAAGTAAATCTCCTCTGAATTCTTTCCAAAGCTTCCACATCCTTCCTATAATGCGGTGATCAGAACTGTACGCAATACTCCAAGGGTAGCCGCACCAGAGTTTTGTACAGCTGCAGTGTGATCTCATGGTTCTGAAACTCAATCCCTCTACCAATAAAAGCTAACACACTGTATGCCTTCTTAACAATCCTATCAACCTGGGTGGCAACCTTCAAGAATCTATGTTACATGGACTGAGATCTCTCTGCTCATCAACACGACCAAGAATCTTACCATTAGCCCCAGTACTCTGCATTCTTGTTACTCTTTCCAAAGTGAATCACCTCACACTTTTCTGCATTAAACTCCATTTGCCACCTCTCAGCCCAGCTCTGCAGCTTATCTATGTCCCTCTGTAACTTACAACATCCTTTGCACTCTCCACAACTCTACCAACCTTAGTGTCATCCGCAAATTTACTAACCCATCCTTCTGTGCCCTCATCCAGGTCATTTATAAAAATGATAAACAACAGTGAACCCAAACAAATCCTGCAGTACATCACTAGTAACAACTCCAGGATGAATATTTCCCATCAACCACCACCCTCTGTCTTCTTTCAGTTAGCCAAGTTCTGATCCAAACTGTGAAATCACCCTCAATTTCATGCCTCTGTATTTTGTGCAATAGCCTATCATGGGGAACGTTATCAAACGCCTTACTGAAATTCATATACACCACATCAACCGCTTTACCCCCATCCACCTGTTTGGTCACCTTCTCAAAGAACTCAATAAGGTTTGTGAGGCATGACCTACCCTTCACAAAATCTTGTTGACTATCCCTAATCAACTTATTCCTCTCAGATGAATATAAATCCTCTCTCTTATAATCCTTTCTAAGACTTTACACACAACCGAAGTAAGGCTCACTAGTCTATAATTTCCAGGGTTGTCTTTACTCCCCTTCTTAACATTTGCTGTCATCCAGTCTTCTAGCACTATTTCTGTAGACAATGACGACATAAAGAGCAAAGCCAAAGGCTCAGCAATCTCGGCTTCCCAGAGAATCCTAGGATAAATCCCATCCGGCCCATCACACTTTCCAGAATTGCGAACACCTCCTTATGAACCTCAATCCCATCTAGTCTACTCGCCTGTATCTGAGTATCCTCCTCGACCACATTGTCTTTTTCTTGCGTGAATACTGTCGAAATGTATTCATTTAGCACTTTCTGTATCTCCTAACTCCACATACAACTTCCCACTACTATCCTTGATTGGCCCTAATCTTACTCTACTCATTCTTTTATTCCTGATACACCTCTAGAAAGCCTTAGGATTTTCCTTGATCCTATTCACCAACAACTTCTCATGTCCCCTCGTGACTCTTCTAAACTCTCTCTTTAGGTCTTTCCTTGCTAACTTCTAATTCTCAAGCACCTTAACGGAGCCATCACATCTCATCCGAACATAAGCCTTCTTCCTTTTGGCCAGAGTTTCGACTTCCTTAGTAAGCCACGGCTCCCGCACTCAGCAACGTCATCCCTGCCTGACAGTAGTAGCTGGTCCTTAAGTAAGCTCCACATTTCAATTGTGCCCATCCTCTGCAGTTTCCTTCCCCAGCCTATGCATCCTAAATCTTGCCAAATCGCATCGTAATTACCTTTTCCTCAGCCATAGCTCTTGCCCTGCAATATATGTATCCCTGCCCACTGCTATTGCAAACATAAACGAATTATGGTCACTATCACTAAACTGCACACCTACTTCCAAATCTAACACCTGGCCGGGTTCATTACCTAGTACCAAATCTAATGTGGCCTCGCCCCTTGTGGACCTGTCTACATACTGTGTCAAGAACTCACATTGAACAAAAACTGACCCACCTAAACCACTTGAACTATAGTATTCCCAGTCGATAGTTGGAAAGTTAAAGATGCCGTAACAACCATCCTTTCACTCTCGCTATTGAGGATCACCTTTGCTATCCCATCCTCGACATCTCTGGAACTATTCGGAGGCCAATGGAAAACTCCCAACAGGGTGACCTCTCCTTTCCTGTTTCTAATCTTAGCCCATACTACTTCAGTAGACAAGTGCTCAAACGTCCTTTCTGCAACCATAATACTGTCCTTTACTAACAATGCCACACCACACACCATTTTCTCTGTTCTGACTCAAACATCTAAATCCCTGAACCTACAATAACCATTCCTGTCCCTGCTCTACCCATGTCTCTGAAATGGCCACTGTTGACATAAAGCACTCACAGGTCAGGCTAAGCATGGGTCAGATACAGACATTATAAAAAAAACACTATCATATTCCCAACACAAAAAAGAAAAACCTTTTCCATTTTGCATTGACGTGAACTTTACATTTCCAATGTTCAACATTCTTATGGAGCAGCACGCTGGCATAGTGGTTAGCATTGCTGTCTCACAGTACGAGGACTGAGGTTTAATTCCACTTTTGGGCAACTGTCTGTGTGGGTTTCCTCCAGGCACTCCAGTTTCCTCCCACAGTCCAAAGATGTGCAGGTTAGGTGGACTAGCCATAGGAAATGCAAGGTTTCAGAGATAGGAGAGTGGGGTGGGTCACTCTTCGGGGAGTCAGTGTGGACTGAATGGCCTGCTTCCACATTGTAGGGATGCTATGTTTCTATGATTCCCAAGTACACTGCCAATGAGTCATAAGCAATGGGCAGATTAATGCCATGGTTTTGCAATGATTGCATTTGAAAGCCAGTTGAAATTGGCCAGACTGACTTCCTTTGGGAATTTCTCAAATGAATAGAGAAGTCATCAGCACATACAAATTTAAATCAAGTCAATCAGTTGAAAATGCTTTATGTTTAACCCAATTCTCCACAGATTGTTTTTTTTAAAACAGTTACCAGACTTCTGAGGACATTGTTTGATTTTTGTGCAGAAAATTTTGCGATGATACGAAGTATGTAATATCCCAAAATCATGGTGATCAAGTCGTTACCAAACCAGACCACGACAAACTTCCAGCACAAGAAATACCCTACACAAGCTAACAGAATTTTCTTCTTTACATTGCTGTTTTTTAAGGTACACCTCTAGAAGACAGTAAGACCATAAGAGTAGAAATTACACCATTTGATCGTGGCTGATAGGTTTTTCAACCTCATTTCCCTGCTTTCTCCTCGTAACCTTTGATTCCCTTCACAATTAAGAACTTACCTGTCTCTGCCTTAAATATATCAACAACCTGGCCTTCACAGCCCTCTGTGGCAATGAAGTCCACGGATTCACCACACGCTGGGTAAAGAAGTTCCTCTTTATCTCTGTTCTAAAGGGTCTTCCCTTCACTCCAAGGCTGTGCACTCAGGTGCTCGTCTCTTCTGCCGATGGAAACATCTTCCCAACATCCACTGTGTCCAGGTCATTCAGTATTCTCTAAGTTTCAATCAGATTCCCCGCTCATCCTTCTCAACTCCGTCAAGTATAGTCCCAGAGTCCTTAAGCATTCTTCTTATGTTAAGCCTTTCACTCCAGGGATCATTCTCATGAACCTCCTCTGAACCTGCTCCAGGGTCAATACATCCTTTCTAAGGTATGGGGCCCAAAATTGTTCCGCTAATATTTGACATACAAAGTCAGAAGTCACAAAACACCAGGTGCCCTTGCAACTGATCTTCAGCTTTCTGACCCACAGACTGCAATCAGGGAAGATAGACAACTGTATCTCTTTCACGATAACACTCAACACTGAACACCCCCTCCCCCCCCGCCCAACCCCAAGATGCATCCTCAGCCCCATACTGTACGACCCAAAAATGTGTTGCCAAGTTCCAAATGAATGTCATCTACAAGTCTGCTGATGACACCACTGTGCTGGTACAAATGTCTAACAATGACGAGTCAGAATGCAGAAAGGAGAGGGGGCTTGGTGACGTGGTGCGGTGAGAACAACCTCCCAGTTAATGCCAGCAAAACTAAAGAATTGATCATTGACTTCAGAAAGAAAGGAGAACACACCCCCACTTGCATCAACAGAACTGTGGTTGAGAGGGTGCAGGATATCAAGTTTCTTGGAGCAACGAAAATCCAACAACCTGCCCTGGACTTCCCAGATAGACGTGACAGTTAAGGCATAACACCACCTCTTCTTCTTCAGGTTGCTCAGGAAATTTGACATGTCCATAAAGACCCTCACCAACTTTTACAGAAGCACCATTGAAAGCATACTATCTGGGCACATAATGCCTGGCCTGACAACTGCTGTGCCAAGGGCGGTAAGAATCTACAGAAGGTTGTAAGCACAGGTCAGACCATCACGGAAGCCAATCTTCCATCGATGAACTCCATTTACATGGCTCACTGCCACAGAAAGGCTGCCAACATCAAAGACCCATCACACCTCAGGAATGACCTCCAACAACCTCTTCTGTCAGACAGAAGATACAGAGGTCTGACCACACACACCAGCAGGTTCGGGAACAGAGTCTTCCGAGCCATTGTTAGACTGATGGATTGGATTCCCTAACTTCAAATAGTGCTGATTCTTGCTCATGTTGATTTTGCCTAGCGCAAGCCTTGTGTGATGGAACCTGAGTGCCTCTAAGTTTATTTTTCACCCTATGATCTGCATATCCTTGCTTACTATGATTTGACTTCACCTGACGAAGGAGCCGCATTCCAAAAGCTTGTGATTTCAAATAAATCTGTTGAACGATAACCGGGTGTTTCATGACTTCTGACTTTGTCTACACCAGTCCAACACCAGGACCTCCACATCATTTTGACATAAAGGTAATGGGTGATCCAATTTTTAAACTCTTCGGTAAATACAAAATCCGTATTCCTGTTTCACTCAACAAAGGACATTTCCATAATCCCAAATGTACACGAACCTTCGAGCTTTGCAATCATTTCAGTTATCCATATATATTTTCATAACTTTTGAATTCATTTCCTAACTAGAAATACATCCAGGTCTTTTTCAAAGCAGTTTGCTTCTAATCTACTCGTTGACCTAGTGGTCAACCCACAATGGGACCACCTCATTATCCAATGCATTTATCTTCATTCTCTTCAAAAAGCACCAAACTAAATTCACACTTGCCAACAGAATCAGTTGCCAGCTCAGAGTGCTCATATACTAACCAGTGATGTAGTGTGCTGTCAATTACTGTCAGTATCAGGACCCCTGCACAAAAGTAACAGCCTGACACACACTGCTTTCCTGTTGTCTCAAAAAACTCTTGGAAAGGAACAGTACAATTGATTGCATCATATTGTTTTAAAACAAAAGCTATCCATGTTGCAACATGAAAGGTTCTAAGTGCAAAGACATTTGCTAAATTTGATTTGAAATTTCTGTATATATCCATTTCACTGTAGAGGTCTTCAAATTCTTCAATTTTTCTAGCTTATTCAATACTTTGCAATTCTCATTAAGTTTTTGCATCATTTCAGAATAGTGTACAACAGTTGGGAGGTTATGTGGAACTTATACAGGACACTGGTTGGGCCTCAGCTTTAGTATCATGTACAGTTTTGAACACCAAATTTTAGAAAGAATGCAAACTGGAGCAAGTGTGGAACAGGTTTACAAGAATGCAGAATCTTCAGTTCTAAAGATACATTGGAGAGTTTGGTACTATTATTCTTGGGCAGCAAAAGACCGAGGGGGGATTTTATACAAGTTTTAAAAATCATGATGGATTTAGACAGACTACATAAACAGAAACTGTTCCCACTCAAAGGGTCGAGAACCAGAGGACATGGTTTTAAAATATTTTGCAAAAGAAGAAAATGTCAGGAGGAAAAGTTTTTTTTCACAAAAGTGGTCCAGGTTTGAAATGCACGAGCTGTAAGTGTGATGGGGCAGGTTCAAGTCAGGAATTAAAGAAGACATTACATGATTGATGAAGAACAATCAACCTGCAGGGATATGAGGGAAAGGCACTAAGTCAAAATGTTTTGAGGGATTGGGTACAGACATGATGGGCAAATAATCTCCTTTTACACTGCATCGCCCCTTGACATTCAACAGTTTTGCCACCACTGAATCCCCACCACCAACATCCTGGGGGTTTCAAATGACCAGAAAATGAAATGGACAGCTTTATCAATACTGCAGCTAAAACAGGAGGTCAGAGGCTTGGAACCCTGCAGTGAGTAACTCAACTCTTGACTCCTCAAAGCCTGTCCACCATTTACAAGGCACAACGCAGGTGTGTGACAGAATATTCCCCAATAGTCTGAATGAATGCAATTCCACCAATGCACAAGACACTTGATACTTGCCAGGAGAAAACAGCCTATGAGATTGGTACCACATCCACAGCCTCTACCACTGACACTCAGTAGTAGCAGCAGCATGTCCCACATACAAGATATACTGTCTAAACTCAACAAGGCTCCTTAGATATCACCTTCCAAACCATTGGCACTACTATCTAGAAAAACAAGAACAGTAAACACACGGGAACACCATCACCACCACCACCTGCAGGTTCCCCTCCAAGTCTTTCACCACCCTGACTTGGAAATATATTGCTGTTCATTGAGTGATGCTGGGTCAGAAGCCTGCAAGTCCCTCCCTAATGGTATTGGAGCACACCCACAGCAATTACTTTGCAATGATGGCGGGTGGGGGTTGTTAATTCAGACTAAATTTTACAAGAAGAATGATTCTGTGATATAAGGAACTGTCAGGTTTCATGAAATTTTTCATTAAAAAGTTTAATTTGATCAGGTTGTTGAAGGTTGCTCACAACATTTTAAACGTTGCATCATATTTCACTTATACTCATTCAAATAACATGGTCTGGCCATGCAAATCAGATGCTTCCAAGACGAATTGTTGAATTCTTATCCAATAAATAGAATATTAAAAATGTAACATTAACACATCTAAAGTTAGCTATGATTTCTGGCACCAGTACAATAGCAATATTTTACCAAAAACAGATGGAGTTAAAAACGCTAGAAGTCCCATAAAAACAAACCAATACTTAAATGTGTGCATAAGCAGTTTAATTTTCCTGCAGATAATTCAAAATAAGGACATGACTAAAAATGACTACGGGGAAGGGGGGGGGGGGGGAGTTCAGGATGGCGACAATCTAACTGGTCTGCTTTGCTGGAGTCCGTACCATCATCCAAGCAAAGTGGTGCTTTCACCCTCCTCTTACTAGCCATTTTTGAAAAGAAAAATCAGTAATGTAAAGTTCCCAGAATCTCTAAATATTAATTTTAACACTCAGGGAAGATGATGATGTTAACAGCTGGAAAGAGATCGTGTAGATGGCAACACGCAGGGCACTCCCCTGCAGCATCGGATGCGCCCACGCCTGCAGTGCCGACTCCCGTGGAAGCGTCTTTGAACTTACCAGAGCAGCTGAACTTGGTCTCCGAGTTTGTCAAACTTCAAGAGACGTTCGGGTCGGCGCTAGAAGAGTCTCACAATAGACTAGAACTGATCCCTGCCATGCTACTAAAGCATGAGCAGGAGATCCGACATCTTGATCAGCACGTGGAGTAGGTCAAACAGCGTACCATTGGTGGGGCGGATCCAGGCCCTGAAAAATCAGGCCCAGGCCTTACTCGATCAGGTCGACGACCTCGAGAATCAAGGTCAAAGAAAGAACATTTACATAATTGGGCTGCCACAACAAGAGGAAGGTGAGCAACTGGTCAGCTTCCTGGAGCAATGACTCCTGCAGCTCCTGGGACTGGGAGTCGAGTCAGGCCGAGTGCGAGTGGAGCAGGCTTACTGGGTCGCGATGCGCAGGCTCGGGTCGGATCAGCACCCCACCCAGTCCTAGCGCAATTCCTGTGCTACAAAGAGAAACAAATGGTCGTAGAAGCCTCCAGAACACTGGGGAAATACCTACAGGCCCTGGTGTACAAGGAGTTGAAAATCATGTTTTTTCAAGACTTTTCTGGGGCTGTGATCAGAAAGAGGAAATCTTATGAAGAAGTAAGGAAGACGCTGAGAGACTAGAACATTCAATATTCTGTCAAGCACCTGACAGTGTTGTGCTTCAATCATGGAGGGTCCATGTATAACTTTGACTCAGCAGAAAAGGCAAAAGATTTTCTAGATAGTTTAAAATAGACTGGTTAGGTCAAATATTATGCATCCTTTGCTCTCTCAGTTGTTTATTTTATATGACTGACTGCGTTCCGAAAATATGTGGGTTTTTTTTCCTTTCTTTCCCTTGCTTGTCGTTTTTGCTAATCCTTGTTATTCCCTTTGTTTTTACTTGGTTTGGGTCAGTCTTTTCTTCTATTGATAACAAGCAGGGTTGACAATATAGGCAGGATGGGTTGGATTTTTAATTACCATGTGCGTAAGATAAATGTTTTCTTTGATTTTTGTAATGCTTGGATTTGGGGTACAGCTCTAGTCGGAAGGTGCCATGGAGGTGCTAGTGAGTAGGATGAGTGCCCTCTACGGACAAGGGGGAGGGGGTCTCCAGTTATTTGCCTTGTGCTGATTTTAGGAGTCGAGATTAGAACTTTTGCTTTGGTAGTGTTTGTAGTAATATTTTCTAGATTTACAAATCCTTTGTTGTCTCCACTCGCGCCTTCCTCTTTGGGGGGGGGGGGGGGGGGGGGGGCATGGACCGCTTTAGATGGTTATGGCTAGTTATTCGTTTAGATGGTGTACCTGGAACACAAGGAGGAGCCACTCACTGGTCATAAGAAAGAAAGTGCACTCAAATCTCAGAAAGGAGAGGGTTGATATTGTTTTGCTATAAGAAACATACTTGAATGATAACGAGCATCTAAAATTACAACAGGGAGGGTTTGGCAGGGTGTTCCTTCCGTCTTTTAACTCTAAAAGTAGAGGAATGGCTATACCAATACAGAAGAACTTTCCATTCCAGTGGATAGATCAAATGAAGACAAACATGGGTGGTTTGTTCTCCTCAAAGCTCTAATACATGGGGAGGAGTATGGCATCTTGAATGGCTACTGCCCCCAGGCAGACTCCCTCAAATTTTTAATTGATGCACTTACTAGTTGATGGCTCTTGGTGTGCCCTACATATTATAGGGGGAGACGTCAACCGTCCTATGGATCCCGAGGTGAATAGGACGCCACGAGGTCTCTCGGGCATCTCCCCACAATCCAAACAGTTGGTGGACTTGTGTGGGGAGTTAGGGATAGTGGATGTGTGGAGGTGTCTTCAATCTAAGGGTAGGGATTTTACTTTCAACTCCAACCCGCACAAGTGCACACAAGGATCGATTTTTTTTGTTCCATTAACCTTCCTGGATTTGGTACTATCCTGTAGGATTGAGAAGATAGCCATTTCGGACCATGTAGCAGTGTATTTGGAGGTCAAGTACAAGGGTAAGGAATAGAAATGCGGCATTGATGCACGGATCCATTTCTTTTGAAAGACAGCAAGTTTATTGAGTACTTTACAAGAAGTTTAAGACTTTTTGGGACATGAATTCAGGTACAGCCAGTAACTGATAGGTGCTCTGGGAAGCTACCAAAGCTTATTTGAGGGGTATAATTATTTCATACTCAGTATACTTGAGGGCTGGCTGAATGCAGCCAAGTCTGCATATTATGACAGACCGTCTGTGACTAAGCTACAATGGGGTTCAGAATGCTCTGAACTCCGTATTCACTCAGGCAGTGAAGAAAGGAGTCTCCTTCACAAAGCAAAGACTGTTTGAGTACAATGATAAGCCAGGTAGATACTTGGCATACCCTGGCCAGGAAAAAGAAGGCCCCTTAATCTATCATGTCAATTAGAGAGAGAACTGGTACTCTCACTCATGAGTCTAAAAATATCAACGCAGCATTTAAGAAATTCTATGCAGAGCTATACTGGTTGGAAGGTTGTGAGGGTGGGTTGACGAGGATAGAATCCTTTTTTGTGAACATGGATCTTCCAGGTATAAGTGCAGACCAGGCCTCCCTTTTGAATGCCCCTTTAATAACATGGATTCCCGAACAAGTTCTATAACGAGTTTATAAACATGTCAACTGAGCCAATGTTGGGTATGTATAATCATTCATACCTCTCTCCCGCGCTCTCTCAGGGAAGCTAATATCTCCCTTATTCTTAAGAGAGGGGAAGATCCATCTCGCTGCTGAATCTAACTTCAAAATCCTGTCAAATACCTTGGCGTTGAGACTGGAGAAGGTACTGCCCTCTATTATAAAGGGTTGCAGTTCCTCTAATAACATCAGAAGAGTGTTGAATATGGTATGGGTGTGCCAGCAGAGGTCAAGCCCAGGCTTGGTGGTCTCCTTAGATGCAGAAAAACTATTTGACCGGGTGGAGTGGTTTTTTTTTATTTTAGAAGTGACTTGTATATTGAAAAGGGAGTGGTCAGTCCTAAAAGCTGAAGTCTTGTTTGAGTCAGTTCAGCAGGCTGTGTGGAAAAAGGCTGCTGGACTCTTTCTCCTTCTGCCCTTCTAACTTTGATCTGTAAGACTTTGTTTCATTTTTACGTTGTGTTTAATGGGGTTTGTTTATTGGGACTGTTGTGCATTTTCAGAACAGCGTAATTAAGTCTAGTTTGGATCGACTGAGTTCTGTAGGGGTTCTTTATTCTGTTCTTTGTGTTTCATTGTGTAATTTTGTGAATACGTTTTTTGTCAGTTTTAAAACCTGGTAGTCAAGCTAGCGAACTTACTCTGAGTAATAATGTACACTTACTGAAACAAATAGCAAAGTTACAGTCTGGGCTGCCTGCTTAAGAATGTTTTGAGTAGTCTGGCCAGGTCCTTAACAGTTGTGTTTAATTGAGAAATACATCAACTTCATATATCAATCACATCCTTACAGAAGTTACACAAATACAAGCATGCCTGCTGACACTGACCCTCCAACCATAAGTTATGACTGCATGCTCAACACCAACTTTTTTATAATGTGTGAGCAACATAAAGTGAAGTTGTTTCAATTAAGTTCAACTTTGAAAGTTTGTTTCCCCAAGGGTTGGTTGGTTTTGTCACTCTTCATTTCAATGGATTTCAGAGATTTTGCTGCTACTAAAGGATTGTGAGAGTCAGCAAGCACAGCCGAAAACTTCCCTTTAACTTGGCATCACATGCAATATTTCCGAAATACCACCCAAAACATTAGAATTAGACTCTACTCTCATTTGAGTGTGTGAAAACGTAAATATGAGACAAGTACAATCAGAAGTACAAAATATACATTGGTAAATATGAAAAGTAGCAAATTAAACATGTGGAAGGTGTACCTGTTGTCTTATCATCTTCAGGTGCTCCTTTTGTTTCCGTTTTTCCTCTGCTGCCATTATTGCTGGAAAGAATATTTGCCCAGTAAATTCAGCAGGTCTAATTAAACGATGCAAAAATCTTTAACCAGTTTCGCACAGTAGTTGACAAATCCAATAAACAATTTTCTTTTCGCTACTTACCTTGCTGTTTCCTAGCTTCTTTAGCCTTCTGTGCTAATGCTTGCTTTTCAAGTTTCTGCATCATCTTTAATTCTGCTGCTTTTCTTGCATATGCTAAAGACATGAAAAATTCACTAAGCAATTTGCTTTTAATAAATGAAATGCAAAGCAGCCAATATGTATATGCTCACCTTGAGCTTCCAATTTTCTTAACAGTTTTGCATCACTGTTCTTTTGGAAATCTGGCCTTGCAATATTTGGTGGCCTGCCTTTGCGACGTCTCATTTTAGATTCATCTCTAGCACGCTGCTTTTCGGGATTTGGCGGGCGACCTCTTCGTCCTTCCATTGCCTTTATTTTCGGCATGATTTCCTCATTTTTTAAATGGCACCATTGCATACCCTAAAATAATGTTCGCAGAATTTTTAAAATTAGTCTAAATGCAAATTATTTTTATAAGAAATTGTACTAAAGTTTGTGAGCATCACAGTTAAATGGCTTGTTCACTTTTTTGCAGTATCCTTCAATTTTTCAATTAAATTATCACCTACAAATCAATGATAAGTAGCTCCACAAGCAACATCGTTAGGGGTTACTGTCCCAAAATGAAGCTTAAATCCTGAAACCTGAGAAATCCCCGCCCCCATGTTCTTCTAATAATGCTCCTGATTAATTTTAGTTTTTGAGATAGACTTATTTCGACAAAACCAAATCAAAATCCTAATGATTTACTGAGAATGACTTTTATTCAATAAACAGTATAATACAGGGCGTTTCATAATTTTATAAAGAAAAATGATACAATTTTATACAAACTTTCAAATAAACCTGACAAGATTATTGAGTAAATAATTATTTGACATTCAAATTAATATCTAGGAGGTTATGAAAGTTAACATTACTAGGAATGAAAAGAATCAGTGACGAAACAGTATCATTAAGAAGGAATTGTGTATGTCTCAGAATTAAACATGAAGCTCAAAGAGCAATGTTGAAAATGCAATCGCTTGATTTGATTGGTGTCTGCTAAAAGTGCAAAGATTAAGCAGAAACAAAGAACTTGAGGTCAAACCATATGTTTTAGGATACCCAAAATAACTTTATAGCCAATAAATTAAATTTCATTGTTATGTCAGCATACAGAGCAACAGGAAGGTGGTGGCGGAGCAATATCATATTACTATGCTACTGGATTAGTAGTCAAGAGGTCTAGACCATCTGTCTCTGGGGACCCCACCATCAGGAATAGATCTGGAATCAAATGCTCCCACAAAACCTTTGTCAACTATTTCAAAAGGCTATCAGGCCCACTAACGTCCTTCAGCAAATGAAATCTGTTGCACTGACCAAATCCACGTGATTAGAGACTCACAGCAATGCGGTTGACTCTTAAATTCCCTCTGAAATACCACATACTCAGATTTTATCCAAGTCTAAAAGGAATGTACAAAAACAGACCACCTGGCATCAACCTGGGCACCAGAAATGACAATGGTAGACTCAGCTTTGTTGGACTTATGCAGTCCTCCTTACTAGTATTTGAAGGCTTGTGCGAAAACTGGGATAGCTGCCTCTCAAAATAATCAAACAACAGCCACATACTGCCTATCAGGTATATTTCAGTGAATACGTGGATCACTATGCATGAGTTCACCATCCCTGATCAAATCCCATTTTCATAAGACCTTTGCGGGAGTAGATTTGTAGGTTTATAAAAATGGTACCTAGCAGGTTTTGAGAAGATTTGTAGCTGGACTGCAGGGTTTAAATTATGAGGAGAGATTATTACAAAATAGGCCTGTTTTCTCTAAAATTTGGAAGATTAAGGAGTGATCCAATTGAAGTCATCAAAATACTATCAAGGAAAATTTGCTCGCTGAGCTGGACGGTTCATTTCCAGACGCTTTGTCACCCAGTGGGTAACATCTTCAGTGGGCCTACGGGTGAAGCACTGCTGATAATTCCTGCTTCCTATTTATATGTTTAGGTTTTTGAGTTGGTGATGTCATTTCCTGTGCTGATGTCATTTCCTGTTCTCTTCCTCAGGGGGTTGCAGATGGGGTCTAACTCAATGAGTTTGTTGATAGAGTTCCAGTTGGAATGCCATGCTTCTAGGAATTCTCGTGTGTCTCTCTCTGTCTGGCTTGTCCTAGGATGGATGTGTTGTCCCAATCGACTGTTCCTAAATTAGGCAGTTTTCTTCAAAAATTTAGAAAATTAAAGGGTGATCCCATCAAATCCTTAAGATAATGACAAGAACAGGCAGGATAAATATAAACTATTTCCACTGGTTGGAGATTCTATAACTAGGGAGTATCATCCAAAAATTAGGTTCATACTATTCAAGAGACACAATAGAAATCACTCTTACACACAAACGGTGACAGAGATTTAGAACTCTCTTCCACAAATGACAGTTTATGTTAGATCAGTTGTTAATTTCAAATCTAAAATAGGTTTTTTGTTAAGCAAAGATATCTCACTGAAGGTCAGAACAGGCTTGAGGGGCTCAATAGCCGATTTCTGTTTCTATGCATGCCAAAACAGTAGAAATAGCATGCAACAGAGCTAAGTATTCACACAACCAACAGATTAGATCTGAGCATGGCAGTCTTGAACGGGTGCAGCCAATTAAGTAACTAACAGGAAAAGGTAGTTCATCAAAAATGCATTAGTACAAGGGATGAGCCAAAGTATTTGCATCTACTTTCAGCTAGAAGTACTGAGTATATAATCCATTTTGATTAATCCACATGATAACAAGTAATGATTTAAGGAACTGGATGCTGCAAAGATGCTGGGCCTATATTAGACTTCTCAGAATAGTACTGAAGACTTGTGGGTGCAGAACCTTGTGTATCCTTAGCCAAGTTGTTCCAGTGAAGCCACAACACTGTTCGCCACTTGGCAATGTGGAAAATTGCTCAGCTATGTCTAGTCCTCAAAAAGACAAATGTAAGCTAGTCAATATCATCCCATCAGAAGCCTCTTGATCACCAGCACTGATAAAATTGTTCATTAATACAGCTATCAAGAGCCACTTGAAAAGAAATAACCTACTCAGAGATGCTTGAAGAGGGTCTGGCAGGGACTTTCCGGTAAACTTCCTAAGAGCCTTGGTCCATAGATGGGACAAAAGAGCTGAATTCCGGACGCGAAGCGATCTGAATAATCTTGACATCAGGCAGTATCTACCAAGTAAAGTGTTGAGGTGGTCAAGGAAAAACAAGTCAAATCGAGCAGAAAGGTTATGTATTTTGGAGGTTAATCATTTCGGTCCAAGGATATCACTGCATAACTTTCTCCAAGTAGTTTCCTTGGCCCAACCATCTTCAGTTGCATCAATGATAATCTTTCCATCATAAGGTCAAAAGCATGTAGCTTCAGAGATTTTCTTAATGTTCTGGACCATTTGCAACTCTTCAGATACTGAAGCAGCCAAGACCATATGGAACAACATCTGAACGATATCCAAACTTGCCATGATAAGTGGGAAGTAACATTCAAAAGACACATGTGCCAGGCTAGTTCCAACAAGAGAATCCAACCATTTCCATCTGACATTCAATGGCACCGCCATCAATGAATGTTCCACTGACAACATCGTGGAGGGTTTCCATTACCAGAAAGTGAACAGGATTAGCCACATAAATACTGTGGTTACAAGTAAGTTAAAGGTTGGGAGTGCCTTGCCTCCTAAATTCTAGAATCCAGTCCACCATCTTCAAGGTACAAATCAGAAA
The DNA here is from genome assembly GCF_047496795.1 of Chiloscyllium punctatum. NCBI lineage: Eukaryota > Metazoa > Chordata > Chondrichthyes > Orectolobiformes > Hemiscylliidae > Chiloscyllium > Chiloscyllium punctatum. Next base: position 67,998,625 of record NC_092748.1, read on the forward strand.
TGTGACGATTCTTTCAACTTGCCTGAATGACAGCAGCTCCAACATCACTTAGAGGTTCAACATTATCCAGGACAATGCAGCCCTCTTGACTGACACTCCTTCCAGCATTTTCCAATATTCATTTCCTCCCCTACCTGAACAGAGCATGTAACATCCACATAATGGAGGAGATCAGTAACTCACCACGGCTTCTTCAACAGTACCTTTCAAAGGCACAACTTCTACCATTTAAAAAGACAAGACCAGGCACATGGGAGAATCACCAGCTGCAAATTCCTCTTTAAGCTACAAATGATTCTCACCTGGAGTTATTTTGTCATTCATTCAATGTTGCTGGGTTTAAATTTCTTCGCCCTGATAGTGATGATAGAGAATTCTCTCACATAGAAAGTGGCTAAGGCCAAAACATTCGATTTTTTTCCAGGAAGGAGTTAGATATAGTTCTTAGGGCTCAAGGCATCAAAGAATATGGGGACAATGCAGAAAGTGTATTGAGTTGGATGATCATAATGAATGGCAGAGCGGGCTTGAAGGACTGAAGGGATGACTACTACTCCTACTTTTTATTTTTCTACACGTCAACAAACAGAATACTTGTCTAGATTTGCTTTCTCCCACTATACTTTCTTAAGGCAATGACTAATGACACAAAGTTGTTTATACTTAATCAAATTCAATTAAATTGCAATTTTAGTAAAACAGTTTTACCATGTTATTCTGGACAAAGAGTTTCAGGACTCATAGTGGAACATAATCTTTTCCTTCCAGGTCAGCTCCCTGACCAGGAGTCAATCAGTACAGAACAGGTGAAAAGCTAGGACGTTTAGCCAAAAGGTTCTGAGTATAATTGAGTACAGTATCCCATTATGATTACCACTGGCAACACAAATTATAAACTGAAGAAAAGATATTCTTGGTTCCTACGTATCAATCCACCACTATTAAGTGCACTGACCATGAGGCCCAAAATGGAGATCATTTGAGGTTTATAACTAATGAAATCCAAAGTCACGATCAAAACCAATAGTAATTATCTATAACTTTAACTAGCATTACCTGAGGTCCATCTCTGGCTTCATAGAAGTCACCAACCTTCATTTTTGAACTGAAGCTAAAATTATCCCTAGTGATGTCCGTTATTCCATTCCTAGTAAGGTACTACAGAAAGAGGACAAATGCAAAGCATATTTTCAAATCAACAGCAAGAGTATTTTTGCCTGACTGGTTAGGTATTGACAATGTATAAAAATAAGTACAGTTGTAACTCGTGTTACAAGCATATCTCATGAATCAGTGGATGTATTAAATAAAAATGTATTATTCATTAATTGTGACGAGAAGCATTACAAGAACTGAGCATGTGTCTTAAAGGAAGATGTTACTGTAAATTCTCAATATACACAATTTTTAATATTCAATAATGGAACTCTCATTGTGAGTGGGTTTTGAAAGTTAAAATCCTGCCCCTTAGCTCTACCTACACCCAGGAGAATTCAGTTTGAGTGTGAGAATGCGAGATCCAGCAAAAGTGCATGTGGCTCAGATAATCTGTAGTTGACCCCTCATGTGGAAAAGAAAACACAGTCTAATTGCTATCAGTTTATTTGCTTATATTATTGACTTATTTATGTCTCAAACAGCTGTTTGAAACATGTCAAAATTCAACTTTACAAAACTTTAAAACTTTATTTTAGAAAATGTATCAACTCCAAGATAAAGCATGACAATTTGATTGATTAGCTGAATTCTACTGAATAACTCTCATATGTTTTGCACTGGTGGAGAGATTCAATAGGCTGAATGACATACTTCTACTCCGATGTCTTATGGTGTTACAGCTAATGCAAATAAAAAGCACCAAGATTGATTACAAAGATAAATAAAACGAGAACGAATGTGCAATCAGTAATGTCAGCCATTTATTGTCATTGTCTCTCACAAACAACAGTTCAATTTAAAGACACGATTTAAACTTTACTTGAATAAAACCTTTTGAACCTTCACTCTTTGCCTTTCTATAAAAATCCTTAAGTATAATTAAGTCAAAATTAATGGACCTTGAAAAAAAAATTACACCTTTTTTAGCTAACGCCATCTGGAAAATTACATGCATAGCACAAACCCAAGCAACAATTTGGGACAGAATTATTGTGGGGCAAAAACACTGAAGGATAAATTAGTTTGTACAGCATAAACTTTAATGGTGCTGGAAACTACATTTAAATCTTAAAGTTAAGAAGTGCAAAGCCTGTGAAGCTTTCTTAATAGATATCATTGAAAAACACTGAATATCATTGGCCTACAATACTGCCTTTCCCCAGGAACTGACATCATTGACGTAGTGCTATCAGAAACAGTACTAATCAAATGTACTCTCCTCCATTAAGTTTGAGTACAAGCTTTTAGCAGGGGTAAAGGCCTTCCAGTAAAAATAAAGGCACTGTAGCACAAAAGGCAATTCAATGTTAATCGTAGTTCTGTAATATATATTATTACTTTACTCTTTTAGCATGGTTTCAAACATTTGGGACAAGAAGAATTTCAGCTATTGAGAAAAAGAAATGGCTTAAATCTTTGAGAAAGTACTTTGAGTAATTTATGGGGAAAGGTAAAAATACTAACTAAGTGATAGGCCAATATTATCACAATGTTACAATCCTAATTAGACAACTACTTATTGACCTCTCAAATTATTGTTACAAATTAGAGTTCAGTAGAGGGCTTCCGATTATAAATGGTAAATTTTGATATAGGAAATAAACGTTTATGTAAAGGAAACACATGCAGTACAAAAGACTAAATAATACTGGGGCGGCACAGTGGCTTAGTGGTTAGCACTGCTGCCTCACAGCGCCAGGGTCCCAGGTTTGATTCCAGCCTTGGGCAACTGTCTGTGTGGAGTTTGCACATTCTCCCCAAATCTGCGTGGGTTTTCTCTAGGTTCTCCAGTTTCCTCCCACAATCCAAAGATGTGCAGGTCAAGTGAATTGGCCATGCTAAATTGCCCATAGTGTTAGGTGCATTAGTTAGAGGAAAATGGGTCTAGGTGGTTTACTCTTCACCTAATCTAATCTAATCTAATCTAAAGCAAGTACAAATAAAATTTACAAACTTCATAGAATTCTATGTATTACATAAATACTTGTAAAAGGAGTAGTCAATGTAACCTAAAGCTCTTTTTAAATAGGTTTCAGATTCAAAAAGGTTTGGAACAACATCTATTCAGATACAGAAATTACCTTCATTACTTCAGGATACTGACGAAGTTTTTTTCCACAAGGAGCATAATAAATCACCTCTCCCTGAAGGCGGCCACCAACAGTCTTAATTCTGGTCTCTCTCTGCCATCTAATCAACAAAGAAGTCTATTGATTCCAAATGACAATCGATAAAATCAGATTTTCTGCTATACTTTAACTTCAATGAGTAATTGATACTTGGGAAGTAATATTTAAATACTCAGAGACCAACAAAGCATTCACTGTTAAATTAGCACCATTATTCGAACACTGCTTCATGAAATATCAAAAATTCTCAAAAAAATGGAAAGCTGCCTAAAAATATAAATATAAATTTGTCAAGAATCTTGTGACTGATTTAGTGTCTTAAGATATGAAGGGCTAAATTGGAACTAGATTGGGTTGGGCTATCTGGTCTGCATGGACGGTTGGACCGAAGGGTCTGTTTCCATGCTGTACATCTCTATGACTCTATGAGTTTGATGCTATATCCACATAATTTGAAAATCCTTCACATCAAAGGAAAAGATATCGTAAATATGGAAGAAAACAAATGTTGTGACCGAAATAGACATATAGAAAGTGATTATTGTGGAAAGACCTTGTTTATTTAATGTGAACATCATTAGTCAGTAAAATTTGCATAAATAAGTATAGTGTCAGTCAAGAAATTTGTAATAGATAAATTAAAATGCCTCTTAAAGATACTTTTTCAGAATTCTTCTGCAGCAAGGTATAAGGATCATGATTGGTTATTATTGTTTGAAACCTTAATTTAAAGTTGACTGAATCATACATAAAGTCATACAGAATGGAAACAGACCCTTTGGTCCAGGTCAACCATGTTCCCAAACTAAACTAGTCCCACTTGTCTGCATTTTGCCGATTTCCCTCGAAACCTTTCCTATTGATGTACTTTTCCTAATGTCTTTTAAATGTTGTATCTATATTCAACACTTTCCTGACAGCTCATTTCACACACTAACCACTGTTTGTGTAAGAGTTGCTCCTCATGAGCCTTTTAAATCTTCCTCCTCTCACTTTAAAGATATGCCCCTCATTTTGAAGTCCCCCACCCAAAGGAAAAGACCTTTGTTATTCTTCTGATCGATGCTCCTTGTGCTTTCATAAACCCCTATAAAATCAGCCCTTAACATCCCACGCACCAGTGAATAAAGTCCCAACCTACCCAGCCACTCACTCTAACTCAAACCCAACAATTCTCTGCACATCCTGTTAAATCTTTCTGAATCCTCTCCAGTTTAATAATATCCTTCCTACAACAGGGCAACCAGAACTACACACACTGCCTCAGAAGACTTTTAGTGCCACTATACACTCTTAACATGACATCCCAACTCCTATACTCAAAAGGTGTGAGCAATGAAGGTAAGCATGCTAATCACCTTGTCTACTTGTGACATAAATTTCAAAGAATTATATGCCTGAATGCCCAGGTGTCTCTGCTCTCTAACATTATTCATGGCCTTACCATTAATTGTATAAATCCTGCACTTATTTGTTTTTACCAAAATGCAATACCTTGCATTTATCCAAATTAAATTCTATCTGCCATTCCTCAGCCCTTTGACCCAATCGATCAAGTCCCCTTTGTAATCTTATATACCTTCAAACTTGGTGTTATCCGCAACCATACTAACCATGATAGAAGTATATAAAATTATGAGCGACATGAATAGGTTATATAGGTTTAAAGTGAGAGGGTAAATGTTTAAGGAGATGTGCAAGTTTTTTCTTCCCCACACAGAAGGTGGTAGGTGTCTAGAACGCGTTGCCAAGAGAGGTGATAGAACCAAAAATGATAGCAATGCTTCAGAGGCACTTAGACAGATACACAAACAAGCAGGGAATAGAGTGAAATGGACCACATGCAGGAGATGGGATTCACTTCGAATGGCATTACAGTTGGTGCAGAAATGGTGGGCCGAAGGGTCTGTCCCTGTGTTGTACCATTCAATATTTCATGTGCTTAAGTTCTGCTCATCTCTCCAATAGGATTACCATTCTAATCTTTCTTCTTGTTCTCCATTGTTTAACTCCACCAAACCACGCACGCTTCCTACACACTTGCCCCAACCCGGTCTTATATACTTCCTTTTCCTAGCTACTTAGCAAGTTTTGAAAAGATTTGTAGCTCAGGTTGAGGTTCTGAATGTAGGTTTGCTCACTGAGCTGGAAGGTTAATTTCCAGACGTTTTGTCACCCCACTAGGTAACATCTTCAGTGGGCTTCAGGCGAAGCACTGCTGATAATTCCTGCTTTCTATTTATATGTTTGGATTTCGTTGGGTTGATGATGTCAATTTCTGTGGTGAAGTCACTTTCTGTTCTTTTTCTCAGGGGGTGGTAGATGGGGTCTGACTCGGTGTGTTTATTGATAGAGTTCCGGTAACGCATCGAGTTAGATCCCATCTATCACCCCCTGAGAAAAAGAACAGGAAGTGACTTCACCACACAAAATGACATCACCAACCCAAAGAAACCCAAACATATAAATAGAAAGCAGGAATTATCAGCAGTGCTTCACTTGAGGCCCACTGAACGTGTTACTTAATAGGGTGACTAAACGTCTGGAAATGAACCCTCCAGCTCAGCGAGCAAACCTACATCCATTTCCTAGCTACTACTGATTCTGAAGTAGGACACCAGACTTCAAATGTTAACTCTGCTTTCTCTGTACAGATGTTGCCAGACGTGCTGAGTTTATCCAGCAATTTCTAGTTTTGCATCATCTTTCCATTGTTTGATTCTGCAAGTCAAATCATTTACCCAAAAAACTCAAATTTTTCTTCCAAACTACTCTCCTAAATGATGATCTCCTTTATCTATTGCGACATTTATATTCCAAGACAGACTAGAGACTTGCAAACTAAACATTCAACTGTAATGCAGAGAAATTATGTAAAGTGCACTTTATACAAAATAATTACCCATATTCCAAAGGGATACGTAGCTCTCTTTCATCAGTGACTCTTCTTCTTTTACCAGAGCCTACAAAGACAAGAATCAGATACTAATGGTTTAACAATGTTAACATACGTACAGAACTACCAGAATGAATACAAACATAAAAACAAGGAACATCATTGCTGATCATATTCTAATCTTAACTCTACATTCCTATTTATCCTTGACAATCTTTCATCTTCTTGGTGTTCAAGAATTTATCTACCGCTGTCTTAAAAATATTTAAAGGTTTTGCATTCACTGTCTTTTGAGGAAGGGAATTCCAAAGACTTTCAAACCTCTGTATCTCATGAATTGAATACATGAATTGGAAGAAAAGAGAGGGATACGGAGCTTGCAACTGAAAACACTTTTAGTATGGAAGGGCAAAATGTGTCAGTACAGGTTTGGAAGGCTGGAGGACCTGTCCCTGCGCTGTACTGTTCTTTGTTCTTTGAGTCATAGGTAAAGAAAAGAGGCTATACAAATCTGGAAAGTGATTACGGAATGCAAATCACTTGTAAATCACTTCCAATGGCACTAAACTAATTCTGCAATTTTACCTTTCTCCCCACATTCTCAGAATTTTACTTTTTAAAAGGTTTAATTTACTGCCATTAGTTTAAAGTATATTTTGATGTTTTTCAACTGTCAGCAATTGAAAATAGTTAAACATGATACAGCAGGACAAACAGATCTCCTATGTATTTGTTCGTGAGTAACACCTGATCTGAACTCTGGTTTCTGATGTCTGTTTTAGTTACACTGCAACCTGCTCATCACTGCAACACACTTAACATAGTTAACGTATTAAATACCAACAAGAGGTAAAGATATTAAACAACTTGCTGATAGTCTCAGATATAATATTCATCATATTATTCAGGCAGATCAAAATTTGAAGAGAGATTTCTATAAAACAAAGAACTGTGGAATCTGGAGATCTTAGACAAACACAGAAATTGCTAGAAAAACTCAGCAGGTCTGGCAGTATCTGTGGAAAGAAAGCAGAGTTAGTGCTGAGTCCAGTTCATCAGAATCATCAGTAGCTAGGAGTAAGCAGTATATATGCTGAAGCCAAAGTGGGATTAAGAGTAAGACATACTTTATTTAATTTTCAATCTGTTTCCCCAGTCACCTTTTTCTCAGGTTTTTCTTTTCTCACTGCTCCCCCAAAGTCTGCCTCTCGCACAGACAAGTAGTTCATTCAGAAAAGAAACCACCACCAAACCTAACGAATCTACACCTGCTCAACAGGAACAAGCGATGATTAGTCAGAGAGGGAGTGAGATATCAAAGATCTAGATAAAACATAATAAAACATACAGTCTACCCTCGAATTTAAACATGTAGACTCATTGCTAAAGACTGTGCATTGCAGTCAGAGATGATCCTCCACTCTCCCACAGTTGAGTCAGCAAGAACCAACTTGTCAATTAACAAACTAATCTTCTATAACCTATTTCAGCCAACATGTGCAAACTCAAAATCACTATCTCAATTATAGACTCAATGGAATGAATGGGTGGCATCTGCTCTTACATTATACGATCTTATTAGACTCTACAGTCGACAGTGTGGTGCTGGAAAAGCAGAACATGTCAGGCAGCATCTGAGGAGCACGAGAATCGGCGTTTCGGGCATAAGCCCTTCATCAGGAATTCCTTCATCAGGGTCAGTCAGAGCTGTGGGGCACAATTTTAAGATTAAACATCGTCCTTTTAGGACATAGATGAGGAGAACTTCTTTCCCTAAAAGGATTAAGAGTCTTTGAATAGATTTAAGTCAGAGGGAGACAGATTCTTGTTTGGCAAGGGAAACTAAGGTTATTGGGAAGACAGAGTGGGACAGTGGAATTGCTAGAGAGGGTGGGCAGTGGTGCTGAAAACAATGTGTGAGGGAACTAGGGTAAGAGAGACAGAGAGGGTTGGAAGGTGTTAATGGCAGGGAAAAAGAAAGAGTGGAGGGCAATATTTTCTGAGAAAGAAAGCAGGCGGATAGCATGCATGAGACACCGGACAGGTGGCTCTGCCAGAAACATCAGGCAGACAGACTAAAGGCAGCAAAGGAGCAAGAGAAGAATGATGATCAAGCCAGCAAGGGATGCAGAAGAGTGAGTGAAAGGAGTAGCCAACTGAGTGAGAGAGACAGGTGGATGGATGGATCAGCAAAGTAAGGCAGGTGGGCAAGACAAGTGAGTTAGGTGGATGACATGAGAAATAAAGAGGCGGCTGGCAGGCAAGTGAATGATTAGTGCAGTCAGACAAGAAACAAAGGGCTGATTGCCAGGTAACAAAGAGGTGCCTGGCAGGTGTGGGTGCAAGCCAGAGTGTGTATGTTACAAGTAAGACTGAGACATCATCCTGTGTCTTAAATGATTTAAATGCTGGCTCAGCCGATCATCTTACGAAACATGGGTGGGAGCTTGCACCTGATTTGAAGAAATTGGGTCTGTAAAGATTTAAATGAGTATGAAAGAATCATCTAGCTTAGAGGGAAGGACCTTGTCCCCCATACCGTCTAAGGAACTTGCAGGGGCTTAGAATTACTTTGGGCTGGTTCCTAAAGAATGAAGTTTCCACGAAAGTGATTGTATAAAATGCAACAGTATTGTGCTTTTTATCCTGTTGTGTGAAGAGTTAAATGAGGAAAGCTATTAAGTTACTACAAAATAAAGGTTGATAATGTTTTAAAATTGTTTACTAAAAATCTTAAAGTTGAAATCATTTCCAATCAATCAGTCATTTGACATCTAAATTTCAATTTAAATGTTACTGGTCTCAAAGGGAATTTTTACACAATTTAAAATTTGAGGCCAATTTCTATACTCCATAGCCCATACAAATTTCACTTCATGACTTAGGAAAAACGCAAGACCGGTCCATGAACATACGCGACCTAATTTTCCTTCCCTTGGCGAAAGGACATGGAGTCCAGTCTTAACTCTAAGTAAATGGATTTTGAATTATTAAATGTCACCTCATCATGACTTGATTGAGCTACAGGGTTACAACTGGTATCGTCTAAGATGATCCGTCTCCAAACAAATACCTACTTCTCAATCCTTTATATTCTCTGCAAGCTAAACCAAATCACCTTACACCCCTTAATTAGAAATCTTACCCGAATGTAACCTCGAACCAAATTTTTGCCCTCGTATCTATGAAATTTAAAGCTTCATTTTCAACGACAAATGGAAACACAGAACTAAAATATTCTGAAAATCTGAAGATTTACCTACTTTTGTACTTCAGAATGTTCCTACAGCAAGCTAAAGAAAAATTGATGAAAAATACTGGAGTAATGATTGCACAACAAACATTCTCCAAACAAAAAGAACTGAATTATTCCTCGAACAACTTAACTCCCTAAAGATTTAACCAAGTAAATCATGCTGACAAAGAGCCTAGGGTTGATCCATACTCACTATGTGATGCATCAACAGATTTCAACCAAGGCAACAGCAGCAAAACAGCAATTGATGATAACTAGCCTGTTTATAAAGTGAATATCTGGTCAGTTTTTCTGCATCCTGAGCATTATCCAACATCTCTCATGAGAAGTGCACATTGGTGAAAATGAAGCGATAGAAACAGATTTTAGCTCGGGTACTGCTGCTTTTCCCTTTAACAAGAGGTACTTCCTCAGGTGGTACAAATGTAAAGGTGCCAGAAGAGGCTGAAAATGCTACAAAATATATACTAGCAAGAAACCGACTTTAAAGAAAAAGAGAAAGAAAATAGAATAAAAAAGTAAATGTTACCACATGGTGCAAGTGAAGATGATGGGGCTCCTGTGTAGACCAGTGTTGTAGATTCTGATGCCAATGGGCCAGGTGCTGACTTTGGTGTCTTCAATACATGCAGGCTAATGGGTGTTGATTGGGCTGACTGACTGGAGGAATTGTGACTGGAATGCGGAGCCTTATTTGATTTATGTGCAATTTCTTCTCCTTCATTCTCTGTTTCTGCCTTATCTTGTTCCTTAACATCTTCATCTGATCCATCCGTTTCTGTCTCTGAGTCACTATCAGCCTCTGATTGGAAAATAAAAAGTTAAATATTTTAAACATTCTATAATTAGGCCTCCCTAAAAACAATGCAAAATGAAGAATCTATGGTCAAATTAGTCATTACATCACCCAAGAATAAGGAACATCTGTGAGACTCTGAAAATTTGAATAAAATGTGATATTAAATTGCTTCAGTTTTCTCGACTGCCTTAAGAAATTGAGAGTTAAGACCTATAGTTTAAAAAAGGTAACAAGCTAAGAAATAGAAGTAAGCCATTTGGTCCTTTGAGCCTACTTTGCTATTCTTCTACCTCAAAAGAATGAGGTAATGCAGAAGGTAGTAAAGTTATTTTGGTATTCAAACATCTGAAGGTCTCTACCATCTTCCAGAGTGCTCAGGTTTAGAAAAAAACCTCAACCAGAATTGTGGAATGAAAACTTTCTTCTCGTCTCAGTTCTAAATGGTCCTCTTTCTGATGACTCGTCAGTGATGGGAAGCACCCAGCATCTGCCCTCTAATGATTTTATACGGTTCATTGAAATCATCTCTGGGGAATGCAAGTCAGGCCGAGCCTACTAAATCTCCTATCATCGGACAATCTTCTCTGCTGAGGAAGAAGTTGCTACTTTCCACTGGTCTCGCTCCAAAGCTAATATAAACTTCATTAGGAGAACAAAACATTTACTGGAAAAGCTATATAACTTATTGTCTTCAATTTTTTTCATCAAGCACATACGAAAACGTGACTTCATTTGATAGGCATAGCACCATTTTGGACAGATGACAGTGGAAAACAGCACTTGCATTACCAAGTCATAGCAGAAACATGAAAGTGATTACTTATTCCATTTTTGAGATACTTCGCCTTTCCAGGGCAATTTGAGGTGGACTGGTCACCTCAACTGGAACTGGTAGACTTTGGTCTGTTTGCAAGATATAAAGCAAACAATGATCTGATTAGGATAGCCATTGTCTTGCAGAAACTGAAAATGCTGCAAAAAAAACCTGCTAAGCTTTTCCAGCAATTTCTATTTTTGTTTTCAACTTACAGCACCTGCAATTCTTTCGGTTTTTATAAAATGAGTAAATGAGTACATGATTGCTTGTCAAGCCAATTTTACAGAGCAGGAGCTAAATGAATCAAGTTCAAGCAAAAGGCCAGAGGCAGAGGTCCTAAGGGAATGAATTATTCTGCTTCAACTCAACTGAATTGAAGTGCAGTATGTAGCACCTGAGGGGGGAAGAGCTTGCTCATTCCACCAAAAATATGGTCTTGTGTAAAACCCAGTGGAAATTTTGGGAGTGCTGGATTTTTAGGTGTTCCCACAGCTATATTACCTGTTTAGATCCACATGGCATTATTAAAAATGAATTCAAGTCCACAGTCAATGAATATAGATTTTTAGAAATGATGACGGGTTAAGATTCTGTCTAACTGCAACACCACTATCGATAGTCAGGTCCATTATGGCTTTTGCGAAGGTGAAGGAATCCAACAACATGGTCAAGGAAAACTCACTGAAAATTTGCTTATGGGAACTCATTCAACCATTTAGACAATTCATGAAGTGGAGAGACAGTCATTGATAAATTAAGCATTCAAATGTTCTGTAAGAGAATCTGTTCCATAAAACTGTACAAATTTTCAACATAATGAGGCAGGACATGTTCTGTATGCAGAAAAACAAGCAAAAACTGATGTTTCATTTTAAAATAACAGTCTTAGAACAACAAGGCTGGAGGGATCACCTATAAGGATAACATTTGCCTTGAATGAAAGCACAAAAGGGACAAGCACAAATTAGGCGTCTGTTTTATGACACACCTCATTTGCATTCCACTGATTTCAACAGAAAATGAAGAATGAAAAAAAAGGTTCCAAATTTGTTGGTTCTATTGTCAGCTCAAACTTCAAACCCAATATTATACACAACCTCCAATCCAAATCTGTTAAAAATAAAGTACATAAATATGTATTCCAACCTGATTGACTGTTATCAGAATCATCTTCGTCATCATCGTCATCTTCCTCTTCATTGGACTCATCAGAATCCTTGCTACTTGGAACATCAGAATCAATCCCTCTAAAATGATCAGCCAAAGACTGGGTTGTATAATGGTGATGTTGCTGCTGTGCAGTGATCTTAACACTCACTGATTTGTCTTTAGGAGAATTCTGGGATAATACAGGAGAGGTAGAATGTCGAACTGGTGTCACATGATTGCTGGAATGATTCTTCAAATTAGAACCCAAGGGAAGTGGTGAAATGGACGTGGTGCTACCAGAGTTCAAAACTACTTTATCAGTATTTTTAATTTGGATTCTAGATTTGGTTGTAAGTGCCAAAGGGGCTTCCTGAATGACACTCTGAATTACCCCGTTAGGTTGCTGCTGTGCTACAAGTGCACTTAATACCAAGGGGTTTGACTGGTTACCATCAATTGGAGGCAGCTTCTGGTGTGCTGGTGAACTAGCGGCAGATTTTGGACTAGTCAAGGGTGTCTGGAAGCTCTTCTTAATACCTGCCGCTGCCTTCTTCTGGGCTTTGTATTGTTCTTGTTGTTTCTTTAATTGTGCTGGAAATGACTGCTTAAATAGTTCCTGCAAACAAACAAAACAATGAATTAACAACCAAGAGTAAAACATTATCGAATAAAGACAAAGCAACCCAAAAAATAATACAGATATTATTATGGTAGTAATATTGGATATTATTAATTTAAGCAGCAGTTGCACTAACTTTCTGGCTTCACTTGTTTTATTATTACCCATTGCACTCACAACAGTTAAATTGTCAATTTTATGAAAATACACTATTGGTTGAAAACCTTATCTACAAATGAACCCATACTGGAGATCACAGATGCAATTGCTCCATAGCATTTCCCGACAGAGGAAGGTTCCTACTAAAAGTAGGCTTTGTAAAATCAGCTTTAATAAAGGTAATAAATCTACCTTGGGACACAGTGTGGAAACACTGCTGTACATTTTGTCAATACTACTTACTACCAAGTCTTTTCAACAGATGTAAAGGCAAGGTAGTAATGGGTCAAAGATCAATGCTCACTGCTACTATGTATTTACAGATCTTGAAGATGTCAACTTGCTGCTCAGTGTTACAATCCCAGCTGAGGGCAATTCTGGACAAGTCAAATTAGTGTGAAACCTGACTTGACAGAGCTTACGTTTGACTTTTGCAATTTGATGAGCATGGTGGTCAAATAGTATATATAGTCAACATGAGGCTGTTACTTTTAACAAAAAAAGAAAAAAAAAATGTATATGACAATTTGAATAATCTTATAATAAACAGCAAAAAGAAATACTCAAATTTTTTTGACCAGCAACATCCTTTACAGAACACTCAATCTCATTTAAGATCATTCTTATGTTTTATTTAACTCAATTGAGAGGCTGCAAACATTTATTTTCAGCCATTTCCAGTACTTCATCAGAAATTATTCTCTCAAGTCTCTCCCAGAGACATACAAGCTCTCTGAATTTTCTCTGACTCGAATATAGTAAGACTACCATAACAGATTAAGACTTCTTTCCAGCTCTAGTGGACTGGAAACTGTTAGCACTAAACTGCCCTGCTAAAATGGACTTATTTTCTTCGAACTCAATTTGCTTGTAGTCCCTGGCCATCTATCTTAGTGTAGGTCTTAAAAACCAAATGCAATAACATGCAGCACCTATCTCAACAGGTAGTTTATTGAGCCATTTAGCTTTAGGCAGATGATTTCTTAGACAAGCTGTCTTTGGCTTACAACTTTAAATGACTCTTTGATCTTTTGTCGAAGGATCAGACCTTCAGCACCAAAAACTCATCTACCTATATTTTAGAATCAGAGTTCCCAAATAATATATCATAAGTTTTCATCAGAACAGCCTGATAATGTATATCAAGTACCAGCAACATGAATTAAATAAAATATCACAAGTGCAAAATTATCTACAGCATCAGAGTTATGTTTGAATAATAAAAATAGGCTTTAGCAGACTTTGTGGGGTGGGAGGGGGGAGTGGGAGAGCAGATTTGACTTAGCACAGAAAAGAAAAACACCTAATCGGATTAGTGACAGATCTTCTCTTTGCAGTAAAACAATAGAACTAATGAATAGTTCTGGTGTAGTGAAAATGATTAGGTTCCACTAAAGCAACACAAAAAAAAATTCAAAATGAAAAGGTAAAACTAAACTTAAAATGAGTATTTAGATGTGCCACTTAAGAATGAATATCTAAAGCTATGAATTTACTTTTAAAATTCAAAATTTGCGTAAACGTGACAAACCACATCTCAAAATATTACAATTTTTCTCCGACTCCTTCCAAAGATAATGGTGGCCTAAATAATCCCAGTGGCTAGATTTTTCAATTTTATATATCCAAACTAGAATAATCGAAGTTATTAAGTGAACTTGCCTGCTTCACACGAAGATCATGTGGTGACCCCAGGTCTTCAGAAGCACAAATATTCCCTGCCTTTAGAAGTTCAGGCAAAGCACCAGTTGGTTTTGGAGAAGATTCTTTCCTTCCCTGATTGACCAAAGGCACAGGTTTCATCCCAACTGTTAGTCCTGTGGACTGAATGACACTCTGATGTTTTTTACCAGACTCATCATTTGAATGGGAGGTCTGGAAAATGAGGGAAAGTTGTGACAAAACTGGAGGCTGTTTTTGCTGGGATTGGAATGAATGTGAAGTCTGTGACTCTGTGGCAAGATGTAGATGCTGGTTCATTCTTTTGTCATGTGACTGCTTAATGTCACAAGCATTCTGGCCTGTTTCTTTTGGCTCCTTTGCAGTATGCATCAAACTCTGCAAATAAAATTTAAATTCATCTGGTAAGACTAGAGGATTCTTAAAGAATTATAGGTTAGATATTTTATTTAACCTTTTAATAGCTGGTAATGACAAGAGTAACTTCTATAAACATAATCCTCAAAAGCTATTAGAAAGTTAGGATATTTGCATACTGAAAATAAGTAATTGGGAATAACACTCCTCGGTAATTGATGGAAACAATGGCATAGAAAGAGAGGAATATCCAATTAAAAAGAGGAGATGGGATTCTTGATCATGTTTTTATCTAGTTGATTCCTCAGCAAAACATACGAAGATCATGTGGTGAGCGAAGAAATGTATTCATTGGAACTGCTCAATAGTACAACTTGTCAACAATATCTTGTCAGTAACTGACTAGATTCACATATTAATAAATGAATTCGAGCAGTACCTATGAAAATTTCCTGGATAATTTTCTAATTCTTAAGAAAGAGATGTCAAGAAGGCTCTTCATGCTCCTTCTAAAATTCCTCAGATTAACAAAAACAACATTCAATTCTAACATATAGGTCCAGATGTAGGGCATTCTGCCTACCGAGTTTGTTCTGCCATGAGATAATGGCTGATCTGATAATCCTCAACTTCACTTTCCTATCTTTTGCCTATGACCCTTGATTCCCTTACTGATTAAAAATCTGTCAATCTCAGCCAGAAACATAGGTAATGACACAGCCTCAACAGTCTTCTGTAGTAAATAACTCTACAGATTCACAAAGCTGTGAGAAAAGAATTTCTTCCTTATTTCTGTTTTAAGTAGATGACCCTCTACGTTGAGATTCCGCCCTCTGGTCGTAGACACTCTTACAAGGCGAAACAATGTCTCTACTTATTCTGCCAAGTCCCCTAAGAATCTTTTATGTTTCAGTGAGGTCACCTCTCATTCTTCTAAATTCCAATAGGTACAGACCCAACTGACTCACTTCTGCTCTTAAAACAGTCTTTTCATATCTATTAGGTATAAGCCATGAATCTTCAATGGATTGCCGCCAATGTCAGTGTTTCCTGAGATAAGGGACCCAAGACATTTTACAGTATTCCAGCTATGGTCTCATCAGTGCCTTGTACAGTTTTAGCAAAACCTCCTTACTTTTACACTTTGAAATAAAGACCAATATTCTACTTGCTTTTCCTATCATCTGCTGAACTCAGGTGCTAGACTTTCGTGATTCATGTATGAAGACACCCAAATCTCTCTGTTCTGTCGCTTCCTACAATCTTTCTTCATGTAAATAATATTTAGCTGCTCTATTACTCCTGCCAAAGTGCATAACCTCACATTTTCATACATTACATTCCATCCTGATGAAAGGCTCATGCCCGAAATGTCGATTCTCCTGCTTCTCGGATGCTGCCTGACCTGCTATGCTTTTCCATCACCACACTCTCTACTCTGATCTCAAGCATCTGCAGTCCTCACTTTCTCCCATTATATTCCATCTGCCCAGTTTTTGACCACTCGCTTAACGTGTCTATTTTACTCTGCAAACTCTGAGTCATCCTCATTTTCCTTCCCACCTACTTTTGGGTCATAACACAGATGACAAATTCACTTCCATTCACGAACATGACACATCTGATTAGAAAGAAGGCAGCCAAGGGAGTAAAGTAAGGATTCAAGATAGTAAGACTTTAGTACATAAGAGACCATGGCCTGACAGAACCACGGTAACTTTGTCATTACACCCATCTGTGCTAATGTAGTATCTCCAACACCATGGGGTCTTATCTTGCTAATTAGCCTAACCGGTAGTACTTTATCCAACATCTTCTTAAGATCCAAACTAAAACAAATCTGTCCAATATAGCTCAAATAGTTAAAACAGTTAATCATTGATTTAATTTCTTTTAATCATCAGTCTTTTTGTTGTTAAAGACCGCTTGAGCAGAGAAAATCCTATTAAACAAAGATAAAGAGGGGAACAGAGTTAAAGAACAGATTAGACAAAAGAACAAGATTGGGCTAAAAGTAGAGTCAGTTATCACCTCAAAGTGAACATTTATGAAGTATTATGATACCAGGGAATTTCGTAGTTAATTTGCTCCGTTCCCTCTTGAAACACACTTCATATGGTAGTATCAATAGTGTGCAGTTCAATAGTGCACTGAAACCTTTAATATCTGACATAAATCGCTTCTCAACTTTTATATCTACTTCTCTTATGGTGAAGCAGAGAATTCAATTAGCTGTTTATTTTTAAGAAGAACAATCTCATCAATCTTAAAGTAATAGTAGAACATTTGGACAGTTGAAACATTTGGAAAATTGTAATCCAACAAAGTCGAGTCACCATGGTTTCATGAAAGGGAAATCACATCTGACTAAGTATTGAGAGTTTTTGAAGGAACCTCGGATATCACAGTGGGTAGAGAGGAAC
Organism: Chiloscyllium punctatum; assembly: GCF_047496795.1. NCBI lineage: Eukaryota > Metazoa > Chordata > Chondrichthyes > Orectolobiformes > Hemiscylliidae > Chiloscyllium > Chiloscyllium punctatum. The sequence goes on from NC_092748.1 coordinate 68,016,067, forward strand.
TAGTAGGTGTGCTATATTTGGGCTTCCAGAAGGCAGCTAACATGGTACCTCACAAAAGGTTAAGTCATAGGAAAAGAATCCATCATTTTTGAAATAGTATGTTAGTGTGGACAGAAAATTGGCTAATGAGCAGGAAACAGCAACTGGGGATAAGAGGTTCTTTTCCAGGTTGGAAATCTGTCACAAGTAGGGTTCCACAGGGATCAGTGTTGCAATTGCAACTGTTTACAATATATATTAATAACTTGGAGGAAGAAGGCAAAAGTACTGGAGGCAACTTTGCAGAGGACACATAAATTTGTGGAAAGGTAAGTTGCAAGAAGACGACAAACAGGTTACAGAGAGATATTGATAGGTTAAGCAAATGGACAGAAAGTTGGCAAGTAGAGAATAATGTGAAAAAATATGAAGTTGTTCATTTTGGAAGGATGAAACAACAGTGTATTATTGACATGGAGATAAACTGAATAAAGCTGCAACTCAAAGGGACTTGGGGTAAAAACAAAAACAAAAGTTGCTGGAAAAGCTCAGCTGGTCTGGCAGCATCGGTAAAGAGAGATCGAAGTTAACATTTTGGTTCCAGTAGCCCTTCCGCAGAACCAGACCCAAAACATTAACTCTGATTTCTCTTCACAGATCCACTGAGCTTTTCCAGCAACTTCAGTTTTTATTTCCGATTTACAGCATCTGCAGTTCTTTCACTTTTTATTTGGACTTAGGGATACAAAACACAGAATGCTAGCACACGGGTGTAACAGATAATAAGGAAGGCTAATGGAACGTTAGCCCTTATTACAAGAAGGTTGAAAGAGAAGAGCAGGAAAGTATTACGGCAATTCACAAAGTGCTGGTAAGACCATATCTGAAGTACTGTTAGCAATTTTGATCACCTTATTTCATTGGAGACGGTTCAGAGAAGCTTCATGAAGATGAACAAGTTGGGAATGAATTCAATGAAGTTTACAAGAATGACAGATGATTTCATTGAAACACAGGATTCTCAAGGGACTTAACAAAGTAAACAAAGTGTTTCCCCTGTGAGAGTGTGTAGGACCAGAGATATAATCACAGAAGTAATTTAAAACAGAGATCAGAAGGACTTTTTTCTCTCAGATGGTTGAGAATCTTTAGAACTCCTTGCACAGATAACAAGGACAGAGTCCTTGTGTATATTTAAGGCTGAGGTAGGGAGATTCCAGATCAACAGGGAGTCAAGGGTTTTGGGGAAAGGGCAGGGAGCTGAACAAGAGGAGTACTCAATCAGCAATGTTCCCATTGAACAATAGAATAGCTGACGGGGGGTTGGGATGTGTGAACAGCTTACTCTGTTCTTATGATATTATGATTGAAGGAACATCTTTAAATGTCCCAAGAGCCTTTTTCCTCAAATCGGTAGGTTTACTTCTATTCAGGATCCAATCGAGCGCTGGGTCTTTTGCCAAAATGCATAATCAGATACTTACTTATAATATATTCAATTGCTACTTTTTAGCCTATTGTCCATCTTTTCAACAGAATGATATAATATGGAAAGTCCACTTCTCTTTGAAAGACATTAGTCCCGCCACCACATTATTTTCCTGCAGTCTTGTAAATCTTTCCCTTTCAAGTATTTATTCCAGTCCATTTTGAAAGTTGCAGTTGAATCTATTTCCATCTCTCAAGCAATGCATTACAAATCATATCACACTTCATTAAAGACGTTCTCCTCAGCACGCCTACAGTTTTATTTTAATTTACCTTCAATGTACATTCTACTTGTTTTTTCTATTTGGTTATGAGCCAGATAGAGACCTATGGTAAATTCTAAGCACCACTTTTTTGGAAAGATAAGAATGCCTTGGAGAAGATGCAGAGGAAACAATGGAATAGTACCAGGGATGCAGGACTTTAGTTATGGGCAGAGACTTGAAAAGCTGAGATTATTCTCCTGAGAAAATAGGATTCAAAAGTCCCAAACTAGGAATTACTGCCAATAGCAGAAGTGTAACAAAAGATACAATTTAAGGTGACTGGCCAAGAACCATGGGTGAAATAAGGTGCAAATTGTTATGATCTAAAATCCACAATATAAAAGGTGATTGAAGTACTTAATCATAACTTTTAAAAGAAAAGCAGAGAATTACGTGAAGATGTAAAATCTGTACGGCTATGGGAAACAAGCAAGAGTGTGATTAATTGCACAGGTCTTTCACAAAGTTGGCAAGGCACACTGAATTGAATGTTCTCCTGCACTGTGCCTTCCAATGACTTTATCTGTAAATTTTGACATCATTTCATCCAGGCCTATTTTCACACCATAAATTAAGAGGACCACAATAAAGTATGCCCTTTTCCTTGTAATAATCTGAATTCTGTCCAATAGATTACAATCCAAGGTTACAGTATGGAAATTTGAGTAGCTACACCTCATTAGAAGGAAAACATATACTAAAACAAACATATTCGGACATGTGCCAAATGTTAGCCCACTTAACTGAACCACACGTTTTGGTAATTCTGGTAAAAAAAATCTTGTTACCATTATTTGAAGTTCTCAGGATTTAGGTTATTGAAAAGAGCAAAAAATTTACTCAGACTATGTAATCAAAAAGCAGCAGGCTACTATGTACACATAATAACAAGATGCATTGCAGAAGCCTTCAGTCAGAAATAACAAGATACAAAGTGTCAAGAATATCATACTTGTGCTACATGATTTGAACATTTGATTTTTTTCTGTAGATCTAACACATTCTCATGTATCTTTTGACCTTCAAAAAGTGTGTCAGAATTCAAGACCAAGTTTTTATGGCATACTGTATTATTACACGACACCAATTAAATTATTAATATTAAACATTGCTAAACAGAAATTTAAGTTGAGGCTTTTCTCCTGTGCTCATGCGAACTGACATGCAAGAAACTAAACTTGAAAAGAGAGCACCAGTTTATATTGTACACTGATTGGTTGGACCGTGATTGATATGGAGATGTTGTCTTAGTTACCAAATAAGTGCAGACTGGAGAGGTAGACTTTGATTGGTCAGTACATTGCCACAACTATAGTATCCCTGCTATATAAACAAATAGCTTAACTAATATTTAGATTCCCTTTATCTAATTTATAATCTGCCTTATGACATGTAGCTTCTTCAGTAGATTTCATAAATTCTCACCAGGCTATCACGTTCTTACTTAAAACAAAACTCAACAAAAGAAATTCACAAAAGATAAATACAGCAACAGAAAACTAAATGTAGGAAAACCATTTTCGATAAGTTTCTTAACAAGATGTCAAAGAAAATATTAGCAAGCTTGGACAAACAATCGAGGAAATGCATTATTCATGTTTTGAAGGGTAGTCAGTGATGCAAGGGTAGTCAGTGGAAGGGATGAAAACCAATGCATAATTAAATATAAGCTTGTGAAAGGCAAAATGAATTCTCTTGCAGACATAAGCAATAATGTTAATAAGTCTGCATAAAATTTTTTCTGAAGAATAAACAAAAACAAAATAGCATACAGCTATTTGAGTCTTAAATTTTACCTTAGTCTTCTTTGCATGTGCTGTTTCAGTTTCAGAATCAGAATCACCTTCTTCACTATCTTCTTCGCCAATACTTTGATCATCATCATCATCATCATCGTCATCGTCGTCGTCGTCATCATCATCGTCGTCGTCGTCGTCATCATCGTCGTCGTCATCATCATCAAAGTCGTCAGAATCACTGCTGCTCAAACCTTCACTTGAAGAGTCTGACGATGTCCCTGATTCACTTTCACTATTGCTGGAGCTTTCAATTGCTTTCTTTCTGGGCTTCTAATAAAGGATTTATAATTAGACAAATTTCACAGGGTACTTTCCTTAAATATCCAAACACCTGATGTTTGTTTAAAACACAAAATCACTTCCTTCTTTTTAGCTTTGTAGCATCACATACCAGATCATACAACATTTGCAGCTAAAAGAATAAGTGGACACAATCTACTCCCCAAGTCTAGTATTATCATTTTTGATATATCTTTGACTGAACTGTCTTTCAAATTACCCCTCCTTCAGGGTAAGTAAATATCTCTGCACAACTCTACTTTGAATACTGGAATAGCCTCAAGATGATGAAAGGCCTACTCCTGTTATTATCCTTATGATACTTGGCATGCATGTCCTTTAGGAGAAAGTGAGGACAGCAGATGCTGGAGATCAGAGCTGAAAATGTGTTGCTGGAAAAGCGCAGCAGGTCAGGCAGCATCCAAGGAGCAGGAGAATCGACGTTTCAGGCATGAGCCCTTCTTGAAGACCTGCTGCGCTTTTCCAGCAACACATTTTCAGCATGCATATCCTTTGCTGACTATGATTGCTCACAAACTGCATAATCACAGAGTGGCAGCCTATGCAGTCCATCTCTGCAATTAGATGTTGTGTACTCAAAAGTATCATCTGTGCAGTCAATGACACTCTATAACATGGGGAAGCAATTGCCCTGGTAGGTCCATGCCCACTCTGCCTGCTTCTCTCTAGATGAAGAGAACATTTTGTCCTCTCCTTCCTAACATTAAGAACAAACTTTCCCGATGAAGTGCTTTTGCCCAAAATGTTGATTCTCCTGCTCCTCGGATGCTGCCTGACCTGCGGTGCTTTTCCAGCAGCACACTCTCGACTCTAATCTCCAGCATCTGCAGTCCTCACTTTTGCCTATTAAGAACAAACATCTAATGCAGCAGTTATTGAGTCATAGAGATGTACAGCACAGAAACAGATCCTTTGGTCCAACTCGCCCATGCTGACAAGATATCCTAAATTAATTGTGTCCCATTTACCAGCAATTGACCCATATCCCTCTAAACCCTTCCTTTTCAAATACCCATCCAGATGCCTTTTAAATGTTGTAATTGTATCAGCCACCATCACTTCCTCTGGCAGCTTATTCCCTCTGCATGAAAAAATTGCCCCATAGCTCCCACTTAACCTTTCCTTTCTCACTTTATACCTATGACTTCTAGTTTTGGACTCCCCCACCCCAGTAAAGAGACCTCGTCTATTTACCCTACCCATGACCCTCACGATTTTATAAACCTATATATGGTCACCCCTCAGCCTCCAATGCTCTTTGAAAAATACATCTAGTCTATTCAGCACCTCCCACAGGGGGACCAGAACTGCATACAGTATTCCAAAAGTGGCCTAATCAATGACGAACAGCCACAACATGGCCTCCCACCTCCTCCCAATGCTCTGACCAATAAAGGCAAGCATACCAAACCTTCTTCACTATCCTATCTATCTGTGACTCCACTTTTAAGGAATTACGAACCTGCACTCCAAGGTGTCTCTGTTCAGCACACTCCCCAAGACCTTACCATTAAGGGTACAATGTCCTGCCCTGATTTCCCTTTGCAGCACCTCACATTTATCTCAGTTAAACTCCATCTGCTACTCCTTTGCCCACTGGCCCATCTGATCAAGATCTCTTTATATTCTGAGGTAACCTTCTTCACTGTTCACTGCACCTCCAATTTTGATGTCATTTGCAAACTTACTAACCAACCATAGTTCTCATGTTCACATCAAATTATTTATATAAATGACAAAAAGCAGTGGACCCAGCACTGATTCTTGTGGCACACCACAAGTCACACGCCTCCAGTCTTCTGTCTCCTACCCTTGAGCCACATCTCTATCCAAATGGCTAGTTCGCTCTGTATTCCATGTGATCTAACCTTGTTAACTAGTCTACCACAGGTACCGTGTTGAACACCTTATTAAAATCCATATAGGTCATGTCCACTGCTCTGCTCTCATCAATCCTTTTTGATACTTCTTCAAAAACCTGAATAAAGTTAGTCTATTTCCTACATAAAAAGCCATGTTGACTATCCCTAATCAGTCCTTCCCTTATCAAATACACGTAAAGCCTGTCGCTCAGGAGTCCCTCCAACAACTGGCCCATCACCAATGTCAGGATCACTGGTCTAGGGATCCCAAGCTTGTCCTTACCACTTTTGTTAAATAGTGATGTTACCTGCTCCAGCTATTAAAGATATCAAGGCTAATGATAAAGCCACCTTTGTTCTGCTTGGAAGTTGCAGGCCTGTCTGAGAGGTAGTAGAGTTCAGCAAGTACAGCCTTCATAAAATTAAATACTGTGCAAATACCAGGAAGAGAGATGAAATATTCTCTTCAGATCTTTGTCCAATAAGTAGAATACTGAGAAATAGACTACCAAACTAGATAGGATTGTGGTTCACAAGAAGGTGGTGTTAGAAATTCTGGAAAGTGTGATAATAGATAAATCCCCCGGGCCAGATGGGATTTACCTTAGGATTCTCTGAGAAGTCAGAGAGGAGATTGCCAAGCCTTTGGCTTGGATCTTATGTCGTCATTGTCTACAGGAATACTGCCAGAGGACTGGAGGATAGCAAAAATTGTCCCCTTGTTCAAAAAGGGGAGTTGTGGCAAAGGGTTAGAAACGTGTAAGAGATAGGATTTATAATCATCGCATTTAGAATAAATTGATTTGGACTAGTCAGCATGGTTTTGTGAAGTGTAATTCTTTGAGAAGATGGCCAAACAGGTGGATGAGGGTAAAGCTGTTGATGTGGTATATATGGACTTCAGTAAGGCATTTGATAAGCTTCCCCATGGTAGGCTAATGCACAAAATACAGAGGCATGAGATTGCGGGCGATTTAATGGTTTGGATCAGAAATTGGCTAGCTGAAAGACGACAGAGGGTGGTGGTTGATGGGAAACATTCATCCTGGAGTTCAGTTACTAGTGGTGTACCACAAGGATCTGTTATGGATCCACTGCTGTTTGTCATTTTTATAAACTACCTGGATGAGGGCATAGAAGGATGGGTTAGTAAATTTGCGGATGACAGTAAGGTCGGTACAGTTGTGGATAGTGCTGAAGGACACTGTAGATTATAGAGGGACATAGATAAGATGCAGAGCTGGTCTGAGAGATGGCAAATGAAGTTTAATGCAGAAAAATGAGAGGTAATTCACTTTGGAAGGAGTAACAGGAATGTAGAGTACTGGGAGAACGGTAAGAGAGATCGCGGTGCCCATGTACATAGATCCCTCAAAATTGCCATGCAGGTTGATAGGCTGTTCGAAAGGCATTCGGATCGAGTTTTGGAACCATGAGGTCATGCTGCATCTGTACAAAACTCTGGTGAAGCCATATTAGAATACTGCATGCAGTCCTGGCCACTGCATTATAGGAAGGACGTGGAAGCTTTGGAAGTGGTTCAGAGGAAATCTACTCGGATATTGCCTGGTATGGAGGGAAAGTCTTACGAAGAAAGGTTGGGGGACTTTTGTTAGAAAGAAGGTTTAGAGGTGACTTAATTGAAACATACAAGATAATCAGAGGGTTAGATTGGGGGGACAGTGAGAGCTTTTTTCCTAGGATGGTGATGGTTAGCACAAGGGGACATAGCTTCAGATTGAGGGGTGATAAATATAGGATAGATGGCAGAGGTAGTTTCTTTACTCAGAGTCGTAAGGGCGTGTAACGCACTGCCTGTAATATTTGTAGACTCACCAAATTTACTGGCATTTAAGTGATCATTGGATAGGCATATGGACAAAAATGGAATAGTGTAGGTTAGATGGGCTTCGGAAATGGTTTCACAGGACAGCACAACATCGAGGGTCAATGAGCACTGTAACGTTCTACGTACTAAGCCCTGATGAGAGCTCTTTTCCTTTCCTGCTCAGTGAAGCTTGTGCTGCTCCTGCTCATGCTGCAGGGTAAACAAGACATTGACTGCAGTATCCATGATCGGGGGAAGTGCCTGATCAAAAAGATGAACTGCAATCGAAGGCCTTCACCAAATATAGCACTACTCCTCATTGACTTTACCAACTTTAAGCAGGATGTGAAAACTCAACACATGATATACTCAGACAGCACCAGTAGAAACTAATCAACATCTAACCTAGAACGTTGATAGGCTCTATAAAGTGTGTGCGCGTGCACATGTTTGTGTTCAAAGTTTGGGAGAAGATTTGTAGCTCGGGTGCTCGTTGTTGTGGTTCTGTTCACCGAGCTGGGAATTTGTGCTGCAGACGTTTCGTCCCCTGTCTCGGTGACATACTCAGTGCTTGGGAGCCTCCTGTGAAGCGCTTCTGTGATCTTTCCTCCGGTATTTGAAGTGATTTGTATCTGCCGCTTCCAGATGTCAGTTCCAGCTCTCCGCTGCAGTGGCCAGTATATTGGGTCCAGGTCGATGTGCTTGTTGATTGAATCTGTGGATGAGTGCCCTGCCTCTAGGAATTCCCTGGCTGTTCTCTGTTTGGCTTGTCCTATAATAGTAGTGTGCGTGTTTGTGTGCATCTAAGTATGCGAATACATATTTGTGGGTGGAAGGAAGGCAGTGCTCTTCCTGCTATTGAATTTATGTTCAGTTTACATGTTTTACAAGGAAGAGTTTGCTAGAATGCCAAGGTTGAAAATGGCAGCACTGACCTCAAAACATCATTAAAAATCAGTGATGATCTGGCTGTTCTACAAACTTCCAGTACACACACCTAAAGCCTGCATAAACATCCTTACCAAAGTGGTGCCCAACATGGATATTTTAATACCAAAACAGAACCAGTAGCACAAAATCTTTAGGTGTTATCGACACAAAATTTTCAGCCAACAGCTGCGAACTTGACAATATAAGACTGAGCTTTTGCAATAAATGAGGTAATGAATTTAAATAAACAGGAAAAATGTACATACTTTATCTTTTAGCTTGTTCGTTGGAGTTTCTGGATGCTTATTTTGTTCAAGAACACATTTGTGCCCTTTTCCAGAAATTGTCATCTTGGCTTGGCCTGATGAAATCATTCCAGTGGTACCTAGTCCAGATGTGCTGACTCCTGACACTGCTGTAATGGTGTTACCATTCAATGATCCATTCATACCTACAAAAGAAATTACGAACTGTGAAATAGCATTACTATAACATTGTTTAATCAACCATTTGTGCAAATATAGCTAGAATTCAAATCAATACCAACTGCTCATTTGCAGTGGAAACAAATTAAAGTCGCTTCTGAAATACTTTTGTCTCTCCATATAAAATCATTAATAATTATATAGCACAAAATTAAAATGTCTTCAGACCTTAAGGGTCTTTAATCGATTTATAGGTATACATTTGTGCATACGTGACAGGGAGTCAAAGTTTTCCAATTTGCCTCTTATTCACAAGCGATATCAGAACACAGTTTACTGCAGCAACCTGAAAATGATTGACTCTTCGATTAATAACATCAGCAGAAAAGGTCTGAACGAGGTAAGCTGGGGAACGGCAAGTTGCATACTTGAGCCCAAATTTGGCAAAATGGCAGTAGTACGGCATCTTCCATGTGCAAGCAAAAACATTGACAATCCAAGGTCAACAAACATGTGTGGTATTCCAGTTTTCAATAGAGTATTTGAAGTTAAAAAGTGAATGAACATTACTAGTTCACACAGGTTGATAGAATCTTACACCTCCAGAAGTTGCATTGTGAATGTTGTTGCTGATGCATCTGTCAAGGGATAAGGGATAAGGAGGGCTCCTGCAGGCTGCAGCGCGACATAGACAGGATGCAGAGCTGGGCTGAGAAATGGCAGATGGAGTTCAACCTGGATAAATGCGAAGTGATGCATTTTGGAAGGTCGAACTCGAATGCTGAATATAAGATTAAAGACAGGATTCTTGGCAGTGTGGAGGAACAGAGGGATCTGGGCGTGCAAGTTCATAGATCCCTCAAAGTTGCCACCCAAGTGGATAGGGTTGTTAAGAAAGGATATGGTGTTTTGGCTTTCATTAACAGGGGGATCAAGTTTAGGAGCTGCGAGGTTTTGCTGCAGCTCTACAAGTCCCTGGTGAGACCACACTTGAAATATTGTGCCCAGTTCTGGTTGCCCTACTATAGGGAAGATACAGAGGCTTTGGAGAGGGTGCAAAGAAGGTTTACCAGGATGCTGCTTGGAGTGGAGGGCTTGCCTTATGAAGAAAAGTTGAATAAGCTCAGACTTTTCTCTCTGGAGAGAAGGAGGAAGAGAGGAGACCTGATCGAGGTGTACAAAACAATGAGAGGAATAGATAGAGTCAATAGCCAGAGACTTTTCCCCAGTGCAGGACTGAATGGTACGAGAAGTCATAGTTTGGAGATATTAGGAGGAAGGTATAAAGGACACGTCAGAGGTAGGTTCTTTACGCAGAGAGTTGTGAATGCATGGAATGCGTTGCCAGCTGAGGTGGTGGAAGTGAAGTCATTGGGGACATTTAAGCGACTGCTAGACGTGCACATGGATAGCAGTGAGTTGAGGGGTGTGTAGGTCAAGTTACTATATTTTACATTAGGATTAAGTCGCGGCACAACATCGTGGGCCTAAGGGCCTGTTCTGTGCTGTTCTTTTCAATGTTCTATCACATTCCTGATGCATGCCTTTCACAGAAGTTGAGAGATATTTGGGAAACATATATTTATTGCCTTTCCCCTTGGGATGAAGACATTGCTGGCTAGGCCAGCAGTTATTGCCCATTACCTACTGTCATTTTAAAAGTGTTGGTAAGCCTCATTCCTGTACTGCTGTAGTCCATGTAGTATTGGTACTGTAAGAATGGAGTGCCAGTAGAGGAATAGCAACATACTTCCAAGTCAGAGGGTACTATGGCTTGGAGGAGAACTTATCAGTGATCACGGTTTCATACATTTGCTACTCTTGACCTTCTCGGTGGCAGAAGTCATGGGTTTGGGAGGTGCTGTCTCGAGGGTTATTTGGGAAATTAGCATTTCATGATGAATTTACTTTAGTCATAATTATAAAATTAACGCTAAATTCATTGATTAAATTAATATGATTGTGATCAGTTTAATAGGAGCCAAAGTAAACATTGATACAAATATCATGTGACTCTGTTTAGCTACATTTGACAAAGAAGTGCATCATGAAATTATGAGCAAGGTAAATAACCTTATGGTTAGATTTACAACTACAGGGCTGAGAGAAGTCTGTTTAGTTTCAGGGCCAGATTTCCAAGGATAAGACAGAAACGGTATGCCCCCTGAGCTTGTTAGCCCTTCTCAAGGAATCATAGCTATAGCTGTGTCCTTCTGTTGGTGCATGAAAAAATACACCAATTGACTAAATGAAACCTATGCATTAGAGTTAACTTTGCAACAATGTATTTCCGTTTGTAACTGTATAATGATTTAGACTTTACAACAATGTGTATTAATTAGTGTATTTTTTAATCTTCTGTATTAAGGTAACATTAACTGAAAAACAAGCATTCAAAAGCAGCAGAAGCAAAACCAGGGAAAAACAGTCAATGATAATGCTTAGCATCCAAATGCAAAGGATCATAAGCTGCAATTTTCACCACCTCCAGTAGGATGTCATCACCAGACATATATTCCCTTTCCCTCCCATCCCTTGTCAGCATTTCACTCTCTAGAACATCCTGATCCACTCCTCTTCCAACCCCAAACACCTCCCCACACTCCACGACATTTTCCCATGCAATGAACAGAAGGTGCAACATATGCCTATTTACCACCTCCCTCCCTACTATTCAATGCCCTCAACACCTCTTTCAGATGAAGCAGCAATTTACCTGCATTACACTCAATCTCGTCTACTGTGTTCACTGTTCACAATGTGGTCTCCTCTACACTGGTGGGGTGAAACAGGCTAGGCAAGTGCTTTGCAGTATACCTACATTCCTTCCACAAAATGACCCTGATCATCCAATTGCCTACCCATTCAATAAACCACCGTAACCCTGGCCAATACTTCAGTCTCAGGACTGCTGCAGTGCTCCAGCGAGGCTCAACACAGGCTCAAAGAACAATTCATTTTCCACTTGGGAATCTTGCAGCGTTCAAGACTCAAAATCAAGTCCATAATTTTAAATCTACGTTTTATCTATGTTCTTTACCCATACCAAATCCAGGGTCTGTCATGATATGGGTTGAATTTCAGCACAGCCCACCCATTTTCAACTATTTATGGCCCCCATTATCAGCATTTTTTTCCTCTCCCTGGTATGCTATCATCCACCCTTTTGTCTGCCTAACTGTTGTCATCTCTCTTTGGGCTCCACCTCTGTCTATCCATTCAGTTCTTTTCCTCCCAAACCCTGGTCTTCAGCATATATTCTGTGTTTCCCTAGCTACTACCAGTCCCAATAGAGGATCACTGGACTCCAAACATTCTCTTTGTTCCCATAGATGCTGCCAGATCCACTGAGTTTCTCCAGCAATTTCTGTATTTTTTAGTGATAAGCAAGTGCCTATTTAATGGGAACTCACCAATCAAGCAACATTGAGATGTGCTCTCAAGGATATCAATCTTTGGGTCCTGACTGCATAAGCTTCCCTTTTTCCCTTCTCCGTAAAGTGACTATAACAAAGCTTAAAGGGGTTGCATTCATGGATAATTGACAACTTAAAAAAAATGAAAAATTAGATCAGTCAATGTCCTTTAACCTTCAGAGTCAATTAGAGATTGATCATGTATCCCCTTAAGTCAATTAGCAGAAGGTTTCACTTCTCCTAGGTCAATCAAAAATTATGTAATTTATCATGCTGTAGATTATGCCTTGGAAAAAATTCATAAGCAACAATTTTCAGTGACCAACTTATGCTTGAGAAAAGTTGAAGCTATCCTGCTTCCAAACAGGAGTAGAAATTCCTTAAGGCATTGGAGAGAGACCAAGAAACCAAGTGTTCACCCATTTCTTAAGTTCACTTGGTCTAATTCCAAATAATGTTATAGGAAATAGTTAAATGCTCTCTTGTAAAAGATAACCATTGTCTGACATTTGCATGGTGCAAATGTTCAATAACACTTATCCAGCCAACCCCAAATATCATCTAGATCTTGCTGATATCTGAGGAATCGCAAATGGTGAACATTGTGCAATTATCGGTATCTGACTTGATGGAGTAATCACAGCTTTTATTAGTTGGTGCAGCTGAGTTTCTGGTCCATAGTGATTTCCTAAATATTAAGGAGAGGTAGTTAGGCTGTCTTTTGTTGCCAGTTGCTATTATGTGCACTTGTATGACATTGATAGTACAAGTTAAATATGAAGACAAGCCAGGACTGTTTCATATTTGCACAATTACTTGAAGAACTGGAAATGAGTTTGAACATTGCGCAATGATTGATATGTATTATCACTTCTGTTTTTGGTGAAGGACATATCATTTTAAACAGCTAAGAAACCTATGACTTGTGCATTGGTCTATTCTGGGGCTGAGGTGACAAGTGTGATTCCAGCCACTGAAGAGTTTCTTCAGCCTCTGTTAACTGCCAACAGGTAATGGTCGAGGTGTAATGCAGTGGTCATATATCCATTACTACAGAAGGCATTGACATATAGCATAAATAAGTAAGCACATTTTTAAAAATCAATAATTTAATGGAAAGTGAAACACACATCCAAACCATCTTCAACAGAGACTGTTCCTAAATACAGATGTAGCTTGCTTTCACTCACCTTTTTGTGTCCCCCGACCAAACTTATTTGTGCTTCGGGAATGGAATGGATTGGAATCATGATTTGGAGTTGAAGCAGCAAACACAGGTGGAATTCGTAGCATGCCTGATGGGAAAAAAGTTGTCCCTGGACGAGTCTGTGTTTCTGTAGTTCGCCACCATTCAGTACCTTTATAAAAGCAGAGCAAGGGTTTTATATTAGGGTTTGTGTTTTTAGGTAACATTGTAATACCAAATTTAAAAACTTACTTAAACATGAATCAGTACATTTCTTCAAATTTTAATGGTTAAATAATCCATAACAGGCATTCTAAGCAAGATTTTGCCAGAAAATTCTAGCTAAGGATCATAAATTTTAGTTAGAAATTTAAGTGTCAGATGCAAAATAAATGAAAAAAGGCTTTTAAGAAACTGATAAATGATCCTAGGGTAAAATAAACTATAGGTTTAATTAAATTGTGTCTGTATAACATGGTCAGAATTAACATCAAGCAAACTTAAATAATGAATGACTTGGGTGAGGTATGGCAGTGGTAATGTCACTGTACAACTCATCCAGTCAACCCTAGGAACATTCTAAGGACATTGGTTCAAATCCAACCATAGCAGTTTGTGGAATTTAAATTCAATTGACTATAATCTAGAACCAAAAACTCAATTGAGTAATGGTGAACATCAATTATCATTTTTACCTGGTCTGACCTACAAATCCAGAGAGTTTTAAAACTCTAACTGCTCTTTGAAAGAGCTTAACAAGCCCCCAGTTCAAAGACAGTTAGGAATGCACAATAAATGCTGGCCTTGACTTTTTAATAGCTATTGGGTCTGTGTTCTATGCACTGTTTTTGACTTGATTGCACTGTCTTGTCTATGTTTGTTACTGTTATCTTTGTGACGAATGGAAGTGGGATTGGAGGCTTGTCCTCGTCTTCCTGAAAACTGGTTAAACGCTGGGGTTTGGAGTTTGGCTTTGCTGCCATTTCCCCTGTACATAGTGGTTTTTTTTGTGGACTGTTGCCTTCTGTTTATTGTCAACTGCATTTTGTACTGTTTAATAAAATAAATGCTGGCCTTGATAGCTTCACGCTCAGCATTACTCATATGAGCTTTCAGTTCTAGATTATTATCAATTGAATTTAAATTCCACAAGCTGCCATGAAATAGTAAAGGAAAAATCTCTCTCTAAGATCCTTCTCTCATAATGAAGACGGGGAGGAATCCTGCAGCAGCATCGCAGTGAAGCAGTTTGGAAAGAGAGTCAAGAAATGACCTGGGACAAGAGGAAGCAGCTAACTGGGTAAAGTTGGGTAACTAAATCAGCTGGATGGGAGATTCAAGATGGCGGCAACCCAGTAGGTCTGCCCTGTTGAGCTCTGCACCAAAACCAAAACAAAGTGGTGCACTCACCCTCCCTTTATTACCCAATGTGGTAGAAACAGTTTATTTTTTGACCCCTAGAATTGTTCAGTGTTAGTTTAAAATAGTTAGGAAAATGACAAAAGGGAAAGGACCGTGAGGATTGCAGCAAACAGTAACCCGGACCCTCCACCCACCCCAACCCTTGCAACAATGGACATGACCTTGGCCGCAGCGTCAGCCTCTACTATCACCCCAGGGGACTTACCTGTGGAGCAGAGCCTGGTCTTGGAGTTTGAGAAACTCCGACAGATCGACTCAGCGATGGAGGAGACCCAGGCCAGACTTGAACTGATCTTGGTCATGCTGCAAAAACATGACCAGGAGATCCAGCGTCTTGGGCAACGTGTCGGGAAGGAGGAACAACGGGCTGCGGCATCAGAAACCGCAGCGGAATCCTCGAAAATCGAGGTCATCGGAAGAACATCCGTCTGGTGGGGCTTCCAGAACGGGAAGAGGAAGAAGGCCAGCTCGTCAGCTTCTTAAGAGCAATGGCTCCTGCAGTTTTTGAAGCTGGAAGTCGAGGCAGGCCGGGTGCAGGTTAAGCGGGCCCACCAGGTCACAGTGCATAGGCCCTGATGTGACCAGCGCCTTTGCCCGGTCTAGTGCGATTCCAACACTACAGGGATAAGCAAATGATGCTGGAAGCCTCTAGATGATTGGGGAAGGATGCACAGGCTCTGATGTACAAAGGATCACAAATTATGCTTTTCCAAACCTTTTCTGCAGTCATGATTTGGAAGAGGAAGGCCTTCAATGAGGTAAAAAGGCAATTATGGGACTTGAATATCCAGGGTTCCGTTAGATATCCGGCAATATTACATTTCAGCCATGGAGGGTCTGTGTTCAATTTGACTCAAAGGACTTTCTGGACGCTTTAAAATAGACTGGCTGGCTTGAATAATATGAACAATAATATTTATTTTGCTTGCCTGGTTTACCTGGTTGAAGGGGGGCGTATTTTTAAAAATATATGTGGGGGTCATAATTGTTTTTTTCTTTTTCTGTCTCTTCTCCCTGCTCTCTCCCCTCCTGTCATCCTTCATTTTTTTTCTTATCATTTCCTTTTGCTTTTCTCTTCTGGTATGGGATGGGGGAGCGTGATTGGGGGAGGCGGGGGAAGGTTATATATTTCTGTTCTACCAGGACTGCCTATGGTTACAGAATGGATAGGACATGTTGAGTGCCCATTTTTAACTTTCTTGTTGTAAGATGTGTGTATTTTTTCTTATTCTGTGTTGTCTGGGGCAGAGGCACAGCTTCAGCTAGGAGGAGCCATGGAGGGGTTAGTGGGTAGTATGAGCAAGGGGGAAGGGGGCAAGTGTTTTCTGTTGGTATGTTGTTAAAGTAGCTGTTAGAAGTTTTGATTTGGTAGTTTTGGAAGTTGTATTTTTAAATTTATACAAACCGCTTATTGTTTTCACTCAGAGCACTATGGGTGGGGTCCTTCCTCCCAGGGGTCACGGACTGTTTCAGACAGACACAGCTAGCCATTCATTTAAATGATGCAGCTGGAACGTTAAGGGGAGTCATTCACCAATTAAGAGTAAAAAGATACTTTCAAGCCTTAGAAAGGAGGGTCGACATAGCCTTGCTGCAAGAAACATATTTAACCGATAAGGAGCACTTGAAGTTACAGCACGGAGGGTTCGAACAAGCGTTTTTCTCATCCTTAAATTTGAAAAATAGAGGTGTTGCTATACTCATCCAGAAGAAACTCCCATTTCAAATGTTAGACCAAATTAATGATGAATATGGTGGTTTATAATTCTTAAAAAATTAATACAAGGAGAAGAATATGGGATTTTGAACATATATTGTCCCCTAGCACACTCCCTCAAATTTTTAACAGATGTGCTTTCCAGTTTGATGGCCCTTGGGCCGTGTCATACAATTATAGGGGGAGATTTTGATTGTCTTATTGACCCCAGCGTGGACAGGATGCCTAGGGGTCTTGCAGGTATATCCCCGCAATCCAGGCAGTTGGTGGACCTGAACAGAGAGCTGGGGTTGGTGGGTATATGGAGACGTCTTCACCCCGAAGGTAGGGTTTTCACCTTTTTCTATAATAACACAAGTGCTCTGCCAGAATTGACATGACTTTTGTCCCATCGACCTTTTTGAATTCAGTGCTATCTTGCAGAACAGGGAACATAGCCATTTCCAATCAAGTGGCAATGTACATGGAGGTCAAGGCCAGTATTAACAGGATAGGTTCCTGGCATTGGCACATGGACCCTTTCCTCTTTAAAGATAGCAAGTTTATAGAGTATTTCTTGCAGGAATTTAAAACCTGTTGGGACATTAATTTGGGTACAGCCAGTAATCCAACAGAGCTTTGGGAGACTGCCAAGGCCTATGCACGGGGTTGGATTATTTCTTACTCAGTGACCTGGAAATGACAGAGGGGAGAGCCGCAGCATTTGCTCAAAGTTCACCTGAAGTTAGCATATTTTGACAGACCATCTGTAACTAAATTGCAGCGGATTACAACCATCAGGGTTACTTTGAATGCTGCACTTACCCAGACAACAAAGGGGGAAATCTCTTTTGCGAAACAGAGGCTATTTGAATATGGTGATAAACAGTGTAGCTATCTAGCATACCTAGCCAGAGAGAAGGATGCCCCCCAATCTATCACAACCATCAGAGTGTGGGCTGGTACTCTTGCTTGCAATGCCAAAAAGATTAATGCAGCATTTAGGAAGTTCTACTCTGAGCTGTATCGGTCGGAGGGCTGTGAGGACAGATTGATGAAGATGGAGTCCTTTTTTTTAAGGCCCTGGACCTTCCTGTGTACCTTCAGAGCAGGTGTCGCAGCTCCAGAATGGTAAAGTGCCCTGCCCAGACGCATTTCAGAGTGAGTTTTATAAAGGGTTTATAGATATGTACAATTCTTGGATATGTACAACTACTCATAGTCAGAACTGCCCCTCATCCTCTCTGAGAGAAGAGAAATATTTTTCTTATTCTTAAGAAAGGGAAAGCCCCAGAGGATTGCTCTTCATACAGGGCCATATCGTTACTGAACGTGGATTTTAAAATTCTGTCGAAAACACTGGCATTAAGGTTGGAGAGAGTTTTGCCTTTTATTGTAAAGAAGGACCAGACAGGTTTTATCAATGGTCTTGGGTCTACTAATACCATTAGAAGAGTATTAAACATGGTCCCGGTATGCCAGCAAGGTTTGATTCTGAGCTTGGTAGTCTCCCTGGATGCAGAGAAAGCGTTTGACCGGGTGAAGTGGCCGCACCTCTTTTATGTACTGGCCTTGGAGGGGTTTTTGCCAAATGGATGGCAATGTTATATAGTGATCCGAAAGAAGCAGTTCTCACTAACGGTATATGGTCAGATAATTTTAGTATTGGCTGAGGCAACCAACAACGGTGCCCTCTCTCGCCACTATTATTTACATTGGTGATTGAGCCGCTGATGGAGACCATCCGGAGGGATCTCAACATAATTGCCCTGGCTGTAGGGTCAGGCAGTCATAAGATCACCGTTAATGTAGGTGACATTCTTCTCTTTTCTAATTGATCCCATGACATCTGCGCCCCAGTTAATGTAAGTGATTCATCTCTTTGGTTAGTTCTCAGGGCATAACATTAATTTTATGAATTCAGAAGCCATGCCTGTGGGGGGCCTTACTAGAATATCTGATTTTGGGGATGGAACCAGTTTCCCTTTCAGGTCGTCACAGGGAGACTTCCTGCATTTAGGCATTTTATCACCCTGGCCTTCGATCAATTATATAAAGCTAATTTTGTGCAGTTGCTAAAGATAAGGCAGGATCTTTGGCGCTTGGAGGATCTTCCGATATCTTAGTTGGGTAGAACAGCTCTGATCAAAATGAATGTTCTTTCTCGCTTATTATATCCCATGCGAATGCTCCCCTTGATGCAGCCTACAGAAGCTTTACGATTGCTCTTCTGCAGGACATTGGGGTTTTGGATTTCCCGGACTTTAAGAAATATCAGTTGAGTTCTTTACTATCCTATGTGGCTGACTAGGCCTGCCAGGATCCGTGGTCAATTTGGTTGGACATCAAGGCCTCCCAAGCAAAATGCCCCCTTATCAATTTGTTGTTTATGGACAAGATGAGGACTGTTCTGGACCACTGCAGAAACACAACTGTCCTGAACATAGTTAAAGCATGGAGAATGATTCGGCAAGGTGAGGAGAACTTACAAAAAACTTTCCCTTTCACTCCCATAATGGGAATGTTCGGATTCCGGCCAGGGCTGTTGGACTCTGGCTTTAAACTCTGGGAATCTAGCAGAGTCTCCTGTTTGGGAGATTTATTTGATGGGGAGGTCATGATGTGTTTCGAGCAGCTGAGTCAGAAATATGAGCTATGAGCTATTAGTTACTTTCAAGTTAGGGACTTTATACAGAAAAAGACTACATTGATGGTTAATCCCTATAACTCAGATAAGAAGAGGAATGCACTCCAGTCTACGGATGCTCTCTCAGTCAGCACCCTCTATCACTTGTTAGGAAGTAATGTTACGAAAGATATTGAGCGGCGACGCGGAACCTGGACTCAGGAATTGGGGTTGGAAGTGTCGTCAGAGGTGTGGAAGAATATTTGGGAGAAGGTAATGAAGATTTTGATTTGTAATAGAATGCAGGCTATGCAATTGAAGGTACTCCACAGGGCTCATTTGGCACCGGAGTGGCTTGCAAAATTTAAGACAGGAGTGTCCCCAGTGTGCCCCAAATGTAAAACATAGGTTGGCTTTCTTACCCATTGCTGTGGTCATGCCACAAGCTTCATAGTTATTGGGGTGCCATAGCGAGAGTTTTGGAAGAGGTCTTGGGAACTGAGGTTAAGTTGGATCCAGTGTCCCTCTTCTTGGGTTTGCCAAATCTCCCCTCTTTGGACATGCATAGGAAGAAACCGTTTAATATTCTTTCATTCTGTCCGAGAAAGAACATTCTAATGAGCTGGGTGTTGGAGAATCCCCCGGGACTATTGGGCTGGTATAGATTCGTTTTGGAGCACATCCCCCGGGCTTCCTTACGAGTATGGTGCACCAGAAAACGGAACTGTTCTATAGAACACGGTAGCCCTTTCTGAATTACTTGGATGCAGACTTGTCAGCTATATTGGTCAGGGCCTTTGTATAGGCATGAGGGCTATGTCTGGTGGTGTGTGGGTGTGTGTGTGTGGGCGGGGGATCCTGAACAAATACAGGTTTACTTACTAATGCTCCCAGTGGTGGGGAGCTTTGGTGGGATTGCACTGAGTGCAGTAACTTAACTGAATATAACTTAATTTACTTTGGGTTTAACTTTATTATTTTTTCTCTTAGTTGTTTATTGAATTGTAGGTTTTGTCCAGTTTTATTTTCTCTCTCCTCAGAGGCTTGTGGAATTGAGTAGTAGCTTGTTTTCTGTTATTGTCATTATATTATAAGGTTATTGTACTATTTTGTAGTGATTTTACAATTTTGTAAAAATTTGAAAATCTTTTTTCTCAATAAAAATATTTACAAAAAATAAAACCAGCTGGATGATTTAACTGGCTTGAAACTACAGGAAGAAATGTAACAAAGAAAATTTACAGTCCAGGAACAGGCCATTTGGCCCTCCAAGCCTGAGCCAATCCAAATCCACTGTCTAAACCTATCGCCCAGTTCCTAAGCATCTGTATCCCTCTTCTCCCCACCTATTCATGCATCTGTCCAGGCGCGCCTTAAATGAATCTACTGTGCCTGCCTCTACTACCTCTGCTAGCAACGCGTTCCAGGCACCTATTACCCTCTGTGTTAAGTAATATCCCCCTTAAGCTTTTTCCCAGGGTGAGGGATTCAATAAAGAGAGGTCACGTATTCAAGGTGAAAAGTGAAAAGTTTATCTCTATCTACCCTGTCTATACCTTCATGATTTTGTAGACCTCAAAGAGGTCCCCCCTCAATCTCCTTTTTTTCTGATTAAAACAATCCTAACCTCCTCAACCTCTCTTCATAGCGAGCACATTCCATAACAGGCAACATCCTCGTAAACCTTCTCTGCACCCTCTCCAAAGCGTCCACATCCTTTTGGTAATGTGGCGACCAGAACTGTTACACAGTATTCTAAATGCAGCTGAACCAAAGTCTTGTACAATTTTAGCATGACCTGCTAGCGCTTATACTCAATACCCCATCCGATGAAGACAAGTATACCATATGCCTTCTTGACCACTCTATCCCCCTGTGCAGCCACCTTTAGGGTACAATGGACCTGAACTCCCAGATTTCTCTGCTGCCTCCCAGAGACTTGAGGCAGAAAGCAATTTGCAGTTAACTTGGAAGCTATCAGCTTGAAACAGGCAGAGAAAATGCATCTGCCAGCAGCTAGGAATCAGCTGTGAGACCAGCAAATGTACAGAAGCAATAGCAACTTAGAGGACCCTTAGGAGTCAGGAGTGTTCATAATATTTAAACTTGTCAGCAAGAATAGAGCACAGCCTTTTTGCAGAGAAATCCACAGTCATGAGGTTTTAAAGGGAATTGGAAATTGCTTATCCAAAAGTTAATGGAAGAGGCCCTGTGAAATTTCAAAGCTCGGAAAAGCTGTGAAATGTCAAAAAAAATTAAAGTGACCTGTGGTTTGATCCCTCAAGAAAAGAACAAACTTAAGATTGTCACAATATATAACGGAATTCGTGGGGCAAAGGTTTTAAAAAAGTAAAAATTAACTCATAGCATTATTAAGTAGCAAGTTAATAATGCTTACTTTAGTTCTTGGAATTATTTGATTTTTCACTGTATATAAGTTTTTTTTTGCTTAAAAAACATGCAATTTTGTAGTGTGTTTCTGTCAGTTAACTCCAGGATGTTCAGGATTTCTCTTTCAACAGTAACAGTCCATAAAAGGTTTGCAATAAATCCCACAACCCTTTGAGTTACCCTACTGAGCACCCAATTTTAATCACACTTCAAGGCAGCACCTTCAGCTATCTGTCTCCAAGCTTTGGAACATCCTACCTACAAGTTCTCTATCATTCTACCTCATTTTTGTCCTTTACAACACTCCTCAAAGCAAAATCATTGATAAAAGTTTTAGTCATCCGATCTAATATCGCACATTGCTCAAAATATTTTGAAAATAGTATCTCTACAAAGCACCTTATAGAATTTTATTGAGTTGAAGTTACCATATAAATATAAATTGTTGTTGACTCGACAACGCTACTGGTCGACTATTCAAACAGAAAAGGTTTAATATCAAAGAAGTATCCAATCATTGCCTCAACAGAACTTTTTTCTGGCATGAGTTAGCAATTAATCTGATTTCAGGTTGCACTTTTGCTCAATGAGCTGGTGGATTTGTTCTCAGATGTTTCATCACTATGCTAGGTAACAACATCACTGAGCCTCTGATGAAACACCGTTGTTCTGTCCCGCTTGTTATTTAAATTAGATTAGATTAGATTACTTACAGTGTGGAAACAGGCCCTTCGGCCAAACAAGTCCACACCGACCAGCCAAAGTGCAACCCACCCAGACCCATTCCCCTACATTTACCCCTGCCCCTAACACTACGGGCAATTTAACATGGCCAATTCGCCTAACCTGCACGTTTTTGGACTGTGGGAGGAAACCAGAGCATCCGGAGGAAACCCACGCAGACACGGGGAGAATGTGCAAACTCCACACAGTCAGTCAGTTGCCTGAGGCGGGAATTGAACCCGGGTTTCTGGCGCTGTGAGGCAGTAGTGCTAACCACTGTGCCACCATGCCGCCCATGTCTTGGTCTATTATGGTGGGTGATATCACTTTCAGTTCTTTTTCTGAGAGGTTGGTAAATGGGGTCCAAATTAATATGTTTGTTAATGAAGTTCTAGTTTGAATACTCGGCCTCTAGGAATTCCCATACGTGTTTTTGTTTAGCCTGTCCCAGGATGGATGTATTGTCCCAGTTGAACTGGTGCCGCTCTTCCGCTGTGTGTATGGATACTAGTGATAGCTGGTCATGTCCTTTGGTGGCTAATTGGTGCTCATGTATCCTGGTGACTAGTTTCCTGCCCATCTCTCCAATGTACTGTTTGTTGCAATCCTTGCAGGGTATTTTGCATATGACATTCGTTCTGCTAGTTGTTGGCACGGGGTCCTTTAAATTCATCAGGAGCTGTTTCAGTGTGGTAGTAGGTTTGTGGGCTACCATATGCCTAGTGGCTGGAGTAGTCTGGTCTTCATCTCAGAGATATCTTTAATGTATGGCAGGGTGCCTAGAGTTTCTGGGCATGTTACGCCTTCTTGTTTAGGTCTGTTGTGTAGAAATCGGCAGATTGCGCGCTTATCGGGTACCCTTTGTTCCTGAATATGATGTACAGGTTTTTTCCTTGACTTGTCTTAGTTCTTGGGTGCTGCAGTGTGTTGTAGTTTGTTTAAGTAATGTCCTGATGCAGCTGTTTGTGGGTTTTGGGATGATTGCTCTTGTAGATGAGTACCTGGTCAGTATGTGTGGCTTTCTGTCACTCTCCATTGGCTTTGCGTTCTACCACTAGAGCTAGAAAACCGCTTTACAGAATGGCATTTTTTTCCTGCTGTTATCAGACTTTTGAACAGACCTCTCAAATTTTAATTTTGATCTCTCTCTGCATCTTCTTTGCGACTGTAACACTGTATTCTGCACTGCTCTGTTACACTTTTTAACGGTACAATCTGCCTGTATAACATGCAAAAGCACACATTTCACTGTATCTCAGTACATGTGATGACAATAAATCAATCAATCATGAGTAGGAACAACTAGGACCCGAGGGCATAGCCACAGAGTGAAGAGACAACCCTTTAGAACTGAGATGAAGACAAATTATTTCAACCAGTAGGTGGTTAATCTATGGAATTCAGTACTGCAGAGGGTTGTGGAGGCCACGTCATTGAGTATATTTGAGAGAGAGATACATATCTTGATTATTAAAGGGACAGGGTTACAGGGAGAAGGCAGGAGATTGGATTGAGAACCAAAGCAGCCATGATTGAATGGTGGAGTAGAATTGATGGGCCAAATGATCTAGTTCTGCTTCTCATCCCATGGTCCTATATGTCCAGTCCAAATTACTACATCACGGCCACAATAGAGTGTCATGCAAACTCAGGACTGAAACTTAAAAACAAAGCATCTGAGAGAATCAAGAGTACAGAGAAGGTTCTGAAAAATAATAAGAAAATTCAACATGAATGGTTTGCAGAGGCAGTAAATACAATTCTTTAATCTTCTTTTAGAATGGGAATACTGCACAAATTCAATGGATAGACGATGAAAGGTAAAGGACTGAGGCAATAAAGACTTCAAAAACATAATTCTCTGAAAATGTAAGTGCATCAAAAAAATTATTGTATTGGCTTCAGATATTCCAAAGGCTAGAGAGTTGCCAGAGCAGCATAACACTGGAGTTATGCATCAGGACCATGTAGAATCCCTGACGCAACTGACTGACTCATTTGTAATTGGCAGGGAAACTGAAGCTTCCATTCAGCAATTCCCTGCATCTCGGATCCTCCTGAGTCTATTAAAATATCTAAGCTTTGTCTTTACCTGGGAGAAGCCTCATTCCAGCCCTCCTCCACCTCTTGGCCCAAGACCACTCCTATCGACAAGGGCTCAAGTGCAACATTTTTCTCCCCAGTCAGACCAGACAATGACAGTTGCTTCTCAGCCCCATTCTCTTGCTTCCCCCTCCCAACTCCAAACGGTGTACCTTTTAAATATGTATTTAAGAAATGTAACAATCAATTTGCAAACAGCAAAGTTCCACAATAAAATGTGGTAACCACCATATAAGTGGTTTCAGTGATGGTGATTGAAGGGTAAATATTAGTTTGTGTTTAATGTAGCAAAGCTGCTCTTCTAAGTGAGATAATTGCTGAAATATTTACTAAGTTCAGTTATCTAACCATATAAAAATAGCTTCAGTTTTGAAGAAAACATCCACACCAGCAGAAGGACGGATTTAGTTTCGGCAGTTTCCAGTCCATCAGACTCAGAAGAAAGTGTTAAGCTGTTTAGGCAGTCCAAGTAGACAGTTGTAAGCTTTTCTTACAACTCTGAGTAAAGTCCATGTATTAGCCAGTACTTCTCTGATAGAATGAAGAAAATCTTATCTGGTGAATACACAGGAGGTTGCCCAAAGGAAATGCTTGGGACCTCATCAATTCAGTAAGAAATTTTGAATATAGAAGTGAAAATTCACTGGGGTTGACTGCCTACAAAGGATATTGTTGGAGAATAGATGAATCTTTCTCTGTGTTGTTTAAGATCTTTCCAAAGTATTTTCTGAACATAAAAGTTTCAACACAGCAGTGAAAGAGGTGGCAGTCTAAGGATATACTAAAACCCATGAACAAAGACCCAATCTCACAGCTTCAACATAACAGCTTCAACAGGAGACAGCATAGAGGATATACTGAGAATCACGATCAGGGACCCAGCACTTCAGCTTGAACACAGCCATGGTGCAGAACGGTGACACAGTGGTTAGCACTGCTGGTTCACAGCATCAGAAACCCGGGTTTGATTCCGCCCTTGGGGCAATGTGTGTGTGGAAACCACACATTCTCCCAATGTCTGTACGGGTCTCCTCCGGGTGCTCCGATTTCCTTCCACAATCCAAAGATGTACAGGTTTGATGGACTGACCATGCAAAATTACCCATAGTTTTCAGGCTAGGTAGATTAGCCATAGGAAATGCAGTGTTACAGGAATGAGGTGGGTCTGGGACACTGGTCAGAGTGTTGGTTGACTTGATGGGCCAAATGGCCTGTTGCCACACTGTAGGAAATCTATGATTTTTTCGAAATGGCAGTAAGAGGATATACAGATGCACAGGATCAGGAGCTCAGCAGCAACAGCTTCAGGGGCTGTTGACTGTGGCCAAAAAAAAAGTGACATTACAGAGAAGCAGTAGGTTGATTGTTTTCTGATTAAAAATGTATTTTTATTGAAGAAATTGAGAAACAACCATAAGGATTGAAAGTCAGGGTCAACATTATAATTATTATAATTAAGCAAAGTTGGATAACGGGAATAAAGTTAATGTAAGGGAAGTAAGGTTAAGACTAACTAAGAAAGACAAAATTAAGGTCAACATTTAAAACATGGCTACACAGGTCAGTTGAGTGGAATGGAGGCCAGGTCATTTAAGTATATTTAAAACAGAGATAGATACGTTTTAGATTGCCAAAGCGGTCAAAGGTTAATGGGGAGAAAGTGAGAAAATGGGGTCGAAAAACTTATCAGCCATGATCGAATAGTGGAGCAGATTCGATGATTCGAATGGCCTAATTTCTGCTCGTATCAACATGTGCAGCAACTGCATCCAGCTGCAAAAACTTGAACTGAGAGTTTCAGAATTTGAACCGCAACTGGAGATGCTGTGGCACATCTGTGAGGCTAAGAGTTACGTGGATAGCACATCTTAAGATCCTGGATGAAGAAAAGGAATGGGTGGCTGGCAGGCAGTCTAAAAGAAACCAAAAACGTCCAGGCTGATACTGCAGGAATCTCCTGGTGTCCTGTTCACAAATCTGTTTTCCATTTTGGAAACTAATGAGAGTGATAGTTCCTCAGGAAAGTGCAGTCAAAGCTACATTTGTGGTACTGCAAGCAGCTCAGCTGGAGAGGAAGAAAGAAGAAATTACAGTATCGGGGATTTATTAGTTACGGGAACACTCAGGCATTTATGTGACCAAAGTGACTCCAGGATTGTATGACACCTGCCAGGTGCTAGGATGTCAAAGATATTCTTCTAGGGGAGGGTGAATAGCCTGAAGTTATGGGACATGTTCTTACTCATGACTGAGGTAGGAAGTGGGAACTGGACCTTCAATCAGAATTTACAGAGTTAGGTAGAAAGTTAGCAAGCAGGTCATCAAATGTAGCAATCTCCAGATTGCTCCCAATGTCACATGCAAGTGAGTACAGAAATAGGACAGTAAAGCGAATTAATGCAGATCCGGAAACATAGTTCATGAGAGAGGGTTTTAGATTCCCAGGACATCGGGATGGGCTCTGGGGAAGTTGGCACTTGAACAGACCTGGGATTGAGTTACTACAAGGCAGTTTTCTAGAGCTGGAAAAGCCTTAAACTAATTTAGCAGGGGTGGGGGAACCAAGGGAGAATAGTACTGATGATGACCAGGGTTCATAACATACACAGAGATGCAACTGGCACGAGCATAAACAATAGCAAGTTAGCAGAATAAGTCTGAGTAAGAGAAAAACATGAAATCTAATTCAAGGTTACTGTGCATGTATATGAAAGCACATGGTATATTAGATTGGGGAATTACAGCTGCATATTGTTTTGATGTTGTGACAATAACAGATCTGGCTCAAGGAACATCAACACTGGGTGCTAAGTATTGCTGGGTACAAGATATTCAGAAAAAATAGAAAAGGAAGCAGAGTTGGAGAGGTTGGAGTATTAGTTAAGGAGTGCACTACAGTGCTGGAGAAACAGAATGCCTCAGAAGGGCAGAATCAACTTAAGTCGAGTATGGTGCTGGAAAAGCACAGCGGGTCAGGCAGTATCCAAGGAGCAGGAAAATCGACGTTTCGGGCAAAAGACCTTTATCAGGCATGCGCAGAGTCAACTTGGCTCGAACTAACAGACAAAAAGGTTATAATTACATTGCTAGGTGTAGCCTATAGACTACCAACAAGTGAAAAGGATGTATATGATCAAACCTGCAGGGAAGTTCCAGAGAAATGCCAACATTATAGGGTAGATAGATATAATGGAGACTTCAATTACCCAAACATAGAGTGGGATACTTGTAGAGTATAGAACAGCAGGGTACAAGTGTTCCTGGATTGCATGCAGGAGAGCTTCTTACATCAGGTTTCTCATCCAACAAGGATGCACTGATGGATTTGGTTCTTAGAATTCAAGAGAGTCAAATGGATCAAGTGTCAGTTGTGCAACATTTAGGAAACAGTGACCACTGCATCATAACAGTCAGGACGATGGAGAATTACATGCAACAGACCAAAGAAAGAAAATTCAATTGGCAGGGGATAAGAATGGGGTAACAAAGAGCTGGGCAGGATTGACTGGAATGAGAAGGTGGCAAAATCAATAATTGAACAATGTGCTCTCTTTAAAGACGAAATTATTCAGATACAGTCAAAAGTAGACTCTTGCACATGAAAAAGGTAGAACAAACAAATCCAGAGGTAAGTGGATGATAAAGGAGATAGAAATTAAGATGAAAAAAATGTGCTTATGATAAGTGTCAGAAAATAAAATTGAGAACCATTAGGAACATCAAATGCTCAGAAGGAAAGCGAAAAAGCAAATGAAGGAAACAAACAGAAAGATGAGAAACAATGAGAAAAGGCCAGCAGTCAATATTAAGGTGCCCCATTGTCTTCTATGGCCATAAAAAAACAGTAAGAGGGTGATAAATAGGAGGAACAGGGTCAATTAGTTACCAAAAGGGATTTACACCTGGCCAGGGGACATGGTTGAGGTCTTAAATGAATACTCTGATACTTGACGACAAAAAAAAGAGACATGTTACCCAGGCCATGGTGACAAAGGATGGAACCCAGCCATTAGAAGGGTTCAAGTTTGATCGGATAGAAGTGTTGGGTAGACTATTGACACTTCATGTTCACAAAAAGCCAAGACCAAACAAAATCCATCCAAAGATTTTGAAGGTAATGAGAGTTGAAAATGCAGGAGCAGTTGCCACAATCATTTAGTCCTCCCTATGCTTGGGGAGGTGTCAGAAGACTGCAGCATTGCAAACACTCTGGATGTATAATGGCTTTGTTGGGTTAAGATTGATAGATTGTAATGCTAAGTCCAGCAATTACAGACCAGTCAGTTTAACATCAATGGTAGAGAAGCTTCTACGGACAACTATTCAGGATAGAAGTAGTAGTTGCACAGAAAAATTGGGTTGATTAGGAAGAGTCAGCATGAATTTCTAAAGAGGACATTGTGTTTAGCTAACATTTTTTGAATTTTCTTTTGAAGATACAACAGAAAGGCTTGACTATGCTAACAGTGTAGATGTGGTGCACATGGATTTTCAGAAAATGGTTGAGACAGTTCTACACAACAGACTTGTAAACAAAGTTATAGGTCATGGAATGAGAGCAGCCTGAATACAAAATTGGCTGAGTAATAGGAAATTGAGATTAATGGTCAATGGATATTTTTCAAGCTAGAAGAAGGTTTGTAATTAAGTTCCCCAAAGAACTTTATAGATAAATATCTGACATTATGTTTCTTATTAGTTTACTTTAAGATTCCATCATCCTTTTCTTGAAAAGTTTCTTGATCTGACATTCCTAATGCTTCCAATCTTCTGGTTTACGATTTATATTTTACAAATTTATAAACCTCTTCCTTGGATTTAATATAATCTTTCACTTTGCCTCTTTCTAGCCGCGGGTGGCTTACCTGACCCATTGGAATCTTGTGTCTCAAACAAATGCGAATGCATTAATTATTTAAATGTTAGCTACCACCCGCCTACTATAATTTCTTCTAATGTAGTTTCCCAATCTACTGCAAACAATTCGCACTTATATCTTCACAGTTTACTTTCATTAAATTTAAAATCCTAATTTCAGATTAAACTGTATAATTTTCAATCAATGTAAAATTATAACATTGTGGCATAATAATATTATTGATCAGCCCTTTCTCATTCCACAACACTAATTACTAAAATACCACAGTTTCTTGTTGGAGGTTCTCCAACAAACACATTTTTTTAAAAATTTAATTTGCATCCCAGGAATTTGTTCTCCACAATTAATGCTAATTAGGTTTACTTAGTCTAGTAGGGTTGAGGTCCCCTATTACTGCATTATCTTTGTTACATGCATCTCTAACTTCCTGATTTATACGACACCCTACATTACCACTATGATTTGATGACCTATCATCAACTCATATCGCTGTTTACTTCACCTTCCCATTTGTAAATTTCACCCAAACTGATTCTATACCTTGATCTTCCAATCTACTATCCGCTCTGTTTAATATACTATTTGTATCCTCAATCAACAGTTTTATTTCATTTCCTTTCATTTTTTGGGGTATCTTTCTTAAGTATCAAATACCCTTAGACATTCAGTTTCTAATCTTCATGACCTTGTAACTATGTCTCCATAATGGCAATTACAGCATACCTAAATATTTTTGCAGCAACCTGTTCAGAGATGTTATTATACAACTCTGGAACACACGGTTGAAACCAGACCTTCTGGCTCAGAGATAAAGAAACTATCACCTATTTACTTCTATAAAATTAATTCATCTATCTTGTTTTGTTTGAAGTGTATATTAAGTTTAAATGATTTAAAGATTTAATATAAATAATAAGAGGGACAAGAATGCTATGAGAAAAATATTTTCACCTAATGGGTTAGGTTCTGGAATGCACTACCAGAGAATATTGTGGAGGCAGGTTCTATTGAAGCAGTCCAAAGGCAACTTGGTGATTACTTGAAAAGGAACAATGTGCAGGATTACAAGGAGAAGGCAGATGAAGGGTACTGCATGAACAACCCATTTACAGAGACAGCACAGATACAATGGACCAAAGGGCAGTGACCTTCAGATGTATAAAAGAGGATGAGAAAACAAAGGCCATTTAGAGCCACCAAAAAGTTATCTTCAGCACCTGTTCCAGACATTCTTCCTGATACCAGAATATGGTCCCAAAAACATCAAAGCGTAGTCCTTCTAAGGAACTATCAAGGTATCAAGCATTCTGCTCAAAGCAAATTTTATGTGGTGCAGCTGTTATTCATCTGGCTCAATGTTACTACTTTCACCATGAAATAACTCTACACAAGTTTGCATTTAATGGTATCATTGCCACTTCCACAGCATAACATTTTACCATTCCTGGAAATCTACATTTTGGTACAAAGAGCAGTGGGACTCTAATTTGGGCAATTTGGTCGGTATGGACGAGTTGGACTGAAAGGTCTGTTTATATGCTGTATGGGTCTATTGACATCAAGCTAATGAGGAGTCACCTGCTTAATTGCCCCAATTGCTGTGATGAAAGTGCACCCATAATGCTATTAAGGAGGAAATTCCAGGATTTCAAGCCAGCAATGATAAAAGAATGACAATATATTTCTAGGTCAGAATAGTGAGAGATTTAAAGTGGTGTTCCATGCACCTGCTACTATTTTCCTTGTAGGCAGCATAGTTCATTGTTTCAGAAGGTGCTTTCAAAGAAGTCTTAGCAAATTGCTGCAGTGCATCTTAAAGATGATTCACACCGCAGTTACTGAGTTCCGGTGCAAAGATTAAGGTACTGAACAAATAAGCTTTTCTCTCTAATTAAAGCAAATCAGACATGTCATATTTTGGAATTATAAACAGAACACAGGTGACAAGCAGATGAGATAATTAGAGCTGTCTCCACTGTCCACACAATTGCTAAGATCAGTATTACAGGTTGCTGTTTCCACTTTTTTGGAAAAGGAACTGAATTACACAAGGAAAAACACGGTCTCTCAAATTACACGTTTAGAAGTTATTACACATAAACATCAATTTGTCTTTTATCAACCCCTATAAACATTCTCCTGATTTTTCCTAAAGACAGCTTTACTTTTGAAAAGAAAACTCAAAGATTTAATCCCAATCAAAAATTGACACTGATTTTCTAACTTTGACTAATTTTGAGTGGAAACTGCCAGAAGCTGGAGAAAGAAAATCTCACAGTCACTGGACACTGCTGACTGAATAATTTGGACATATCCAGAGACACTGCACATTTTCAAACGACACAAGCTAAATTCAATTCAGTGTTGCAGCTTCAAATAAATACATTTACTTCAAGTTCAGGCTTTTTGGAGATAGAGTTTCAACTAATATTTAACTAAAAGACACTAAATCTAACTAAATTGACATAATTAATCATGTTATCATGAAACACAAGGCAGATATTTTATAATATGTTTAACATTTTATGGTTGGGGATTAGAAATTTTAAAAGCCAGATAGAAAACAATTTCACAAACTGTCGGGACGGAACACTGCATGCCCTGAGTCAGTTGCGCAAGCAGAGAAAAGTCATGCGCTCAATCTGACTTGCATATATCAGTTCAAATAATATCATGTGTATATTATTACAGAATAGAGTACATAAAAAATGTATTGTCATGACTCATTAGATGCAGAAATACAGCTGAGGGATAGGATCTCACTAGAAGAGAAGGTAACTACTATATCTGCAGGGGAGTTTCCTTGACTCCCAAGGGACCAGTTCCAAAGAAGCGTAACTGGACCTGAAACATTAATTCTGTTTTCTCCTCACAGATGCTGCCAGACCTACTGAGTTTTCCTATCAATTTCTGTTTTAATCTGAAGGGCTTTGAGCACAGCATTAACCATCAATGCGAATGAAGTAGTCATTCCATTAAAAACAAAGTGGCACATCACAATGGAGCCTCTGCTGACAACTTCTATGGTAAAACAGATCACTGCGATAGTAGTTCTCAAAAACTGTCACTCCGCCTAGCTGATGGCATAAAAATAGGACAGACTACTCCAACCTGCAACTGAGTCTTCTAGGCTCAGAGCTAATCAAGGTCAACCATTTATCCTTAATGGCAGCTTAATAGTTACAAATGTCAATCTGTAGCGACTTAGGAATCATCTTGTTTGAGGTCTCGGTTAGGGAATGGGGCACAAACGACAGATACTAATGATTGTTGCGTGACCAAGTCTCAATACTTTGCTTAACTTACAAAGTATAGGTGTAATGGATTTGATTAGAGTCATAGAGATGTACAGCACGCAAACAGACACTTGTCCAACTGGTCCATGCCAACCAGATATTCTAAATTAATCGAGTCTCATTTGCCAGCAGTTGGCCCATATCTCTCTAAATTCATCGTGTACCCATCCTGATGCCTTTTAAATGTTGTAACTTTACCTGCCTTCACCACTTGCTCTGGCAGTTCATTCCATACATGTAACACCCTCTGAATGAAAATGTTGCCTCCGAGGTCCCTATTAAATCTTTCCCCTCTCACCTTAAACCTGTGCCCTTTAGTTTTGGGCTCCCCTACCCTGAGGAAAAAGAGCTGGACTATTCATCCTTTTTATGTCCCTCATGATATTATAAACTTCTATAAGGTCACCTCACCCCAGTTCCCAACACTCCAGGGAAAATAGCCTCAGCCTATTTCCCCTCTCCCTACAGTTCAGACCCTCCAGCTCCAGCAAAATCCTTTCTGAACTCTCAAGTCCCACAACATCTTTCCTATGATTTTAACCTGGATTTTATGCTGGTCTTCGTGGCTCAGGATCATAGGAGGCTATTCAGTGTAACATGATTGCCAAATCCTTGAAAGAGTTATCCAATTAGCCCCACTTCCTTGCACTTCAGTCACAGCCTCTGCAAAATCCTCCTTTTCATATGCATACTGAAGTTCTTTTCAAAGGTTGTTATTAAATCTACTTCTACCATCCATTCATCCTCTTGTCCTTCAGCACCTAAGCTGGTCCAGTGAGACCATCAGAGTCTGCAGCCAAACAATTTCAGGCAGCCTAAATATGTGCAGCACTAGCAAAACTCTGTTCAGATGAAGTAAACCTTTCAAATTGATAAAACACCTGGAGTAGATGAATAATTGACAATTAACAGCAAAATGACAAACTAACAACTAATGTCCAAAAACTGGGTTATCAATTTATGTATATAATTTATCTAATACTAGGCAGCATGTAAAGTGAGAGGGGAAAGATCAAAAGAGATGTGAGGGGGAAGCTTTTTCACACAGAGTGGTAAGAGTCTGGAACGTGCTGCCAGGAACAGTACTGCAGACGATACAATGGGGGCACTTAAGGGTCTTTTAGATAAGACATGGCTGGCAGAATGGATTGTTTCATCTCACAACATGTTCAGCACAACATATGGGCCAAAGGGCCCATTCTTGTGCTGTACAGTTCTTTGTTCTATGTTCTATCATTGGAGTAGATGTTGTACAATCTGATTTGGTGCTTTGTGAATTCAGCATATGGTAAATGAAGCATGGGACATTTGAAGTTAGACTGAGCATAAGTCATAGAGATCTAAAGCACAGAAAAAGGCTCTTTGGTCCATCAAGTCTGCATTGGTCAAGAACAACTACCTGACTATTGTAATCCCATTTTCCAGCACTGGGCCAATAGCCTTGCATGCCTTGGTAAAACAAGTGCATATCTAAATATTTCTTAAGAATTTACGAGGGTTTCTGCCTCTACAACTTTTATGGTAGTGAGTTCCAGGGTCCCATTACTCTCTTGGTGAAAATGTGTTTCCTCTCATCTCCTTTAAACTGTCTGCCCTTTTCTAAAATCTATCTCCTCCCCTCACCACCTAACCACCACTACCCCTACCCCTGGACACCGACCCCTCCGCGTGAGTTTTAAAGATATCTCTATATTTCAAATGTGTCCCCTCTCCATCTTCTCTACTTTAAGGAAAATAAAATCAGTCTGTCCAATCTCTCTTCATAACTGAAATTCTGTAGCCCAAGCAAAAGCTTGGTAACCTCCAGTGCTGTCAAATCTCTCCTATAATGTGGATTCAAGAACTGCACACAATACACTAGTTGTGGTCTAATCAACATTTTGTACAGTTCCAGCAGGAAGTGCAGGATGATAATCTAAAGAGATCAATAAACTTTTCAAAACATTGCTAATGTACACTCCTTCAGCCAGTGAACGAACTTTAAATAATTTGACAGGTAGCATATTTCACCCACGAAGTATTTGCACTTCCTGTCTACTCAGATTAGGATTTCAACAGGCCAGCTAGCACATAAACAACAGCACAGCACGACTGAAGTTCTGCAAAATCATCTCGCACTACGGACCGCCATTAATGAAAATAAAATAATTTAAATGATTTGGTCACTTCAGCAGTCCAGGACATTCGACCTCGGACTTTGGGTGACCATCTTCCAAGGCAGACTTCAGGACAGGCAATGACGCAAAGTGGCCAAGCTGAGGCTGATAACCAAGTTGGGGATGGCCTCAACCGGGACCTTGGGTTCATGTCACACTACAGGTGACCCCATTCCACTCTAGGAAAAAGTGAGAACTG